>NC_041814.1:14086353-14445197 GCF_900964775.1 Scleropages formosus | reverse complement strand
GTATCACGGTACCTTACTAAGAGCACCGGCATCGTGCCAACTGCACACCCACAAATCCGGGGCCTTGAACCTCAGCGGTTTGCACTGCAAACACACGCGCAGCCTCAGCATGGTTCTCAAAGGGTAACGGTACACTTCAGAAATTATTTATTGATTGTGGCCTCCCAGGACCCACTGCTTTATTAAGTGTTCTATAAACACTTCGAATTCTCAAAGTTCTTCTTCACCTCTACAAGCGAACGGCTATTTGTGCAACTTCAGGTCTTACCTACCCTATAGCTGATATCTCCGAGAACACACACACACACACACAGTCTGAACCGCTTGTCCCATATGGGGTCGCAGGGAGCCGGAGCCTAACCCAGCAACACAGGGCAAAAGGCTGGAGGGGACATACCTAGGGCGGGACGCCAGTCCATTGCAAGGCACCCCAAGTGGGACTCGAACCCCAGACCCACCAGAGAGCACGATCCGGGTCAACCCACTGCGCCCCCTCTCAGAATACATTACAGGCAAAACACTAAATTAAAACCAAAGCAATGTCTTTAAATACTCTGCTCCATGCTGCAAAAATAGGTTAAATTCTTCAAAATATTAATAGAAAATTTTTGCCTGTATGACTACAAATATTCTTAATCTACTTGATTTTATCATGGCAGAGCTGAACAAAGGAGGAGGCACCGCTGGCGCTACCGGACACAGTAATGGTCCACACTGCTGCACTGTGTCGCTCTCACCAGGGGGAGCCCTCAGTATGACTGGATTCCACGCGCCAACAAGAACGGAGCAGGACTTCGCTGTCGGAAATGACCGTCCAACTCCACGAACCGGACACGGGACGGCGCACGTAGGTCTCGAACAACAGCTGTTCGCTGCAGTTGTAACTGGTTCCGAGTTCTGTCCCGTGTTTTACAGGCGAACAAAGAGCTCGACGGCGCCCTAAAAGGATCCGCAGCCCATCTAGTACGTGTCGGAGACGTACCGACCGACAGCTTCGCACGGCCCCTGAAAAGATCCATAGATCCAAGATCCGGTTCACGTGGCGGAGTTCGCCGCGGGCTGAGAATACACAGCGTAAGCCGTGAGTCGAACAGCAGGAGAGAGAGAGGGAGAGGGATGGAACGGCGGGTGGAGCAGGGAGTGGAGCCGACCTGAATCCCAAACAAAGGCAGATGGTGATCTCCTGAGGCCGCACGGGTGAAGTAATACAGCCTGATGGATGCGACTGCACTCAGGGCATCTTTCACTTAGACTTTGGTCCGCATGGCAGGGACTTGGGGAAGGAGAAAAGGGGCCACCTGCATCTGGACACTCTGGGCCACAGAGAGAGAAGCTGGCTCACACACCCAGTAGGCCACCGGGGAGGGATGACCTTGCGGAAAACGGCGCTGCGAGGAAAGCGGGCAGCGAGTGAATGCGAAAGACCGCACGGCTGCCGACCTGAAGCGAGAAAAAAGAGAACCCAGAAGTCTTCCGAGCGGCCTCCGGCACCAACGTCTATTGCATTTACGCTCAACGTAGCTTGCCGAGAGCGTCCCGGAGCACTCCTTCGTTGTCTTTCTGACCCGATCAGGAAGGGGAGGTCGAGCAACAAGGATTAATAGATCTACGCGGAGCATTTCTTTCTTCCGCTGCAGGAAATCAAGCAGTTTTCCTGGCCCCCATCCGGACGGCACACTCATCTTTCTTGTCAATAAATGCTCTTTGGCCTGTGACCCACTCTGTGCGGGCGCTTTTCGAGATTGACGCCCATGTCCCGCACCAGCCCCAGATGCTGAAACACACGAAGCGGATGGGTGACACATGTCTGCCCCAACACCAAATACCGCAAATCAAATTCGAAGGAGGAGCCTTCGGCGCATCGAGCAGCCTCTGCACCCGACCAGAGAAACACTTTAGAAATCGGCAGGAACGTGCCATTGAAAGTAACTGAATTCCAGAACAGACTGGAATCACTCTATGTATGCAGAAGACAGCCCCAGACTCCATTTTTACCGCATATTACTCCTCCGGTCTCCTTGACAATAAACGCAAACCATCCATTATCCAAATGAAACAATCGATCAAATTCGCAACATCTCGGCACCTTGACAATAAAACTGGCCTGAGACAGATCGAATGGAGAGTTTAAGAGATATCACGAAAACAACTGTCTTTCCAATTATGTCCGGTTCTATTGATTCCAATTGTGCCGAACAGTATCCCGATTTTAAAGAAATACTAAGCCGTGCAGCTTTTTAATAAAGCAACTGCAACAAAACATAACGGTCTTACGCCAATACAGAAACTCAATTAACGCTGTCGTGTTCTGAAAGAGTACAAATGCAGCATCTGGGAAGGAACACAAGAGTGAAACGTTCATCGGTCGAAAGTCAGCGGGGGGTGGTGACGCCTTTAGAGGAATGTTGTCTCAGCTGCGGCACGCTCAGCATCGGCCCCACTCCGGAGGAGACCGTCACCGCCCGGTGCAAGACGAACGCGGGTGTGCTCTCGCCGAGAAACCTCTGGCTGAACCAGTCTTAAGACTCCTTGTAATGGGCAAGAAAAAAAAAGGTTTCATCTTGTCGGTTGCTGCTTTTGGGCAGATCACCGATTTCTTCCTCACAAGGCCAACGGCTCATCAAGGAAGACAACCGGATTCACCGTCACGGTCTTAGAGTTCAGTCGGGGCTACAGGAGGAAAAAGCAGCATGTTAGTACGGGGGATCATCAGCACAAAGAACTGGGTTTAAAAAGAAAAAAAGTTATGTTCGATTTTAATAGTCATGTATGTTAATCAACAGCTGTGTATAGGAAGCACATGGAAGTGTTTTCTACTTTTACAGGACAGCTGGTAGCGTAGTGGTTAGAGCTACTGCCTTCGGATCCAAAGGCTGCAGATTCAATCCCCATCTCTAGCCGTAGTACCCTTGAGCAAGGTACTTACCCTAAATTACTCCAGTAAAATTACACAGCTATATAAATGGGTAAATGATTTTAAGTGTAATAACTGTAGCCTTAACATTGTAAGTCGCTTAGTAGAAAAGCGTCAGCTAAACGTATAAAGAATCCTATGAAAACATTTTAGTACTGAAGGAGGGAGCAGCAGGTTTAGCTGGACTTCCCAGACTGGTAGAGCAAACAAACAAATATTGCTTAAATATTCCTCTCCAACTAATAGCAGGGCAGAGAAATTCTTCCCCAGCCAGTGGTGGGACCTCTTAAAGGGGCAGAGAAGGCCGGCCACATGGTACAGGCCTATTTAATTAGTGGCGTGATTCACAGCTCATCCAGGAACTGCCTCTGCTGCGGATCCATCCTTTGGCCCTGCCCCACCCCGAGCCCGAGCCCGACCTCTCACCACCTCTCAAGACTGTGCATAGGTGCCACTTCAGTGCCACTTCCACAGCCTGCTCTGACGATGGCCTCGAGAGCCTTGACTTCTCCGTTTGGTTTATTCTTATCGGCATAAAGCAACAAGCTTACTCACTTACGCATTTAAAACTTATGTAACAGCACCGTTATATAACAACTGCAAAAAATTAAAGAAATAAATAAAAGTCACATGGAAGTGTTTTCTAGCTTTTTTTTTTTTTAAAGCCTCCCATTATGATATTTGGCAGCAGCGCTGCTTGTGGGAGCTGCAGGAGGAACCCTCCCTGCGGTCTAAACGTGCTCCTCGCTGACTCGGTGCTTTCTTAACAAGTAAGGAGAAATCTTCGTGGCGGCGAACAAGCAACACGGCACGGCACCGGGAGCCCCGAAAGTGCGTCCGCTGGCGAGCGCTGCAAGCTGGAGCCCTGAACGGGATGCACCGAAGCGTGTCTAATTTGAAGGAGGACAGGAGATGAAAGCGCTGTGCTGCGTGACGTGTCTGCCGCACCCGCCAGCGGCCTGCCGCCCTTGGCAGACCGCTCTGGAAAGCCCTGTCATTTAGACTCCGTGGCATGCACGACGCAGACCTCCCTGCCGTGGGACTGGAGGACACAAGCCGGGACTAGCGCAGATGCCGGAGGGCAGAGAACGTGTGTCGCAGACATCGCAAGGGAGAGCAGTCCGGCACGCGGAAGTCCACTCGGCACGAGCCGGGCCAACTCCTCACGTGACTTTACCGCGCCTGTGAAACCAAACTGTACCGCCTCTTACCTCTAATGTTTTGGATCCGCCTCGATTTTTTTCTCCCCCCCGCGCCACTAAAACTATTTCCAAAGTTATCTGGAGTGATATTCCCTCACAAGCTCATGCTGAACTGGAAACATCTGCGTCTCGGAGCTCTCTGGAAGCGAAAGCAGCATCTGCACGCAGTCACTGTCACTTTCCGAAGTGGGTGACAACGGCGTAGCGCGACCTCCTTTGATGCGGGGTCCGGCGTCCCCTTGGTCGTCACTTGTAATAATACTCGACTCCAGCTGTTGACACAGCGTAAACACAACCAAACGAGCATTCTTTATGATCTTACTCACTGTGGGCCTCTCCACATCCTTTATTCATCTCCAGAAGCTGTTAATGCGCACGCATGTGGCGAGCGCTCTCCCCGGGCAGACACGCTAATCTGCACGCCGTACACGCCGCGCAGCAGGGGCCCGCGATCAACGAGCTCGACGGGAGTACGAAGGAAGCGCTTTCATCCACGCTCTCCGTTTCTACCGTCCTAAATACGAGAAGTTCCGCTCCACGACTTCAGCCGTTTCGGTAAAGCACCGTTGCGGGTGTTGACGAACAATAAAACCGACGCAAAAAATGATGAAAACACACGCGGTCACCTTTCAACGCGGCGATCGTTCTCGTATTCTTTTTTATCTCTCACATTTGCTAGATTGTGTAGCCCCGAGGGACGGCAGGAGATTGCGAATGTCAGTCGCCGTGGCCACGAGGACGGATTTTATCAGATGCCCTTGCTGCGTTGGTGAAGGGCCCTTGGATGAGCAGCTGCTGTTTGTGAGTCACTTGGGGTCATCTGGGGTAGGCGTCTGGCATGCTCCGCTGGCAGTGATGGAGGCGCCGGCCACGTGACCCCACTGCTTCTCCGTGGGGTGCGGGGAGGGCAAGGGCAGAGGACACGGAGGTTGGGAGGGGGGCAACCCGGAGCGCCATCGGATTGCTCATGCTTGACCACCGGCTCCACTCTAAGTGTACATTACAGAGGGCATTCGCTCAAGGACAGGGTTCAACTTCCCATGCGCCGTTTTCCTAAATGGAAAAAGAAATGATTAAATAATCACTTTGACGGGCTGTTGACCTGCAGGGACCGACGGTTCAATTTGGCCCGGCTCCAGATCCGAGGAAGAAATATTACTAAACGACAACAAGAACCCCCTGCGATAAACCAGAAGTTCTGTATCGTTACATCTCTGCCTTCCCTGCGGTCTTAGGGACCGGGCGGAAAGAGGCGATGACGAGAGATAGCGGCGCACGTGTAGGAAAAACAAATCTAGTGCAGCACTTTAAGCTGACAGCTGAAAGACGTGGCTTTTATGCGCTGAGAAACGAACAGGACTGCAATCACGTAAATAGGTCACGGAGCCAGTATTTTTCAGAATAAGGCTACATCAAAGGGGCTCAGAGAAGAAACACTGCAGCGAAGACACTCTGTCCTCCATTTCAGGGCTAAATCGGATCATTTGAGAGGAAACGCGCTACGTTGGGCACGAAAAGTGACTGGAACGACTTCCAACGTTTCATCATGTTTTCAGAAGCACAGATTTTCCAAACGACCATCACTGGAAACTGGGCGCTCGATGTGAGGAAAGAAGACTGGAATTCCACAGCAGTCAGAGAACCGGGCAAACGCAGAGCTAAGGGGGCAGTCGCCAAGAGAAGGGATCGACACTGACACCGAACTCCAGATGGGCTAAAGTGTCACACATTCAAAAAGACCGAGCTCCTGTGCGACATACTGTACGTACAGCGATTCTACCACTAGCTACAGCGTGGTACATACTGCACAGTTTACATTACCAGTCATAAGTTTGAGTCCATCAGGCGACACTTGCGTGGGACGAAGTGGACAGAAGAGTAGGAGAGACGAGGGGCGGAGGAGCCCGCCGCTGTCCTACGTGTCTGGAACTGAGAACACGCGGCAGAGGATTTCCTGCTCAAAACGGTAACTAAAGGCAAAATGTGGAAAAAAAATCTGTTTGCAGCAAGTGTACTTAATACTTTTGACTAGTATCGTATCGCTTAGTCAACAGTTGGTTTGGTCACGTCATCTCCAGCAAAAGGGAAGGTAGTCTGAGAATAGTGAGCAGAAAAAAGGAAGGGGTTCATGGTGCTTGTTCAGGTTCCCTCAAATGATCTCTCATCTCTCTGATCACCGTCACCACAAGCACTGTATAGATTTCCTAGATCTGCTAGATCTACAACTGTGGAGGAAGCAGCTCATTGTTCCAGGACGGAGGAGTCAACAGCAGGCAAAATATAGGGTCCAGCTCTACTGTATTATTGGGCTCATGATCAACCTGTTGTATGCAGTGCTCTATCCAAAAGGTGCTTTGTTCAGGCCATCTTTCCAAGGATATCCTTTTTACACAGCAACTGTGAAGTTCTGACCACCAGTTAAGGTGCAGAAGCAGAGCGACCTGATAAAAACTCCAGTTACCGTAATTGACAGACAGCAACTTCTCTACTGGCAGTCTCAGCAGTAGAACTGTCAAATAAATTGCATGTTTTTTGCCTAGTAGAAATGACAGGCGAGTTATACCAAACAGGCAAGGGGTAAATTTCACAGCTGCTTGGCACCACATACAGATCTGAGAATATTTATTGCTTTCTTCGACTCGTTTTTGTGGATGGAAAATGAGAATGATGCATCGTCAAGAACAGCTTTCTGAGAACAAAACCACTGAAAACACTGGTTAGGACCCCTGTATCTCCCGTCCTCATCTCTCTCCACTGGCTTCCTGTAGCTGTCCACAAGCAAGTTCAAGACTCTGGTTATGGTCTACAAGATCATCCAAGGATCTTCTCCTTGATATCTACGTGACCTGATTGCATGCTATGATCTGGTCAGACTGCTACGTTCCTCTACCTCCGGCTACTTTGTGGTCCAACGCAAAAGAGGTCCAAAATTAAAAGCACTAAAGTTTTTGGTTCTAGCTTCAATGGAGTGGAATGACCCCCCTGTCACTCAGAACAGCTGAATCTCTAAACATTCAAGAAAGGTCTTGAAACAAAACTCTTTCAGAGTTACTTCTCCCCAGGTTTCTATGTTCTCAGTGAACATGTACTCACACACACACACACATTTTCAGAACCGCTTGTCCCATAGGGGGTCACGGGAAACCGGAGCCTAACCCGGCAACACAGGGCATAAGGCTGGAGGGGGAGGGGACACACCCAGGACGGGACGCCAGTCCGTCGCAAGGCACCCCAAGCGGGACTCGAACCCCAGACCCACCGGAGAGTAGGACTGCAGTCCAACCCACTGCGCCACCGCACCCCCACAACATGTACTCTATTATGTTATATTTTACATATATATTTTAAAAAGAAAACTATGCATTTACACACACAAGTTTATACAGTTGTATGCGACAAATTGACTATATTAAATCAACAAAAAAAAAAATCATGCCATGTGGTATCCACCGGAAAAATCCATCAGATGTGTTATGTTATGATATGTTATGATATATGATATGTTAGATATGTTAAAAAGGATTGTCAAATGACTTTCCGAGCAAATCACAGGTTTGAATGTTAAGCCATCGCCTTTTGCTTAGCAGGCTGAAGCACTGCCAAGTGGAATGATCTGCTGCCCAGAGGGTGTGTCAGTCTCTCATCCTATCCAACACTGTCACCCCTTGCAAGGCAAAACATGTCGGACTGTACAGAGGAGGAGTGGGACACAGATTATGGTGGTTGTCCCCCACTTTCTACTATTCCCGCTCCAGAATAACATCACTCCGGTAACAACCCTTTTAAATTTCTTTCAGTTGCAAGCAAAGTCATAACAGTGGATATGTGTGTCATTGCACAAAGAAATGGAAGAGGACTTTCAGGAAGACTATAAGCACCTGGGGCTCAAGTGTGTTCTTGAGTTTCAGCAGAGGGGGCAAAAATACACAGTTGCTCCATGGACTAGACCAGTGCCACTTGCAGGCTTGCGCTTTCGCTCGGAATGGCCGTGGGTCCCCTTTGCAGAAGAGGGGGCACAGCACGGAGGGAGCAGCGTGCTTTATTTCACAAAAATAGTCCTTTCGCAGCAAAACACATTGTATGCTAACATTTGCTATTATGAATGGTAACCTGACCGAAAGAACATTGAAAGCTGGTTATAAATACAAAAAAAAAAAGTCTTTTCTTTGAAATGTGTAATTATTTTAAGTGTGAAAATGATACAATAAAAACAGATCATCAATGATGGTTCCCCATGAGTGCCTCAATGGCAGAACCGCCCAAAAAGCTTTGGGGTTTTCAGATTCAACAAAATTAATGTGGAGCTGCTTTTGTTTGAAATAACCAAATGTCTGAGACGTCAGATGTCAAATGTCAAATTAGGTAAGAGGTAGGCCCTCAACCCAAAAGCTCTTCACTTTCTACCTCCCCAACATACTTGCACTGTCCCCCTACATATCTTTCTCACGTTGGCCTGCCCTCACCTCACTGGAGTTGGCAGTCAGAAAGACAGATAACTTTTCCTACAGTACTTCCAAAAAAAAGACAGAGACAGCTTAGCTCATCTACCCTTGCAAAGTCATCGCAGATTTTTCGTTATTTATCAACTCCGCCTAAATAGATGAGACGAGCGAGGAGCGTGCACGAACACATGGACCACACACAGGCAGACAGAACACACACAGAACACACAGATGTGTGAAAATAACTATTCAAGTAATGGAGCTCATCCAAATGCTAAGAGAAACAAAGGAGAGTGGGGCAATTAATGTGGATTTACGCGCCCTTTCCTTACCTTTTCCCTGCAGACCGCTCGTTCTGGCCACATCTCGCTATTCTGGTTTCAGCACATTTCCTCTCGAGAATGACAGCTGATTAAAATGCCACCCAGGTTTATTTGGATTAACGCATAAGGCTCTTAGAATGCCATATATTGGCTGTTGCGCATGTGATATGATTAATAATTCTAAGACTTAAAGGTTCACGCCCCAAGTTTTCTTAATATCATATTTCATTATTTTGCTTTCTTTTATCTTATTCATAGAAGGTCTGGAATTAAATTAAAATATGCATATTATCTAGTGCCTACAATACATAACACTGACCTAACAGTAAATGGATCAACATTATGTACTGTAAATTACAAACACGGTAAGTTTCTACAGTGCAATAATCAAGCATAACGCTAACAAAAATGTCTCACTTCACAAAAACAAGCAGTGTAGGAATTCACTGTTCACTAACGATGCTATTATAAGGCAATAAGCTTTTTTAAAAAATACATCCCTGTATAAGGCACTTAAGTTAACCTGGTCCAGTGAATACTGAGCTGCATAAATGGGTAACCCTGAAGTATGTTTTCTGAATAAATCAGCTAAGCAAGTGCAATACTAGGAATAACAAAAATAATGAGTGCACAGGATTAACAGCAGCTCTATATTACACACACACATTTTCTGAACCACTTGTCCCATATGGGGTCACAGGGAGCCAGAGCCTAACACAGCAACACAGGAGGGGGAGGGGACACACCCAGGACTGGACACCAGTCCATCGCAAGGCACCCCAAGCAGGACTCAAACCCCAGACCCACCAGAGAGCAGGACCTGGTCCAACCCACTGCACCACCGCACCACCATACCCCCCCCCCCGGCCATATATTAAGTATAATTAACTATTTTAGACTAAAAATACTACACTATAGGTTATTTAATATCTGCATTAAAAGCAGCATTTCAGTTTACATTCTGACACTATCACAGAATATAAGCTATTAATTGACAGAAGTCCTCTGAATAACAATCAATGACCCATTAATAAAAGGTAAAACTTCCTAAGACGAAAAAAAAAAAAACACCCAAATATGTACGCTTCAGATATGCCTACATATTTCTATTATCCTAAGTGGAGAAAGTTAGGGGGTGTGGTGGTGCAGTGGGTTGGCCTAGGTCCTGCACACTGGTAAGTGTGGGGTTCAAGTCCTGCTTGGGGTGCCTTGTGACAGACTGGTGTTCCATCCTGGGTGTGTCCCCTCCAGCCTTATGTCCTGTGTTGCCGGGTTAGGCTCCGGCTCCCTGTGACCCTGTAGGGAACAAGGGGTTTCAGATGATGTCTGTGTAACTGGAGAAAGTTACAACACAGAATACACTTTAAACTGTCATTTTTATTCAAGCATTGTGTGGGTGAGCTGAATCATTTCTGCAGAGGCAGCATGTCAAATACGGGAGGGCTCCTTTTCAACGGACATTCCTCTGCATGTAAAACTCGGTCCCCATAAACGTCACATTTCTGGACTCTTTGCTGCTCTGGCATAAAACAGGACATCAGACATGGGTTAATTAGTTTGTGAGAACTACCATAATCCTCTCATCTCCTTTGCTTTCCAGGTTGTACTGCAATATGTTTCAGAGAGTATCTGCCCCAGCGGCATATTCATCTTCATCTTCATCTTCATTTAGTTAGGTGACATCATTTTATTTGGGCTATTCCATCAAGTCTTGTGTGTTTTAAATGTACTGGTTCATTTCTTGTGCCCTGCTGTACGCAGTAAGGGTAAGGGCAGTGCAGAGGTCAGCATGCTGGCTTGTAGGCCCCTGGCTTCACGCTGCAGAAACCCTGCTATTAAATGGCTGTCAGAGGAGCGAGGATGCCATCCATTAACCCTCGGCCGCACGTCCACCGCCGTAGATAAAACTTCGATGGAAAACGTAACCTGTATTACGAGGGTCAGCTGCACCTTCCCCTCGCCGCCCACCGGCTCACACGCCGCAGTGACCCCTCCTGCGGCCGCGACGAGCGCGTCCCCAGCGCGGCTGGAGGTCACGCACACGACGAGGAGGCCAGGGACAGATGCGGACGAACGGCGCGGCGAAAAGATACGAACGGCCTGGGCGCCGCAGTAAGAGTAAGAAAACCAAAAACAAAACAAAAAAAAGAATAAAAATCCGTGCAATGCAATATTTATAGAACGTTGCCTTGCCGTGAAATACATGTGTGGCAGAACATGAAAAATTCAGGTCATGAAAAATAAATGTGTTGAAAAAGGGGCCCGGTCTATTTTGAGAGGGAGATAAGAGGGCTACGAGATGCCCTGGGAAAAGGGAGACGGACAATTCTAAGATCCACAGCCAATCCAGAGCTCTGCGCTTAGGAAGAAGAGCTGAGGGAGTGAGGGAAATGCTGCCAGTTAGATAAAGAGGGGCTAATTTGACTTTGGTGCAGAAAAAGCCCTGTGCCCCCCGCCCCCCCAGTCGCGACGCGTCCCCTTCCCACAACCCCACCGGGCACTAGCCCGACTAAAGCAGCGACAGGGTCCTGGTTTCACTCAGCGCTAAAACATAAGAAAATAAATTGGCAAATCTGCATTGCAAATTTTTCTTTCTTTTTTTCCAGGCGTAAATTAGCAAATTGCTCGCTGTTCCACTGAGGGCGACATGTGATGTGCTGCGCGAACTGGAACACGGGCCAGGCATGCGAAACCGCTAATCAGCGGCGCTGGAGGACTGGGTCTGTGCGGCGAACGAAAGCGGAAATCCTCCCGCGAGCCGCAGCTCCAGCCGCTGCGCTCTCTCCTCGCGCTGCCTCGCGCTCCCTCGTTTAATTGTGCCGGTCCAGGTTGGAAAACCAGAGAGCGCGACGACGAGCCGCGAAGCGCAGCGGCAGCGCTGCGGCGATCTCTTTCCACGCAACGTAACAGCGAGTCGAAAACGCAGACCGTAGTAACGGAGTTTTCCTCGGCAACAATGGCTCTTCGGGATAATACTATCACTGACTTACCCGCATTTGCCTCAACGCTCCGTTTTCCGTTATTGTACCGTTATCACTACACATGTCATTGGTGACTTGTTGAGACCCTGTCAGAAACACGTAATATAATATTCAGCTGTTACAGCTCATTACAGGGTAGGATATTCACAATAGCTGTATAAACGGTCATTTTTTGCACATTAATTTACCAGATTAAAAAAAAAAAAAAACATTAATTTTCTTTAAAGGTGGAATTGTAGGTGAAATTTCCACTTTGCTGCGCAGTTAAACCGAACCAACCACGCCTCATTTAGCCAACAAAGAGGCGCGGAAAGCAAGCTGGAAGCAAACCAGGGCAATGGTTTTTACGCTTCATTAAGGGCTTCTTTCCTCACGCTGCATGCTGGGAAACATTCCTTCAGCAAACTGCCATTGCCAGCACAGTGAGCACAGTGAGCACAGTGGCAGGAGGCTCGGGGGCAGCTGTTGTTTTCGACAGGGTGTTCTGCCAGGATCCCTTTTACAGTCTAGGTGTGTGATGTGTCCCATTTCTGCAAGCCTGTCTCAGTGTGCTTATGTTGGCTGCATACAGAGAGAGCTATGATTCAAACTGCCCCGCAAATAAACTAGCCCTTAAAAAAAATAAATAAACAAACCACGCGCCTCTTATGTAAATGGCAGAAAATATGTGCGAAAATACAGAAATGGAAAGCAAGCACTGATTAATCTGACATTCATGACGCTGTCAGGCCACATCTTAGGGTTCTTGTGCCACGTTTTGAGGACGGTTGGAGGGCCTGAGGGAACCCTTATCACTGCCACATGGGGATCGATGAAGGTCCAGTCAGACAAATTGCAGCCCCAGTGCCAATACGTCACAACTCCTCTCCGTCTCTGAAACTAAGCCTGCACAGAACACAGTCAGATTAAATGCCCGAGTGGTGCGAGAGGACGTGGGATCAATCCCCGCTCGGCCTGGGTGATGTCTGCACGTTCTCCTCGTGCTCGCCTCGATTTCTTGTGTGTGCCTCGGTTTTCCTCGCACACTCCAAATACACGTGTTTCAAGTGACTTGACGACTGTAAATTGCCCACACTGTGTGTGTGTGCGTGTGTTGTGCTGGTGTGTAAAACAGCAAAAAACGAGGACGTGTAGTGTACGTAGCAGTGTAAGCCACCCTGGATGAAAGGTGTCAGCTAACGACTACACAGTATTCACTGTAAGCTGATCTAGAGAAAAGTGTCTGTTAAATGAATAAATGTGAAATGTAAATGTGACTCTGATGTTGTCCATGTCCTGGTAGATTCCCTGTAAAATTTGGAAAGGAAGCTTGGTGCACTGAGGATAACTCAGTAGCCAGCTTTATTTCGACAACGTCGTGTTATTAGTGAGTCTTACGATCAATAAAGAAAATATGGCCCTGATTCTTTGTATTTTCATGCTTTGGTGAATTCCGACGCAGAAAGTCGGCACAAAAATTACACGCGCTCAAAAATAACAACGGATATCCTTTTGTATCCCCTACTCTTCTGTATATTTATTCATGAGCTGACCAGACTATATGACAAAACGTACAAATACGGGCAAAGAAACGATTATTGGATTTTTGTTCGCCAAATTTGATGCAAAAAACAAAAATGCAAAAAACACACTGTTTTAAGAGGCCATTTGGTACTTTGCTGATCACACAGAGGCTTGTGAACATGTACTTTCCATGCGAGGATGAGCGGGTGTCTGTTTCTGGAGCGTAAATGGGAATGCAGAGCCTCGGAATGAGGACAGCGCCGCTCAGCCAGTCCTGCCCGTGGGCCCAGCCCCGGGCAACGCTGGGAAAAACAGGGGTGCGTGACAGAGGAGCAGGTGCCGAGTGCATCGCGACCGGGTCGCTTGTCAAGAGCTGGCAGGCGATGTCCGGGAAAGGGGTGTACTGGCGCAGGTGAGCAGTGGGGGTGCTACACAGGACTACACTTGGGCCAAGCGTTGTTGGGGTGGTCACACCACGTGTTCCAGCTGGCAACGCGCCCCGAAGCTCGGATAAAGTGTGCTCTCACGCCAACTGCCACTATCAAGAATCTCTGGCCGAATAGCTGCGTTTCCTGACAGAGATATTGTAACGACCCACGTTACTGCTTTAATGTAAATAGTTGCATTATGGGAAATCTGTAAATAATGTCCGTAACCGCTGGGGTTACGTCGGGGGGAAATGGTGGGTTGCCTGTGTCTGCCACTGTGTTGGGGAACTTCGGGGCGCTAAGGCAGGCTGGCTGTAAGCGCTGGTCTTGGAGGAAAAGGGGTCCTCGGACCGAGAGCATTATTCCCTGTGTGTTGGTGTTCAAATAAACCGTTCGTTATGAACGCTGCCTCCGCGTCCTCCTTCGCCCCATCCAAACCCACGGCGCTGCGCGCCACATTGGTGTCAGAAGTGGGATGGGCAGGACGATGAGAGGCTGGATCAGGGAACAGCTGACCACCAAGCATCGGGAAGGAGAGAAGACTGGGACGGAAGGACGGTGTCCGGGGGAGAAACGCCTACGACGGTGGAGGTCGAGGCGGACGAGCCGTGGCGGAGCACGGGAGTCCAGGGGGACGCTGGGGAAGCGTGCGCAAGGGCGAGGACGGCGGAGAAGAGCTGCGAGGTGCCGCTGGAGATGGGCGAGCAGGTCGAGTGGGGTTTCCCTGCGCCCAGAGAAAGAGCGGCAGGAAGAGGCAGCGAACCGCCGTCGACCGCGGAGGAAAGTCGCCCCGCGAAGAGCGCCGCTTTCCCGAGCAGGAGGGATGCCGTGCTGGGCGACGCGGAGCAGTGCGCCTCGTCTGTGGACAGGCAGAGCTCCGTGTCGGAGAGGAGCGGAACCGCCGACGCGAATTCTCCCGCGGAACGGGAGTCCGGCACTTTCGGGGAAAAAGCGCCCAGCCTGCCTGAAGCCAGGCAGCGTTGTAGAAGAGCGGCGCGGCGGAGCAAACGCCGCAAAAAGAGGAGGGCTGCGTAGCAAGAAGCGGGCCGGTTTTACGAGCGTCGCGGGCGGGCTCAGCGTGCGGCGAATCGGCGGAGGCGAGAGCGGCAAGCAGGGCGGGCTTTGCCGGGTCCTTCGCCGAAGGACAGGTCCGAGCGGCGAGGCGCGCGGCGAGACGACGGGGGGCGCGAGAAAGATGTTCGCCCCCGACAACGGAGCGGGGACAACGCGGAGCGGCTGCGGGGAGCCGTCGCGAAGGTCCCACGGAAGCCGGTCAGCGAAAGCCACGTGGGCGCCGCCATGTTGGGACGCGCCACGTGCGAGTGAGGGAGTCCTGCAGGGGCCGATGGCCGGGCAGACAGGGACGAGGATGGCCACCCCGACCCCCCAGCGCGCCGCCATGGGGGTCTCTTGCAGGTTTCCCCGCCCCAACCACCAGCGGTGAGCGTCTGGGACCTGTACTCCCGACCGGATGCACGTGAGACAGCGCTGGACGTTGGGACAATTGTGGGGCAGGCAGCAGCGGGGACGCTGCCATTCTTTTTGATGGGGGGCTATGTAACGACCCACGTTACTGCTTTAATGTAAATAGTTGCATTATGGGAATCTGTAAATAATGTCCGTAACCGCTGGGGTTACGTCGGGGGGAAATGGTGGGTTGCCTGTGTCTGCCACTGTGTTGGGGAACTTCGGGGCGCTAAGGCAGGCTGGCTGTAAGCGCTGGTCTTGGAGGAAAAGGGGTCCTCGGACCGAGAGCATTATTCCCTGTGTGTTGGTGTTCAAATAAACCGTTCGTTATGAACGCTGCCTCCGCGTCCTCCTTCGCCCCATCCAAACCCACGGCGCTGCGCGCCACAATATTCTTCATATTTGACACAGGCCGTAAACGCAAGTTCCATCTGGGAACGCGCTTAATACCTTGCATGTTCGGCCTGTCCAGCATGGGAAGATTGGCACTCTTACCTAGCGTAACAACAAGCGTTAAGGTCACAATCACGCTGAGCTTCAGCAGAAAATACCTGCATAATATGAACGGCCAGTCAGTTCCAGCGTTACTGCGGTTTTCCACAGCGCTTTGTCACAGATGCAGATTATAATCAACTCAAAAGCAGTAGGGGCAGAGGCAACGAAACACTCAAAACAGGCACTGGGAACAACAGGGGACTTTGCGGACGAATCATCTGCTGAAGGACAGAACAGGACCGGACACCCGGTGCCTCGCACGCCTTCGTAATTATTTCAAATCATGTACGACGAGAAAAATCCCTCTCGCACCTCATTAGCTATTCTTACACATTAATCCCGGAGGCTGAACAAGCGAATCTTCAAACAACAAAGAGGAAGGCTGCCGACGAGCACTGGAACCTGATAAGATAAGCGCTCTTAATAAGATGATAAATATAATAGTGTTAGTCATATCAAAGACCTGCTGGAAGTTTTTTGATTTTTTTTTTTTTTTTTTTTTAAATCTCACTGCAGGAACAAATATGGAATTACTGATCACTGAGCTTAACAGCTCACTGGCATCTTATGCTGGGGCAAAGCATATGCATGAGGCTTTGAAAGCAATAACCCAGATCAGGGAGGGAATATTGTTTTGGACAGAAGACTGGTGATTATGTAAAATAAATAAGCCTGCGTAGAGTCGGAATGGATCTGAAGGGCAGCTGGTAAAGTATATAATTTGCATAGAGTGCCTTCAAACCACCATTCCCCACATTCTGGCTACAGGCAGAGAGCTGAGAAACACATTTTCCTGAGCTGCGGGACCACGGGACACACGCTCCCAAGACAAAGTGTGTGAGTGTACAAGGACGAATTTCTCACACAACGTATTTTAGCTCTCAGCTCTGCCACTTGTTGGTTCCGTGCCGACGAGGCTACGTGAAACACGTTTAAAGAACACACGTGTTTCCGGACATACAATTTCCAACTGCACAGAGGACGCGGCAGTCGCAGTGTTGTGAAATAGTACACTGGTAACATTACTTATTTTCGTATTTGCAGCGAGACACCATTATAACTTCATACTAGCGTAATCCTCCACCTAGTGGGAATGAGCGACCACTGGCTGTCGGGTTCCAAATTGCTCAAAGCCCTACGCAGACTCCTCCGCACTCCTCAAACCCTCTTCAAAGCCTTCTCCAAGCTGCCCAAAACCCTTCAGTTGGTCTTCTCCACACTGAAACCCACCTCAAAGACTCCTCCAGACTGCTCGCACCCACAACAAAGACTCCTTTTTAGTCCTCAAACCCTCCGACACTGCATCTGAATCCTCACAACCTTCAACAGACCCCTGCAGTCACATTAAAATCCCCCATGAAGACAAGTCCAGACTACACTCAAGTCTCCAGACTGCTCCGCAGTGCCCATAAAGAGTCGGTATGCCTCTTTTTTCCTATGTTCAGTAACAGCACGCATCATAAAGCAAGCATAACGAAGTACCTTGCACACTAACGCACCACATCAGGCATCAAAATTCGGAGAGTCTCAAATAATACAACGCAACTGGCAGTAGCGTAACAAACTGTAATAGGTACTCTCAAAAACCTCAAACCGGCGGCATATTCTCCTGGACAGTGTTTCAGTTGTCACACTCAATCCAAACCCATCCAAATAAAGATGAATGCATTTCCAAAAGGCCTCGCTGCTCCCCTCCTTTGTGTGCGGGGACAGACAAGCACGTTGCCGTTTTGGAAACCAGATCCAAACCTTAGTTAAAAAGTCTTCAGTGGAGCCAAGGGCTTGGCACTGCTCTCTCTACTTAACTGTGAGAGGAACATTTTTACAGAGCGCATCGTGCACCGTCTCCGTCCACAAACGTCACGCTTCTCAGATGACGCCGTTAGGAGAGACGGAGGGATGTCTTACAGCAGGCCAACAACCGCACATCGATCCATGTGCCACTTGGACAGAGAAAACAGACAAGCCCACAGTGATCCAGGACAGTTCAGCGTCCTTGGTCCCGCGTCGGGGGAGGTCTCCCGGCTGCCAGCCAAGCTGCCAAGTCAATCGAATAACCCCCAGGCTTCCAAACTACAATGGCAAAGGAGAGGCAGTCAAACTCTTTGTTTGGCTATGCACAAAGACACGGGTTTGGCATACACAGACACACAGAACGAGCCCCCCCTTCCCCCCCCCAACCCCCACACACTGTGATGACACTGCCAGCAATGGCCAATGCACATAAGCCGTCTATGAGGACAGCATTTAAGGGATGGATATGCTGCCATATTCAGGCATGTCCTCAAAAAGCAGACACCTCAAAATACACCCTTTCTAAGATGTATTATTTTGTCCAGATTTGAAGACACATGCAATCTATCTTTCTCTAAACGGGATATCCCATGAAAACTCGGGAGAAGTGGAGAATGTCTGAGGTCTTCATAACGTGGCTGGCACCGACACAAAGCCAAGTGGCAATCTCGATGACTTACGTTACTTTTAAAATACCGTTTCATTTACTGCACTTCAGTGGCATATACTAACGCATTACAGGGTTATCTGCCAAATGGCAGTCATTATTAAGACTGGGGCACATAAGCAAAAGCAGCCAGCTGGCATACTTATTATATAATTACTGTAAAGCGACTGTGTCAACTGTTTCACATATGTTAAACTCGAGTTCAGACTTAATTTTCAATTTAATTCATTAATTATTTTGATGTTTCTACATTTGTCTTTTTGACCTGATAAAAAATACACACACACACACACACACACACACACCTGTCTGAACCGCTTGTGCCATACGGGGTTGCAGGGAGCCGGAGCCTAACCCAGCAACACAGGGCGTAAGGCCGGAGGGGGAGGGGACACACCCAGGACGGGACGCCAGTCCGTCGCAAGGCACCCCAAGCGGGACTCAAACCCCAGACCCACCAGAGAGCAAGACCCGGTGCAATCCACTGCACAACCACACCCCCCTGATAAAAATACTAATATTTTATATAATATGCTAACACTGCAACTACTAATATTTCACCATTCTTACCAGCACACAAGCCAGAAACTGAGATTCAAAAATATACACTCCATTACAACTGTAATCATCCAATTGGTCGGTTAAGTGTAAAATAACAATATAGTCTACATATCTGCTCCCAGGAAATTATAGAAGCCACATATATCCAGATATATATATATATTTTTTTTTTCTACAGAAAGTGTGGCTATGCAATTTGTTCAGATTTGTATTTGTTAATTTACTGTCTACTGTTATGGATGGTACTCCAGCTAATGGGGGGAAAAATATTCAAAGGGCCATGAAATTCTTTGATAGTTGACCTACCTGTTGCTTTCTGTCCACACAATAATTTCATGTACAGTTCCATAGAGCGTCCAGATGTGTGATGGCTCACGTACAATAAGTGTATGTTCCAGACGTCTGGAGTGGAGGCACAGGGAGACTTCCGAGTGACACACAGCCATGGTGACACCTTTCATTTTTTTCTCCGTAGATGGGCAGAGGGAGGCAACAGAACTTGTCTGTGGAGAGAGCATCCACAAGCCACCAGCATGGCCCCGAAGGAGCTAAAGCGTGCGTCACTCGCCAGTACATCGGCTCGCACGGCCGTCGTCTGAAACCTCTAACCTGCGTGATGTGGGGGAGAACATCCGCTAAGGCACGCTCATTATTTATTAAACCACCAGAAAATGTTGCCTGTTTCTCTTCAACTTATTGCAGGACTTGACAGAACATTGCTGCTGGACACGTCCGCGGTGGGCTCCGAGCCAATTAAAAGTGTGCCTCAGGAACAGAGCACAGTTCTTAGACAGGTACGCTGGGACCGCACTATTCACATGGCATGTCTCCATCCTCTCGCACCATCTTTCACCCATTTCACTCTTCATGAATGCGTGAGGAAACATTAGTAGTGCATTTGTACAAACTAACACCAATCAGAGCTTTGAAAATGTCAAAGCTGATTGGTGGCCGTATTTAAAAAAACTGCATGGTTACTTTTCAGTAGGGGGCACGGTGGTGCAGCGGGTTTGGCTGGGTCGGTTTCAGACAGCGCGTGTGTACTTTTCAGTAGAGACTCACTCGTAACGGATACCTACTTTCTTTTGCGTGAATATATTGTTTCTGAGATGCAGTATATTGTGAAGTTGTACAAACCGATGATTAAAACTGCATTTGAACATTTAGCTTACCTGTTTTCCACACACTAAGCTAACTGCATGAGCACGAAAAATAAGCAGTAACAAGTTTCGGTTTCCTGCGCAACGCAATAAATCAGATCACTTGCTTATCTCTATTGAGAAAACAATAAAAAAACTGATGTGTTAGACTACAGCAACGCACAAAAGCCACTTATCTGCGAGGTGTCCGAGTCCGAAAGACTCGAACAGAGCACGGACGGCAGCTATGAATGTACGTGAGAAACCGAGACGAGCGCCGAAGGGCAGCTGAGAGGTTTCCACAACGCATCAGTTCAGTGTTAAGACTTGATGGTCCAGCTGTTTGTTTTATTTTTCTCTAACCATGCAACAGCTGTTCAGCTCTTCCACTTCTTGCCAGTTTGGAACTGAGACCAATGATTTGCAAAATGAAGGGAAAGATTCAATACTGCCAAAAGCAAAAAAGAAAAAAAACTTTAATATTTTAAAATAATATTTATTATAAAGGCAGCTGGTAGTGTACTGGTTAGAGCTGCTGCCTCTGGACTCAAAGGCTGCAGGTTTGAATCTCACCCCCAGCAGTAATATCCTTCAGCAAGTTATTTACCCAGAAAAAGCTCCAGTAAAATTACCCAGCTGTATAAATGGGTAAATAATAAGTAGCTTAACACTGTAAATTTCTTTGGCGAAAAGCGTCAGCTAAATGAGTAAACGTAATAATTTACTCATTCACATAACTTGCCTCAGAGATCACACAAAATAAGAAAAGAAGAGCTATTACACAGGTCTGGGTTGGCAGGAACCTCAAAACATTGATAAGGCTACGAAAATCAAGCGAGTGAGCGAGTCTCCCGAGGCAGACTACTGATCAGCTATGAAACGCAGCTGGAGTATCATTAAAAGTGCAGTGATAATTCGAGGAAACCCAGAGGACACCAGGAAGTGGAGCAGATCTAAAGTGTACCATGTACGATGAGAAACCCAACAAGAGAATGTCACACGCGTCCGATGGAAGCGTGATAAACACCGTGAATTACCACTCTTTTCTTACCCATTTTTCAGAGAGGGTGACAACTTACCCCTGAACACATACCATCATACCATACCAATACATTACAAAGATAAAACTGCACAAGTCATTACAATAAGGCTGTCGTTTTCAGTCTTGTCAAAGAGGACATCTGATTACACGAAGACAGTTTCAGTCCCTCAATAGGATGTGTTGTTGAATCCAAGCCCTGCAAGATGACAGATGTCACACTGACACAGTATTATTTCTTTTTGTTGATCGCTATGCTCAGCCAGAAGATGAAGGTAAAAAAAAATTCAGGCCCGGAGCAACCAACGTACAGTGATCCTCCTTTAGATTTGTGGGGTCTCAACCAAAAGGCATCCTCATCGTGAAATCGGTATGAAATTCTGAAACATGAGCGCTTTACAAATACTGGCTGTTTTATGGGGAAAAATGTCATCATTCCTCTAGGGAACCTAATTTTCAGATTTGCTTGTCAGCCCAGAGTTACTCTGAGGTTGTTGCAGTGTCTCCTCCATAATTTCCCAAATGCCACTTTGAGTGCTACTGATGTATTTTCTCACCTGAACTGAGTACACCAACAAATGAAGATGGACTGACAGGGCATGACAAGAGCTATAAAGGGCTGGTTTACTGGTTATTTTTCACTCTATTATCAGTTAATTTGATTATTTTTATTCAATTACCCTGAGGGTTTATCCAAGTTTTTCTTTCCCTTCTTTAAATTAAACAATTGTTACATCTCATTTTTTTCAACTCAACGATTAAGGTTAAGTACTTTTTTTGATGGTACAGAGGCAGGGACCCTCCTAGCCCTTCCTTATTACTCTCCCTTGTCAACCTATTCTATCCCCTGGCCTTTGACACACTTGTTAAGCAAGGAGTTTTCACAATAACTATGGTGACAGATATGAATTCCGAAGAACACAGGATGAATGCAAGCATCCTTAATACTTTCAAAATGACTGTAATTACTGATTAAAACAAGGTTTAACCTTTTACATATGCCGACATAAAAATGGATAAAGCAACTTTCAAACCTAAAGCAAAAATTCTTGATTTGTTTTCTTTTTCTAGAAACTCCAAATTTTCTTACCAAGATGTTTCTCTATTACTTAACATGAAAAACTTGAAAACATTTTCTGATAGATCATACCTAGGAGTTTTTGGTGCTGTGATTTAATTATACTGTAAAAGAAATACTATAGTTTCTAAAGCGGAACTAATAAGTACTTTGTCCTCCAGTGTTTAGAATATGAAGAGAACAGCCTTTCCAGAAAAGCATACCAAAAAATGTTGTGCCTTGCTCTGTTACATGTGCCTTTGTACTCCAGATATTTTGCATTTAGATGAGACATATGACAGATCTATAACTTGACTGCTCTTGGTTTTTGGATGGATGGATGGATGGATGGATGGATGGATAGATAAAAACTTCCACCAGCACCCACATCCCTCATTATGAACTAAAATTCCAATCACTGCTCTGTCCAAAAGGTTTAATATCCTGCATAGACTGTACCTCCCTCCCCTCCCCCTTGCCCTGTGCCCTGCTTTCTGCCAAAAAAAATAAGCTAGCAGGGAAAATCCATTGCCAGTGCTTCTTCTTTCATCTTCTCGTACTTGGAGCAGAAAGTCTATTTTGGGATGAAGTGATGATTTTCTGCTCCTCAAAACTTCACTGAATTCTGGTCGTGACATTGCAGCAGAGCAAGTTGCTTGTGTTGAGAAAAGGAACAAAGTACATGAGACGGAGAACAGGGAGAGTGTTTTGGTTGGTTTACAGCACCAGCCATTAAATTAATGTGATTTAACAGGACAGAAACAAATCACACCTCCTTCCTTTGTGATTTAAAACTTACATATGATTGCATTGTTTCATTCTCGGTAGGCCTCCCTGCCTCTGCCATGGGGCACTGCTGCAATAATAACATTCTTGAACATATTTTGTCCCAAAAGGCATAAGTGTTCGGAATGGGTAAACAGACGAGGTAATGGGTAAAAATCAAAAGAGTTCACGCAAAGTGATGCGGAACACAGGTGATGATAATTGGGACATGCACTGCAAACGTAGACAAACAAAAGAGGAGCAGACTAGGGAACGGTGCTTGGCGGCCAGGTCTCAAATGAGAGGACCACCAGCGGAATGTGTTACAGAGGCCAGTGTGTTGAAGGGGTGGAGCCACATGGCTTGCCACATGGCTATACCAGGAACAAAGAGGCAGAGTCCTACAGGCTGTGGCCCAGGCCCAGTCCTCATCACCCACACACGCGCGAACCACGTTGGCCACAGTGCATTGAAAACATTCTTGTCTCTCCACGGCAACATCAGAAGGTTTACACGTGTCCTGTCCCAAAGCACTCTGCCCATTGTTTACATCTAAATATGTCAAGACTCCATCTCACGCCCTGCCATTCTTCTACTTGAAAATAATACATTTGGCTTCGATCCACAGTACTCACCTTTACTCACTGCAGAATTTTGCATGATGTTAAACAAAGGTAAACCACATTAACTGCATCTGGCCATGATAACTCTGCAGATTGATCCAGACAACTTTATCAGCTAATTGGCATGGAATCTATATAGGGCATATGTGGCTTATGGCACATACAACAGTTTCGGCATTGTCAATCATTTTTTGTGTATACGAAACATAACGTTACATGAAAGACATAAGCAAACTATCAACTTTCCTAAAACTGTAACAAATACTAAACATTTTCAGCACAAATTTTGCTGTTACATTTGGCCTGGACTAATACTTTCATAGGGGGTGCGGTGGCGCAGTGGGTTGAACCAGGTCTTGCTCTCCGGTGGGTCTGGGGTTTGAGTCTCGCTTGGAGTGCCTTGCAATGGACTGGCGTCCCGTCCTGGGTGTGTCCCCTCCCCCTCCGGCCTTACGCCCTGAGTTGCCGGGTTAGGCTCCGGTTCCCCGCGACCCCGTATGGGACAAGCGGTTCAGAAAGTGTGTGTAATACTTTCATATCATGCACAGAAGAGCATCAAATCCAGATAAAGGAAACATTGCCAGTCTCACGATATTTTGGTTTCCTTCATTGTTTTCTGTCCCACCATCAACAAAATGTTCATGCCATTTCTGTAAATTTATTCTGCGTTTTTAACATTCATTCAAAATGACCTGTGGATGGCCGTAAATATGTTCCCATTTTGCAGAAAAAAAGGCATGTACGTAGCATGGGAATATATTCTCAAAAGACTAATAAAGTCTAATAAACCTGCCTTGCAGCCTAAAAAAAAAATGTTACTGGTTAAAACCTATTCGTGAGATTCTCAGTACAACTCAAAATATTCCAAAATCACCAAGAGGTATTAAAGATGCTGCATGCTTTCTTTCATTAAAAATGTTAAACAGAAACTCTTAATTAAATTATAATTGGAACAGTACAACCTCACGAGTCCATATGGGGTCATAACACCAAGACTAACCGCTGCCTTGAACTGTTCAAGGTTAGTTTTGTAAAATGGCTGCAGCAAATGCTGGCACACCATTAAACCTCAAATTTTCTTACACAACATCCCCAGCTGAGATAACAAAGCCACGATGTGGAATTCAGTATAATACAAACAACTGCTGTAGTGTAACATTCACAAAGAGTCCTGTGAATAACAGGGGGGAAATGTGTGCCGCAATCAGTGCAATTGCACCACACAGATCCCTTCAAACAACCATCTAAATGTAGACATGTGGATTCTGCAACCTCAAAACTCTGCTGCGAGTAGAGTCAAAGGAGGAAAATTACCTCCCAACCCCCTGGCTTAATGCTGTATTCTCAGAGCTTTACGTTCCAGATATGAGGGCATGTCTTCACACATTTTTCTTTTTTTTGAAACCAGTCCCTGTTTTTAATGTAGCTTTCCAAAAGCCAGCTCTCCAGAATGTGCCAGTGCTTTGAAGATGACAATTCTGGGCCACATACAGCACTGTGCAAACAAACCTGTGAATTGTACAGCAGACAATGGCATCCAAGGGACACATGTTTACAAAGTATTATCAAGAAATGCACACTACATCTCAGCCAGCGGGATGAATAAATGCATTAATATATGAACACTTAATACTTGAAGTTATAAGCCTAGGTATAACTTCACAATTGTTCAGCAATAAAATTTGTACACAAAATCTACAATATCACAGAGCACCTTCTCCATTCAATTTGTTCAGGGGTACAGAACATGACAAAGATGAAATGTAAAACACTGCTGCAAATCACTCATTGTACTTTACTTGTCTGAAGCAAAACTGTTCAAAAATCTAGTGGTTCAATTCTTCAGCAGAAGACAATTGAATCTTGGATCAATCTCAGATTTTTTTCCATCCCAAGTGGAGAACACTTATCACTGGGAGATGGAGATGGATGTGTAGAAGATCCCCACAGAGCTGAGCCTCCCAGACAAATAGAGGATTTTGTCTTTTGCTCACCACTTATTTCAGACACCCTTTAACCCCAGTGGGTTGGCTTGGGTCTCCACTAACACCCAGTCCTGCCTTCTACGACTTACTCTTCTTCTCCCAAGAGCTAAGTGCCCAGCATAATGACAGCACTCAGACCTAGAGTGGGGTGGGGTGCAATGTGGTGTAAAAGCAACACCAGGCCCTTGCCAAGGCTCCACTGAAAATCCAACCTCCTACCCCCCTCCTTCTGTTCTTTCCTTCTGCCTCCTTCTTCACTCTTTTTTTTTTAATCTCAATCCCTTTACCTTGTAGCTTCCATCATTGCCTAATTTTGCATCTGCCTTACATGGGGACTCTACGGCCAAGGCCCCATACACGTAACGCTGAGCAGCAGGTAGATCACAGCAAAGACTCGTAATATGAGAGGTCTGGTGCAACTCCCAGTATGGACTCTGCAGTTGTACACCCGAGCGAGGTTCTAGGTAAGTGTGTCAACTCCTTCTTAACTAGAATGTTGATTAAGTAACAGTAATATTAATAATACTAGTAAGAAGGCAACACCCAAAGAAAGGTGGCCGAAATTGCTTTGAACAGACTCAGACCGGACAAGCGTAGCTACACCAGCACCGTTCTCCTTCCAACAGCCCACAGCGAGCTGTGCCAAGGCTTTCTCAACCAAAGTCGTCCAGATTGCAAAATTCCGCAGACAGGGAAGAACAAAAGGAAATTTAACGGCTCGCATTTATCCATACTTGAACTATTCAAAGCGATTTTCACCGTGACAAATTTATCTGAAAACTTCAGACACATTTCAAAATGCTCCTCACAAGTGTAAAGAAGCAGCGTAGAAAAGCTCGCTCCTTTATAGGTGAGCATAAATAGCCCGAAGAGGGATACAGAGAGGCAGGTTTTAACCGGCTTGTTGTCAGGCAGTGCCGAGGCAGAGCGCTTAAATCCAAGGCGAGACAGATTTACAGTGAGAGTCCCTCTCCACGGAGGCAGCGTTTATCATCTTCTAGGGGATTAATGGAAGCTGGGATAGCTGAAAAGCCACAGAGGCAACCCCAAAAAAAGCAGGGCACAAAGAACATCACCGCATGTCCCCTCTGCGTGGCGTTAGCCTCCAAAACCCAATCAGGATTTACATACTGATGCACTAACAATATCCTCAGTACAGCGAGAGAAGTTCTCTTTGAGAGGGCGTACTTTCACCCTCAGATTAAATCCCTGTGACAAAGGAACTCGTGATTTAGACGCACACATCATCATCAGAAAAAGGATGAATATCATGGAATATGCCTCTCCTTTTCATATGAAGCCTTTATATAAAACTCTCTATTCTTCACCTCCATAGTAGGCACATGTCAGAAGAACGAACATATATTTTCGAAATCCAGTTACAATTTATGGTCTTAGAGAAACAATACGGTACTGTAGCGGTTAGGGAAGCTGCCTTGCAACATGACGGTTCCTGAATCCCACTGCTGCTTTAGTATCCTACATTAAGGTACTTACCCTGACCTGACACTGCTGTATAAATGGAAGAATTACTGTAGGTAATTTCCTATTGTACAAACCTACAGTAATATTGTAAGATGCCTCGGATATTTACATTTATTCATTTAGCAGACGCTTTTCTCCAATGCAACATATATCAGAGGCGCGGTGGGACAGCGAGCGGCACCGCTGCCTCACAGCGCCTGGGTGGTGCGAGAGGACATGGGTTTGATCCCCACTCAGTCTGCGTGGAGTTTGCATGGGTTTCCTCTGGGTGCTCTGGTTTCCTCCCACAGTCCAAAGACATGCTGTTCAGGTTCACTCATAGTGTGTGAGTGACACAGAGTGTGTTCCATTGATGCATGGATGAGTGACCCATTGTGAGTAGTATATCTAGCAGTGCAAGTCACCCTGGTGAATAAAGTGTGTGGACTGATAATGCCACATAGAGTTCTTTGGAAGACGCGTTGGAGAAAAGCGTCCGCTAAATACATGTAAAAATACAATGAGTGTATCACATCAACAGAAAAAGAGATTTGGATACAGACACATGATTCTACAGTAAAGTTAATGTTTCACATTCAACCATATGAACCAGTGTACATTTACATGAGTAGCTGCATAAAGGTTTATGCATTATTCAGCATTGGACAAAAGTGTCATCTAAATAACGGTTAATAATAAAGGTGGCATAAAGTGCATCTGCTCAACTACATTATTCAGCTAGGAACTATAACTGAAAAGGTCAGGTTTTCATTATCCGTGCTTGTATGTTTTAGCTCACTGGCAATATTTCATTCCTGCTATTCTGTGTTTTTTTTCCCCCCCTTTTTCAAAGAAGCTATGCTTGAACCCCAGCGCCTGACCTTCCACTGAGGTTCTGTGAAAACTACAAGAGCTCACCAACGGCAAAACCGCTGAAATATGGTGGGATTAGACCAATATCACAATGTTACAAACACAGCTTATTGTTAACATCCAGAACAGAGCACAAAACTGACAAATAATCAGCCAGTCGCCTGTTTCAGCATCTTTATCATTTAATGCTCTCTGAAGCATTGTCACATTTCACGTCTAAATACGAGAATCCATTTTAATCTCAGACATTTTACACTGCGTAGTCTTCTAGTAATTTCCGCCAAACCTTGTCGTCCAACAGTGTCTTTGTGGTGCAAATGAGGATGTTGTAACACACAGTATTTTGTTTAACACTCCGTTCTAGCCGGTACACTTCTAGGACACAGAAAACCAGTCTCCTACCAGAACGTTCCTCGGAGTCATACAACTAATCTGAAATGTCTGATTCTATTAATTCCGCCTAAATCTACCGCACCATGCCATTAGCAAATTCAAAGCTGCACGTGGCACCGTCTCGTGGGCTAATCCAATTGTTAAAACGTTACGTACTCCGTGCGGAAGCGTGCTCCGCCAACCACGCACACGCCGGCAGCCTTCCCGGCTACCCACTGACTCAGGAGTGCAGGGCTCCGACCTGCAACTGGCCCGCCAAGCCCAGATACCCATCAGACAGTGCTCTCTCCCCCCCTCAGAGAGAACAAAGAGCCCGGTCCCGCTGTGCAGCTGCCCATGAAGCTGATCACCGCTCCAACGCAGCACTAACAAGGTTCACATGCAGCCATAATTCCTCCACAAGCAGTTTCCTATCAGTGAAAGACGCTGATTTGTTCACTGCCACGGGCCAGCACTGTGAGGCTCTTAACTTTCCTCATATGTTCTTTAAATAAATAAATAAATAAAATAAAATAAAATAAAATAAAAATTTAAAAAGGGCCCTAATCTGGGATTCAGGTCCACGTGTCCACTCTGTCAAGTTACACTAATTCATCGGATGCAATATTGTTTTTTCGGAAATGTAACGAATAAATAAAACGACAAGCACACAAAGCCACAAAGAAAGACTTGCTTAACAAAGCTGACAGACATACACTGCACCCCCATCGCACCACTTTACTATTGCCCGGTTTGGCCGCTGCTGAGGTGACACCACAGTGAACATGAAGAACCGGCTCACGCAGACTCAGTCGGAAAGTCTGATGAGAAAGAGAGCCAGGCGGAGATTTAGGCCACTCGTGATGTGACCCTGTCGGCATTTACAACACTTATTTAGAGCGCTGATGATCAGTACTGCACAAATTTGCTCTCGAAAACCACCGTTTCCATACTGATCACAATAACGTGCGTTTTAAAACCTACAAACTAAAGGGGGCCTAATATGTGTTCGTACAGCAGGCCAGTTTCGCTATTAAAATACATAAAGCAGTAGCCTTGCTTACTTACTTGTCAGAATACGATCCAAGGAAAGCAAATTGTTTTGTGATTAATGTAGAGAATTACAGGGCATCTTAGAGACCCTGTCAAAATTGCCCACAAGTCACAATTTACATGTCACAGCCAACACACATCCAACATAGCCATACGCATACACATATAAATAGATTTCTATACTTTGTCATTTTTGCAAGAAGAAACCATCCTAGAAGCGCTTGTTTGGCATGTATTTCTATGGCAACAAGACAGATAAATCGCATGCATTATGCATGAACAGAAAGAAATAGGTCATTACACAGTACAGCCAGTCTCGTTCCTATAAGAACAAAAATATAGTTAAAATGATATTTAAATTAAATAAATAATGTGTGCCAAAGCCTCCCTGAAGGGCTTCACATTTTGTTTTTAGAACTAGGAGTTGTGCTGGGTATGAATACTGGCTGACAAACCACCCAGCATTAGCATTCCGAAAGCGTCCACGTGAACTTTCAGATAAATGCTTCAGCATCTGCGTTGATGTCTCTGTTGTCCTGTATAAAAGTTTCCCAGCACATAAAATTTCAAACTATAAGTTCTTTCAGGACACGGTGGTCCATTACAGAAAATGTGGGGGGGGGGGGGGGGGCAGCACTGTGTTTCTCCCTCCCTCTGGGACTCCTGCAGTGGTCCGACACAAGGTTAGAGTAGCGACACCATGACAGGACACAGATATGGATTTAACATCACCCTCTACAGAGGAGCACATTCAGCAACGTACTTGTCCTGTTGCACTGACCAAGAGGCGCTTCCAGAGGTCATTTCTGCCATTAAGCTCTATAAGAAGGCCTCTCACTTTGGTACTGAGCTGACCGTACTACTTTTTACTTTACATTTATTCATTTAACTGACACTTTCTCCAAAGCAACATACAATGTTAAGGTCACAATTATTACATGCTTACAGTCATTTACCCATTTATACAGCTGGGTAATTCTACTGGAGCAATTTAGGGTAAGTACCTTGCTCAAGGGTACTACAGCTGGAGATCGAACCTGCAACCTTGGGTCCAAAAGCAGTAGCTCTAACCACTACGCTACCAGCTGTCCCTATGTTACTTTTACATTATTAATTTATACCTTGTCCACATTCCCAGGGGCACAATTAGGGGTTCACTTGCAATTTCTTTCTTTCATACAGTCTCTCCCTTTACCATCTTCTCCGTGTCTTTCTTCCCTGGCTGCTAGGAACTGGGGCCTAGAGGTGATTAAGAACTAGGTCCATTAGCTTCTTCAAGACATTATCAGTTACACTTCAATCTAGACAGAGTCAATGTTTAAACTCACTGAAGTCATTAAAGTGCCTGTATATCTGGATATTCAAGTTAGAGATTAAAGGCCTGAAAGAGAAAAGCAGTGAAGGGTAGAAAGTAACCTACAGTTTTTTTCCACATTTATACAGTAAGGTATTCAACAATTCAGTTAAAGTACCTTACTCAGGAGTTTTGCGATAATAGTGGTATTTAAACCGAACAACGCCAGATTATAAAACAACAGCCCTAACCAACCCCCATGTTCCCCCAGGTAAACTGCAAAATCACGAACTTGCAAATAAATAGTGACACGAAAGGACATGTAACAAAGCCTGCAGGTTCAAATCACCTCTTCACCACAACAAAAATAACAAAACAGAAAACAAAATCTCTGTAAATGGATAAAGAGTATACAACTACAGGTTACACAAAGGAAGTTAATTCAATGTCAGTTTCAAAGTAGCACAAAATAATTGCTGATAGCCCTTTCTCATTTTGGTCTAATGTTAGAAGTTGGTTACGATGGCTCAGCCCCCACAGACCATGTCATTATCCATGCCATTCTTTTCTTCTTGAAAAACAGAAACAGGTCTACGACAGACAAAGAATTTGTAAAATTCCTCCACACTCCGGGCTCAATGGCTTTCCTATAAAGGTTAAAGAGTGTTTAGATCTTTTGACTGGGGAGGCCATGAAGAGGATTAGACTTCATTCATGATAGGGTTCATGAAAACACTCTTGCATCTGTTTAACTGTGTACTGAAGTGTTGTTTTGGAACAGGGAAAACAGTAAGAAAGTGTTGAATCAGAATACATGATGCACCTGTCATCTAAATTGGCCTCATTTTCCTTGGCAATTATTGCTGTTCATATTGCTTGGCAATTATCCACCATGTTTCACAGTTTGCAACAGGAGTTGAAAGCATTCTGTGGTCTCTCCAAACAAAAACCTGTCCAGACATAGGAAAAATAGTAAAAGATGACTCATCAGACCATATTACTTCTTTCCACTGCTCAACGGGTCCAGCTTTAGGACTCATTACTCCAGCTTAAGAGTTTTTCACTTTGGCCTTGGACACAAATGATTTTCAGACAACAGCCCTACCATAAATTCCAGATTTGTGTAGCTCACAATGTACAATTTTTGTTGATATTGTCTTTACCCTGCCTTTTTTCTGTTTTTAGCAACTGTTTCATGTACATTTATATCTGTTATAGAGGTCCAACATACCTTGATGACACAAATATCATTTTCCATGACACATTACATAATTTTAGTTTTTGGTGACTTTGTTTGGCTAACACAGTGACAGAGCAAGTAGTGCTGCTGTCTCACAGCACTTGGGTGGTGTGAGAGGATGTGGGTTCAATCCCCACTCAGTCTGTGTGGAGTTTACATGTTCTCCCTGTGTCTGTGTGGGTTTCCTCCCACACTCCAAAGACAGGCTGTTCAGGTTCACCCCTAGTGTGTGAGTGACAGAGAGAGTGTGTGTGTGTGTGTGTGTGTGTTCCACTGATGTATGGATGAGTGACCCATTGTAAGTAGTGTATCTAACAGTGTAAGTCACCTTGGTGAATAAGGTGTGTGGGCTGATAACACTATACAGACTTTATTGAAAGTCGCTTTGGAGAAAAGCGTCTGCTAAATAAATAAATGTGAAGTACCAACTGTGGGTTCTTTTAACATCTGTAAACTATCCTGTTATTTTTTTTCCCTAACTCTTGTTCCAAACGACTAATGGTCAACCTGTTTAATAAGTGACATAATAATTGGGATTCAAATTAATTTTGCTCTTCCATGTATATGCCACTGTAGCTGTAATTATGCAATTTCAAAATTTGCCATTTTCCATTGGGTAGTTGTGTTCTGTCAATCCCCTATGTTTACCACGGAACAACGTTTATGAAAAACTGCACAGTAATCAAAAGCAGTTATATCCACAACTGATTCATTTAATTGAGAAAGCCCAAAAATGGCCCATAAACCCTTGAGTCCCATTTAATAATAATTCCTTATTTTGACGCTTTCTAAAAGAGTCAAGACTCTCCTCCTTACATAACAAATAGAATTAAAATTAAAACTATAAAAATCACCCATTTTTATTTTGTAGTTCTGGTTGAATGTGGCATTCATATCTGCTATGTATTTTCCAGTAGAAACCTCAGTATGTTTTCTTGACAGAATTAAAAATTATTTCAGGACAAAACTGAATCACTATGAATTCTTAGCTAAAAGTGCACCACATGTAATCTGTCAGTTTCAGGGGCAGCTAAAGACTCCTTTAACTACCCATAGAGTCTGACTTTTGCCAAGGGAGTTGCTAAGCTACTTAGTAGAAAAAAACTGAACAAAACAAACAAAGCATGAGTAGAATGTGAGCAGCTCAGAATGGCATGGAAAACACCCCCATGCTAATAAACTACAGTTTTTGGATAAAAAGTTAGTCCAATCAGTTTAGACTCTTTACAAATATTGTTGGACTTTTGCTTTGCTTTTGTTGCACTCTTCCGTCCAGTTCATCCCACGTAAAAGTTTCTCAGCTGTACCCAAACTTTTGACTGGTACGGTGTTCTCATCAGCCTAAGCTCTTCCACATCATCAGTACAGCCATCCAGGATTCATTTTAAATTTGCTTAAAAACTACTTAAAACAGTCTGCCTCATCGCATGCTGTTGAAGACCTTCATACCCTAATGTGAATCTTTGTAGAAGTGGAGAACTGTGGGACATTCACTCCTTAATCATGACTGTTAAAAATATTTTGACATCTGAGTTTGTTCCCTATTCACCTCTGGAGACTCGAGGAATTCTTACAATATGATCTGAAAGAGGTCACCCAAGCACCTCCAGTTTGGTGTCGCAGGGATCCCCACCTGACTCTGCTGTGCCACATCTTGTTCTGTCAGCAGTACCGTCATCATCAAGGTTCTAATGACGACTGCGTTGCTGCAAACTGCTGCCGCCTAAGATGTGCTTCGGTGGATTCAATCTACAGACTCGCTTGCTCAACTTTACACATAAGAGATGTGCGCGTTCATAATTCAGCGGGACTTCTGTGGACGTTGCCTCACTACGGGACTCACCCGCTACAGATGCGGCTCCGGGTGTTGGCGCACCTCCCGGTGTTGGAGGAACAGGTCTGGACCATGCCTTCGTTGCCGGAGGGCCCATTCGCACCGGACCCACGTATTCCACGAAAGTACCAGGGAAGTCACCTTTCTCCTTGGTCCTCTCATTGGTCCCATGCAGCCAGCCTTTGGGGGTCCTCTCGTCCCCTTCCTGGCACTCTGCCGTCAGTAGGGATGCTTTGCTGACTGTTAAGAGGTCACCTGGCTGCAGTGAAATATCATCTCCCCTCTCTTTCTTATACTCAAAGACAGCACGGTACTGGAAGCCGTCAGAACCCATGGAGAATGCTGTCACCTGACGAAACTTAGCTACTCAGCCTTGCAGTCCATTTACCGAATTTGGCTTTAAGACTGAAAGTCGGTCGCTGCACCATAAGTTGAAAAATCTTCAGGCACCCCTCGATACTGCGTAGCGAAAACGCACTTACGTTCGCTCATTTACATATGACACTCTCGAGGTCCAAATTTAAAACTTGGGAAGGAAAGTGTTAATGCGGGGCAGAACAGAGTAAGCCTGGAGAGGCAGCTCACTGGAAGAAGAACAGAGAACAAGAGGTGGCAACGGGGGCCTTTCTTCAAATAACCTACAGCCTAGGTTCGAATGACCCGAGCTTCATCAGGACCGAGTGACTACAGCCTGCATTGCGACGTCCCGACGTTATTCATGACCAAATGCCCTACAGACTGTTCCACTTTTCTTAGGGTCTTTCAGGACTGCGTGATCTGCACCCCGTGTTCTGATACCTCAGTATCACAAGGTTCTCCAGGACAGAATGACCGATAACCTGTTTTCCAAAGCTCCAAGTTCTTCAAGATAGAGTGACCTATGGCTTGTATTCCAATGTCCAAAGGTTTTCGGGGACTGAGCGGGTGCCTTGAAACCTGTGTCCTGATATCTTGAGGTTCTTCAGAACTGAGTGACCTAGAGCTTGTTCTCCAGCATCCTGTGGTCCTGCAGAGGTGGCACCGTTCCAGCGACGACAATGCCACGTTCATCAAGAGCACCGACGGTCCAGCGGCAGGTGCGACCGCAGGAGAAGCACGGCCCTGTTTGTACCAGAGTATCCCTGTCCGCAGCGAAGAGTCAACTGGTCTGTGAGCCTCGTCCTCTCTTCACAGCCCATGTGCACCGATCCCCAAACACCCACACCTGAAAGACCATTTGCAGTTGTAACAGCATCACCAACCATCTCAAAAGAGCAGACTTGGGTAGCGGCAGAAAAACACACAAATTAACTTCATTCATACACATAAATATTACTGCTTAGAGCGTAAACTTCAAAACACAAAGTTTGCAGTGTTCCAACAACATGATGATGATCAGTACATCATCATGGGATACATCCTGCACGTCCTTCTCAAAGTTTCAGCAGCGATGGATGCTGCACGTCTGAACAATCATGTTTCTGCGGTTTTAACGCGGAGCGTGCAGAGCATCATCATGCCAGAGAAAGGACCGGTGCTCCGAAGCGCAGCCCACGACGAGGAGGAATCATGGAATTTAAGTGAAAGGAGACGAGAGAGAGGCGCTGCGCTGCGCTGCGTTCACTCAACTCACCAGCCTTCTTGGAGAAGAAATCACTCACTGACTTTCCTCCTGGGCGGGGACGCGTAAAATCTGCCGAACGTCTGAGTGTTTTAAGTTTACAACAGCGAAAGAACAGCTATCGGGTTAAAAGAAAAGAGCGACAATGACGAACTACCGTGCGGCAACCTCTTTCTGGAGAAACGTGGGTAACACGTCCGAGAGCTGCTCCACCGCTCAAGTACACGATTTAGGCGATGACGTCAGAAGCCCCGCCCTTGTGGTTTGATTGACAGCCAGGCTCCGGTCAGAACGCGGCGGAGCGTGTGCGCTTTTCCCATCCTCAGCAGCGCAGCAGGTGGAATTTACTTTCACTGCCCCGTAGACTTTATTTATGGCAAAATAGCGTATTGTTCTGGCAAGAAATAAAAAGTGACACGCAGAAAGCAATGGAAACGAGGCTGTCTAAGAAATAATGTGGGTCTGGGTGGGGATTCTTGTCTCTCAGTGCTGAAAAAAGCCCAATCCAATGTGTCTCTCTTTACTTCTGTATTCCAGCTCTGTAGCAACACTGGTTCTACTACTAATTTTTCTATTTCCCTAATAATTGACTTGTTAAACCAATACCTTTCTGGCATATGCAATACATAGGTATAACACAGGTGTGTGGTGTTCAATAGACACCTTGAATTACAAGTTTAACTTACAACCAGCAACTTAAGTAATGATTTTGAGAAAGTATGAGTTAATACTGCTTGCTAACAGTAACTTAAAAGATCTGTTGTTAAAGATGGGGGGTGCGGTGGCGCAGTGGGTTGGACCGGGTCCTGCTCTCCAGTGGGTCTGGGGTTCGAATTCTGCTTGGGGTGCCTTGCGACGGACTGGCGTTCCGTCCTGGGTGTGTCCCCTCCCCCTCTGGCCTTACGCCCTGTGTTGCCGGGAAGGCTCCGGCTCCCCCGCGACCCCATATGGGACAGCGGTTCAGAAAGTGTGTGTGTGTGTGTTGTTAAAGACAGGTGCAGTTACAAGTTGAAGGAATACTGTTTGATTACAGATGCAGTTTGAATAGTTTTGGTATGATTTACAAAGCCTAGCAGTACTCCTGTTTTATTATATCCAGACAAAAATGAACTATATTAGTGTAACAATCTTAAACTGTAAGATTCACAGCAGAAATAAATGAAACCCAGATTAGAGCAGATTCAGCATGACAATATTATTGTGGATTTGACACATTTGAATTTAATCATTTAGCCAATGCTTGGGAGGAAACCCATGCAGACAAGGGGAGAACATGCAAACTCCACACATACTGAGCAAGGATCAAACCCATATCCATCTGCACCATCCAACCACAGTGAGACACCAGCGATATCTGTTGAATCACTGTGCCATTTTTATTGATAATTTGACTATTTTATTATTCAGTTTTAAAGGTTTTTGGCATGAAACAGCTGGACAAGGTATTAGAAGTATTCGAACTTTTTATAGCATGAAAAAATTGCAACAAGTGTCATTGACGCTTGATTTATGAGTGCTGCTTTGTGTACAGTACTGAGTAAATTATTTTTTCTACGAAAACACTAATGTAAATCTGTAATTTTTAAAATTCATTTCAGAGTACCATTTGGAGCCACCAAATTACATAAGCAAACATACATATCAGATAAAAACGTTTGCCTGATTATACAGTGCACGGCTGAGTGTTTGATATAGACCTGACAAGGTGCTGATATTTATGCTTATAGGCAATTTGATGAAGCATTTCAATCTCTTTTCCTCTTATTTCACCAACAGGAAAAATGTTAGAAAAAGATGTTAGTAAATCACAGTGGATTGCCACTGTAAATTCTGTCTGATGATGCCATGGTATCTCAAAAATGCTGCAGGACTGCAGAAAAATTGCTGCAAAGACAACAACTGGCAGCAGCAGGAGCTTTTAAAACTCTTTTTTATGCTTTCAGCTGAATCCCTCATCAAAATGGAACTTGTATTTTAAGGTTCTTTACAATTCTAAGTGAGACAACATCAAAGGGAAAAAGGGGCTCAAGATGGATTTGAAATGACTCTTATCTGATGAAATGTTTTATTGATCCAAAGACAAGTTGGAGATGTGAGCGCCGAGCTGTTTATGGAGCATGCCATCTGGTATACGCAGGAGAATGAATAATTCCTTGAATATTTTACCTGTTTGATAATGCACATAGACATGCCATTCTGTGTGGTTTGAAAACAGTGAAATTGAAACGTAACAGGTCTTGCAAGTAAATAGTTTCTGAGTTGTACTACATCTAATGATGCTTTTGTTCTGGATTACTCACATCTTTTTTAAATGTGAAACTTCTTTATTTCCTTGTGGCCCTTCCTTCATACACACACACACACACACACATTGACTGAAACCACTTGTCCCAAGGGGGGTCGTGGAGAGCCAGAGCTTAACCCAGCAACACAGAGTGTAAGGCTGGAGGGGGAGAGGACACACCCAGGATGGGATGCCAGTCCATCGCAAGGCACCCCAAGCGGGACTCGAACCCCAGCCCCACCAGAGAGCAGGCACAGGCCAAACCCGCTGTGCCACCACACCCCCTCCTTCATACACAGTGTTGGCAAAAATTCTGAAGCCATAATAGAACAAAATTCAAAAATTCATTATTAAAGTTATTGGACTATGCTGTTTGAAACTAGATACAATCATCATTTTCAATAACTTATAGAATTTTTAAAACCCTGATAATTCTTGCAGTGACCTGTGATAGTTTGGCATAATGTCCAAGGTTTACCCCCCCTTACACCCTATAGTGTCCTTACCACTGTAACCCTGAACTGGATAAGCAGTTACCAAAATGGATGGATACACAGGTATTTTTCAATAGAACCTTGATAAATATTGAAATAAAGCTTTAAAAGAGTTTCACAAGATTATGAGGAAGGGGGTGTGGTGGCACAGTGGGTTTGGCCTGTGCCTACTCTCTGGTGGGTCTGAGGTTTGAGTCCTGCTTGGGGTGCTTTGCAATGGATTGGCATCCCATCCTAGGTGTGTCCCCACCCCTTCTAGCCTTGTGCCCCGTGTTGCCGGATTAGGCTCCAGATCACTGCAACCCCCCTTGGGACAAGTGCTTTCAGTCAGTGTCTGTGTGTGATTATGAGGAAAAATTACAAAAGTAAACACCATACTTTATACACACTGTTTCTGAAGACAGTTGTAAAGGTAATACATATATTACATGTACACACACTGGGTGGCATTATATTTTTGTCAGCAACAAACCACCTCACAGCCTCAGTGCTGGCAGATCTTTAGATTTTTTTTTCATTCTACACTCCTGCTGGACAGTGAGACCATGATGCTCAATAAGATTTAGCTCTTAGACAAACCCCTTGACACCAGAGACTCCATTCACTCGCCATCTGGAATTCATTGTCTTGCACAAACAAAGACATCTCAATGTGACAGGAAATCCAAAACTATGAAAAATATAATAGCTTAGTGTGACCAAGCTATTGATAATGACATTAAGTTCTCATTAGGACAGCGTGACTCACGAGACAGATCACATAGGCTGGCTTTCTAACATAAATAGAGCAGGAAGCGGAGTGTGGGGGGTGCTTCCTGGCAAAATTATTTTAAAATAAGAGGCCCAACATGATAAAAGAAAGGGTCACCTAATGCCTGCAGCAGGCCCCTGTTCAAACCAAAGTAAAGATTGTAGGAAGCATTGAATTTAATGGAAAGCAATGGGGAAAGCAGTCTGCCCTTAGGCTGAATGTATTAGACAGGACAGTCTGTGCTCAACAGTGATGTCACTGCACCACCAAGCAAGGAATGAAGGGATGGGGAGGGTAAGAGGCCCTACTGGGAACACCAAAGAACACAGCATGCTTTTTCAGTTGCAGCTTGGTCAACCCAGATATTTTTCATTCGGTGAATTTCGATTTTCAGGTGAAGACATGCATAAAATATTAAAAGTGTGGGATGCGTATGACACTTAAGTATTAAAGAGGTACATGGCATCTGTTCAAATGGAAATGACTGAATCCAAATGTTTTCAAAACAAGAAAAATTAATCTCCGCATTGCACAGGTGTAATGTGGATCAGCTCTAAACATGTATATAGTAAACATAAGGTTTGTCAGCAGGGGAGGAGATTAACCCAGCCCAGCCCAAAGTCCAGCAGAAAATGGCTGGGAAATTCATCCCTGTGATGTAGTGGCCAGTACTAAGCCAGCGTCATTGCCAGGTCTGCCTCAACTTTGTTTACACACAAACTAATCTCTCACGACTTAAGATTGAAGGGAACTGTGTCATGCACCAGTCTCTTCACAGTTCATCTGCGTTGCACATGATACCATGCAGCTCTGACTTTGACAATGCAAAGATTCAACAGTAATGGAGTGGAATGCTAGCCCTTCAGAGTCAAAACCTTTTGTTTAAACCAATTCTTTGACATGATCACCAGAAGGACTTTAGATGAGGAGTAACCTGAGAACTGCAGAATTTCTTTTAAAATGACAGGTGTTCCAAAAGACTTCCAGAAGTGTTTCTTTTTTGGTTTGGAGAATTACGCTGATGATATGTTCTGTGGATGGTGGAACAGCCTTACCCCTTCATGGTGTACAACAGTCCCCCAATGTTGTACATCTATTCTGTAGTTGAGCTGCTGATACATTTCTAGGTCCTTATTTGAAGACATAGATTTTGCTGTGCATGCTTTGACAGGCAATATGAAGGCCCTTGCTGAGCCCCCCTTCATCTACCCACATGCAGATATTTCACCAAAAGCAGCTCACCTATACCTTATGGTCATCTGCATGTAGAACTAAAGCGGTCCTTGATGGGCCCTGACAGAGCATGTCACAATGCTGTTAATGCTCAAATATTTTCCACTTTTTCCCATTGTATCTCTGTTTCTGTAGGCTGGAACATCTTTTTGACAATGCTATTTTCCTAGCGAACAGATTGGCATATTCAATCCAAAAACACAAAGGGAAACACATGGCAAATGAAACTGAAGAATCTCAGTCAAGGGCAACGCAAGCTGTGAAATCTCTCTTTTCAGTTCAGGTGTTTCATCTGTGTGACTTGACCATAAAAAGGAAAAGGTACCTACTCACATTTAACATACAGACCATTGTATGCCGCAATCATTACGCAATTCCACTGTGTTCTCTTCAGTTAGTGTTTGAGAGCCATGTCAGAGTGGGGCAGCAGGTTGCGGCGAGGTTTAGGCTTGGTTCCTTTAATTTCATTGTTTTTGTGTCAAGTTACTTGAAAGACTCTGCTGTCCTATACTTGAACAAGGGACTTAACCTCAGTTGCTCCAAAAAAATGACTAGTTTTATAAGTGCATAACAGAATGTGATGAAACGGCCAAATGGTTACTGGGATGGACCGCTGATCCATTGTGTTCTGCACGTGTGGGTTCACATCCCATTCTTGCTGTTGTCTCCAAGATTTAAATTTTCCTACCAGGAACATATAGGTATGGACAATGTTATGAGCTACATGCTCCACAGACAATCTTCCGTCTTGACAAAGCTGGCACCACAATGACAATCATGTTCTTTGATTTCTCAAGTATCTTCAACACCATCCAGCCACCCCCCCCCCCCCCCCCAACTGAGGAACAAGCTTAAGGCAGTTCAACTTGATGCCCCCACAGTCTCCTGGATGATGGACTATCTGGCCAATGGATGATAGTTTGTCAGGCTGAGAGACTGTGTATTGGAAATGGTGGTGAGCAACACTGGTGCACCTCAGGGAGCTGTTCTGTGTCCTTTTCTTCTCACCCTATACTCAACAAACTTCCAACACAACACCAGCTCATGCCACCTTCTCCAATGACTCCTCCATCATAGGGTGCATCAGTAATGGAGAGGAATCAGAGTACAACAGGCTAGAGAAGGACTTTGTCTTGTGGTGTGGGGAGAACAATCTGCACCTCAGCATCAGCAAAACAAAGGAGCTGGTGGTGGATTTCCAGCATGTTAAGAAGCCCCTGAGATCAGTCACCATACAGGAGGAGGAGGAGGGTCCAAGTATCCGGGGGTCCTCGCGAGCAACAGACTGGACTGGTTGGACAACACAGGAGCACTGAGCAAGAAAGGTCAGAGCAGACTCTACTGTTTGAGAAGGCACCGGCCCTTTGATGTGTGCAGCAAGCTGCTGGAGATGTTCTATCAGTGGTCTGTGCACTTTTCTTTGCTGTGGCCTACTGGGGAAGCGGACTTAGTTCGGGTGAGACCAAATGCTTGAGCAAACTCATAAGTAAAGCCAGCTCTATCACAGGACTGACCTTGGACCCCTGGAGGTAGTGGCAGAGAAGAGGATGGTGGAAAAAATGGAGGTCATCATGACTAATTCCGCCCATCCCTGTCACAGAGAGCTATCCTGGAGCACTTTAATCCATTGGCTCATTCCACCATGATGTGCCAGTAAACACTACTGGGGACCTTTGCTGCCAGCTGCCTCCAGGACATACAATGCCTCTTCCTTCCAACACACCCCCTTCACCCCCGACACAAATGAAGTCAGGACAGTTTTTTAGGCATTTTTAATTCCAGTTAATGTTATTCCATACTTGCTAATTCATGCTCAATTTATACTTAACTTATTTTGCACCTATTTGCATTGACTGTACACTTTGTCACGAGTCTTTGTTTTGTGTATTGTCTATATGTGTTTGTATTGGCTGCTCTGTGTAATTGAATCCCCCCCTCGACGATCTATCTATCTATCTATCTATCTATCTGTCACCTAAGCCGTCCGTCCGAACCACTTGCCCCATATGGGACACGGGGAACCAGAGCTTAACCCGGCACACAGGGTGTAGGGCCGGAGGGGGAGGGGACACACCCAGGACGGGAAGCCAGTCCATCGCAAGGCACCCCAAGCGGGACTCAAACCCCAAACCCACCGAAGAGCAGGACCAGGACCAACCCACTGCGCCACCGCACCCCCTCTGTCACCTAAGCACCATTTTAATATTACTGTTATATTAGTCCAGAGTCACACTCCTATTTCTATAAAGTATGAACTGCCTTAGACACAATCGCATGTTCTTAGGAAGTTGTCGACCCCACACACAAAAGGGGTAAGAAATCTTTAATGCAAGACTGTATTAACCTATCCCTGTAAGTAAGTTGCCATGAACAAATTTGTCAGCTAAATAATAATAATAATAATAATAATAATAATAGAGCTTTCCTCTTGACACCGCCTAAATTATGTTAGAAACCAGAGAGTAAACCCTGAGAAATGCCACTTGCTGTACATGAAATCCAGAATAATCGCTAAAATGAAATGTGAAATTGGTCCTGTTAACTATAATACCTTCAGCTAATGTATCAGCATATTACTGATTTGATCTTTTCAATGAATGTTACATAAACTCTCTATTATTCCATTTATAGAAAGGAAAAGGCGTAGGAGTTTAATTGGCTGTACGGTGGAGGTAAATCACTTCTCTGTTACTATGCAGCACCTTGAGTTATGATGTGCTGATGGTATCATACACCTAATACCCCTCAGACGTCATCAGTGAAGTAAGGGTGCTACTCAGTGTCACTGGCTGAATCTGTGAAAACCAGTCCTGAAGACGTTTTAGATTCTCAATCTGTAAGAGTAAATGTAACCATTCAGAGCCAAATCAATAATTTCCAGTTCTCAGTACCTGTATTATACTCAGTCATCATCTACTGAAACCATTCATGTTTTCTGTCCTTTCCTTAATCATTGCAGCTCATTGCAGTTTCACAGGTACAATTGAGGCTATGCTCCAGGCACTATATGTGACATGGTCTCATCTGTTGGTTCATGTACCCTCCGAAATTGCTCTCCGCTCCTCTGTTTCTCACTTGTTTCTCACATGTTTCTCATAGTTGCAGTGGGGAGGTACTAGGGATGATTGTCTCCATGTACTGGAAATGTCTAATGAAAAGGAGCAGGGGAGGAGGGTAAAACACTCAATGTCATTTTGTAGAGACTTTGGAATTGAAGGCAAAGTTTAAAGACACAATCTTCTATGTTGAGCAAAATACCTGTTTTGAACTTGAATTATTCTAGTGAAATACACAGTATGGTGAAATTACCCCTCACCTTGGACCATCAACAGAGTAACAGCATAATAATGGATACATGTTATGGCTGAAATACTGTCAATGTCTAGTAACTGAAATTCAATATGAGAACAAATAAATAAAATTAATATCTTGTGCTTTCTGAGAGGGGGTGTGGTGGCGCAGGTCCTGCTCTCTGGTGGGTCTGAGGTTCAAGTCCCGCTTGGGGTGCCTTCTTACATTTTTTGTGGTATCGCCTATGGTATGATGTACAGTTTTGGCTGGTTCGAGTTTGTTTTCCTTTTCTGATATATTTCTTATGAAATTTAACAAAATAATTCATGCACGGAACAGTCCAAAACTCCTAACTACAGATGCCATAGGCTCGGTCTTGTCCTTTAACTACTGCCTCTACAGACCTGCTTTTATTACAAATAATAATGTAGCAGAATAGTTTCTACTCAGTATTTTCAGCAAAATGTTACAGCTTAACTGGTTTATTCGGGTAGTATTATCATAATACAACACATCTCATGTATCCCGCTGTAAAGGCAACTTCTTTGTCATTGTGCCCTTGTAATCTGTGCCAAACGTACAGTAACTGAAAAAAACCGGGGCAGAGTTAAGCAGTTAGATGTGTGAAGAATCTGTTGGTGCCGTTAAAGGAAGCTATAAGAGCAAAGCAGAGCATTTTGGAAGCGTTTGCCAGCCTGAAAGAGTGCTCACGAGCAGCAGTGCGTCGAGCAGATGGAAGTGCTGAGGGCTCCGCTCTCAGAGACGGTGACCTATTTGGGGCCTTGCCTTGAGTGCCACACTAATGAGCATAAATGTCAGCTACTCCCACCCAAAACCCCATTTGTTTTGCTTTTCTCAAAGCATAAATGCTACAGCAAAAACTAAACAAACAGAAAAATTTCTATTGGCGAACATAAAGGATAATGGTATTTGTGCTATTCGCCACAAGTAATGGCAGCTGCCACCTCCTGAAGACATATCTCATAATTAGTGTGGATTTTAAAAGGCAATGTCCCATCCGACAAAAACACCTCCAGTTATTTTCCCTACCTCAGAACTTGGAAGATCCTGATCCTGCATTGCAGATGCATTGTTAAATATTACTAGCTTGGCAGCATTATGTTTCTCCTGCGGTTGTTGTTTTTTCTCTGCTACTCTCAGTCATGCATGACCAACAAGGTGAGAGACGTGTCTTTGACTCTGCAGGCTCTGCACGTAACATCTCATTCAAAGCTGTAGTCGGGCCGCATTAACGTATAAAAGGCATGCCAGCAGAATGCCACGGTAGTAATAATCTGTCCAATATTTCTTGTTTAGATTCTGTGTGCTTCCAGGCCTCTCATTGGTTTATTATCCCAAGCTGTCTTATATTTGCTTTGCTGAATTGCTAAATTCACATTGTGATGTAAAATTATTACGCCATACCGAAATATTAACGCTTGTGCAAATTCCGGTCATTTCAATACCTCCTGTTGTTTGTTAAAAGGGCTTAATGTCTGGAGAAATATTACATTTTTAACGCACACCTGAATAGATCCCTTAGTGTAATTGATTCTAGATATGTGAAAGGCTTTATAAAATTTAAAGTCAGCCTCTGAATTATTGACTGAATAGGGACTTTGTACCAGCATTCCAAAATCTGGTGCAGATGCGTATATGCAAATGTAGTCAGAATCTGTCAGGTCTTATAAAGACAGAAAAGCAGACCTGTAGTATATATTTTTAGAGCATGACATAAGGCATTATGGCAGCATGTAATGCTTTAATGTGGTAAATGGGCTTGATAAATTGGGATGCACAAAATATCTGTTTATATCAGAAGCATTAAAAGCATTCCAAATGAAAAATTGAACAGTAGGTTGGCCAGCAATGTAATGTCCAGGGAAAGTGTTCGGCGTGCTTAACTTAGCAAGGCAATCTGTGCTCTTTTTCACCACACATCCGAAACACCACCGCTGCAAGTCCTCGGAAGAGGTTCTTTTCATATAAAATAATAATACTAAAAAAAAGGAAGTTCAGCTTGAGTTTATTTTCACACCGATTCAATTTGAAATGGTCATGTCATTTAGTCCGTAGCATTTTTTTTTTTCAACTGATACTGCAGATAGAATTGCTTAAAAACTATTGGGAAAGATGAGCAGTTAAATCTATCATAAAGACATACTGATTCACTGCAATGAGTTTTGCGTCACTCAAGTTTTGAATCACTGCAGAAGATTAAAGAGGGACATCACAGTTTAACTAGCTGAGATTCAAAGGGAACACATAGTAAAAAATTTATTTATGTTTTATAAAGCCTCCCTCAAACCAATCCCTAGTTTCTCTACAGACTCAAACTTCACTGTAATTTCTTTCATTTATCTTCCTCAGTGTTTTCTGGGACTGCAACTTCAGAGTGGGTTACCATCTTCGCAGCATGAATATTTCATTCCCATCATAAGTCACTTTTGTCCTGTCTGGATTGCAGCGGCCCTCAGAAGCACCATCAAATATTTAAATAGCTGACTCTGGGCATGTGGACCCCCCCCCCCCCCCCACACAGTAGACACAAACCATGTCTAAAGAATACCGTCTTACAGCACTGTAAGGAGCCTGGATAGGCTACAGATGACTATGGATGACCTGGTTGAGAACCATTTCTACTCGATGAGTTTCCGAGTACTCACAGATTTTTCTGCAAATGAGAATCAGCAAGCTTTCGGCATGGTCTGGTTATGAAAACAAATCTGGAAAAAATCGACATGGAATGTATGTTAAAATATACACGTATTGTTGTGACTGTGACTGAGAGCACCTTTGTGTGTTCATTGTTCTGGGAAGGATGAGGAAGAGAGATGCGGAGTCTGCACAGCAACGGCTCTCCACAGTCCCTGGACATCGAGGTAGCGCGGCCCCAGCCCTGGATCCCATGTTCACTCATGCTGAAAGTCTGGGGTCATTCCGTGGCCACCAAGGGCCCTTCGGACGAACCTGATTAAAGATGCATTTCTTAATGGGTGTTTGTCAAGCCTTCTCCGCAAGCACTAATAACACGTCACCCGAAATGAAAGAGCCGTTTTGGCAATGCACTTTGACCCAAATGATACTTCTGACGGCCCCACAAGGATAACAGCGCTTTCCATCATGAGCCATTGCACTCTGTCTCTCTTTTAATTAGCTCCCTTGAATTTCCTCACTGGAAGCAGCCAGATGTTTCTATGACAGGATGAGGGTTCTATATTCCTTCCAGGAGGTTGGTAATGAAAGCCCAAATTCCTATGAATGACAATCAGATTTGTATAGTTTATTTTTAGAAACGCCATTCGTAAATTCAGCTGTGGTTACAGCAGTAGTAAAAATAACAGTAAAAGCAATACTTTTAGCTCTTTCTTTATGGTCCCAGTTTAACTTGGTGCCCAACAATACAGTGTGTGGGAGAATGGGTGGATAGGGATATATGTACATACTGGAAGTTAGCGCTCTTCAGTTTCTATGTTGGGTTTTCTATATCAGTTCAAACCTGGTTCTTCATACAGTGCTGCATTGCTACACCTATAATCCTGCAATGGTCTGTATTAAATATAGGCTTATTTAAAAAAAAAATAAAAAAGATAATATTCATATGGCTTCTCATATTTGCAGACACATTTTTTTGTGAATAATTTGTGAAAAGAACAACATTTACACATGACAGGAACTACGTCATTTAAAAAACAGGAGAACATTCCTTATGCCCAATAACAGCATAAATTAGAAATTACATTTTCCATGCATGTCTTATAGGTTACCAAATAACCGACTCGCTAATTTATGAAATTGGTGACTTTTTAAAATCTAAGTTACACATTCTAGTTTAACCTGGACAAATTCTGTGAAAGAGGTCAGAGGATTCCAATGTACAAATCAGTCCTGTCTGCAGCATATATACAAACAAAATGCTGTAAATTATAGTCCCTCTGGCAAATGTACTCCATCATTCATTAATTCGTTCGTTCGTTCATTCATTCATTCATTCATTCACTTAAATTGCTAGTCCTTTTCAACATCAGGACAGTCTGAAGCCTATACCAGAATCATTAGGCACTAGTCTACAAAGGGTACACCCTGGAGAAGACAAGAGTCTATCGAAAGATTATCCACACACACACACACACACACACACACACACGATTCCCATATTGGTCATGTGTTACAGCTGACTAAATCAACTGATTGTGCCACATTACAAAGTTATTATAAATAGTAACCGGATTTCACAAACAGAGATTACATGCTTATATCAGGTGATGTTCAAACCCATCTGTCTACCATAGATGAATCCCTTTGGTGTTCTCCTACCTTATATATCACATCAATATGATTATTCAAACACATTTAGAATCTCCTGACATTTAAATGTGCATGACTTTAGAAGAAATATTACTATTTCAGACAAATGGCTCTACCCACACACACACACACATTTTTGGAACCGCTTGTCCCATATGCGGTCACGGGGAACCGGAGCCTAACCCGGCAACACAGGGCGTAAGGCCGGAGGGGGAGGGGACACACCCAGGACGGGATGCCAGTCCGCCGCAAGGCACCCCAAGCGGGACTTAAACCCCAGACCCACCGGAGAGCAGGACCTGGTCCAACCCACTGCGCCATCGCGCCCCCCTCATGGCTCTACCCAATGCTTTTTATTTACCATAGTTAGGATTCTTTATTCTTCTTTCTTGAATGCTAAATGTGTTTTGCTAAACTCTCTGGCCCTTACAATGTATAGGGAAAAACATATAATTATTTTGTAAAATATCTAGAGTTGTTCAGCTCCTTTATAAGCAACCCAAAAACATACTCAGAAAGAAAAACGTTTATACAGCATTGCAGTACAGAGAACCACAAAGTCCCTTTTTTCGTCCTGCACAATTCCAAGAGGATAAGCATAAAATATTTATTTTAAGGGCAAGAACAGCTCTTTCACCAAGTAAAATGCAATAGTGGGAGCACTCAAGACCTCATATTTTCTTAATTTAGCTTGTACTGAGGAAAATCAAATACTAGAAGATCTCTTGAGACCACCTATCCAGAAAGATGGAATCTTATTACAGCAAAAATCCTACAAGTTACAAAGTCCAGCCTACAGGAGACAAAAATCAGAAGCAATAACTCTTGTTATAACCCGAACCAGAAGCATAAGGGGTCATTTGATAAGAAAATGAAAACTAATAATGTCAGTATTATCACCAAAGAGAGGAAATGCTATCTTGTTCAAGGATGAAATGATCATGTTGTCTCTAGGAAACAGCACCGTTTCAGAAAAAGGGAAAATTTTAAACTTTGTTGTCACGGAGCCAAAACTTGACTCACACCTTCTGTACATGATTTACATCTGGTGTCCTTCTTTCACTTTCTGTGCTGGCAACTGTCACGTAGCACCTACACTTGGCATGACTGTAGAAAAAGTAACTCTAACCTACACAGTAAGATTCAAAACAGGTACACTGCAGAACTTCCAAGAGCCTTGCAGAAAAAACATTCTACCACATCATTTTCTGTTTTTGCCCAGCATCAGTTGATTCAGGCCAAAAATTTTCCAGTTAGACCACTGCAAATGTGTTCATACAGGCCGTGCTTACTTATTTACACGCTCGCACAACTGATTTCTTCAGTTCACTGACTCAATGCACACCCCCATTTGTTTTAGTGTGACTGCCTGGTACAGGACACAAAATCAGGGTTCATTTGATTATAAGTAAGTTTGTATTAAACCATTCTCATAATGTTAACATAGCCAGTTTCCAGGATAGTAAGTATAGACACATATTGTTGGAAACCACTTGTCCCAAGCTGGGTCGCGGTGAACCGGAGCCTAACCTGATAACACAGGGTATAAGGCCGGAAGGGGAGGGGACACAACCAGAACAGGATGCCAGTCTATCGCAAGGCAAGCCAGACTCGAACCCCAGACCCACCAGTGCTGTGCCACTGTGCCCCCTGGATAGTAAGTAATAACGTTTCAATAGTGAGTAATAACTTTTATTTGAAACATGGCTACAAGAACTTGTCGTTCACTCGTTTTGATCCGTTCCTCCTACATTTTCTGTATTCAGCGCTATGCTATGTTTACTCCCAAGATGACAGAATGTAACTATTACAATTTTTCTACACTTTGCTGCTTTGTATTATTTTCTTTCAGCTTTACCTTCTGATTACTGTATGTGACCTCTTTATATGAGTTTCTTTCTGAACACTAACATTCCATTAAAGTCGTACTGTCACCTGCTTTGGTACAGAAAGTAAAAAGAATTCTCAACATGATTGCTTTGCAGATGTACTGCACCGTGTATGTGCGATGCGCAGTTCAACATTGCACGCATAATTCAAACAGAGGTGTTAGCTGTGACAGATGAAGTATCATCTTTTCAGTTCTATAACATCGTTTGTGTTACTCAAAAAAAGATAAGTTTCAGACAGAGATGTGGGAGTTTTGGTCTTGCCCTCAATTTGAATCACACCCAGGGAAGGAGGAGGAATGTCCAGTAGTTTATTACACTTTTGTGGAGTAGAGCCAAGTGCATCACAGCTCAAGTCCTCTAATGATTTTGCTGTTATAAATGTCAGAGTGAGATGATACCCAGGAGAGCTATAAGGCATGCAAATGTGACTCATTTACACAATGCTCTGTGTTCTAAGGTTCAGCTTTTTAATTAATGTGCGAACAGGGCATTCTGCCTTTTAATGTTATTGACATCACTGCAATCATTCCATGAGCTTTCAAAAAGACATAAAATGCAATGCGTCCTGTCCCACAGTTGCATTATATCATAGAATAACAGCCTGCATCTCTAATTCCTTTGTCCTTCAAGAAAGATCAGTGAAACTCCCAAAATGAACGAGCTAGGTTTTTAAGCTTTCAGATACCACATTGAGTCTTGGAACACTAATACACGTCGTTTTGTGCTTAAAATGCTGCCCCCTCCTATTTAATGAATCATCTAGATACAGAATGATGTCCAAAAATAAAACGCTATTTTTGAGGAGGTGATAACAGTGCATTTTGCATTGTATCCCAGTGGCCATGCTTGCCCAAACGATCAATTACAGCACCCTTTATAATATCAAGCAAGAGTTTCTTTTGAACCCATGTTCATGTTTAAGAGACATATTGGTACAGAATGAATTAATCTTATCCCATGTATCTTGTTCCAGTTCCACAGTAGACAAGAAAAACAGTTAGACTGCAGTGTCAGTTGGTCAGCACTGCCAGAAACCAGCTGGAGCAGTTGGATTAACCACCTGGGCAACCTAACCTTATATTCCTGTTGGCCATCAGGACAGTGAATTATTACAACCTTTCAGTGACTGTGTTAAATAATGCCCCATGTACAGTTTCAAACAAAGCCAAAAATTTGTACCGATCCCACAGAGCAATGGGACACGCTTGACAGATGATAGCAGATGGAGCTTCAATGACATCTAAATGCTCTTTTTCAGACTAATTACACCATAGAAACATGCCATCTATAGACAGGGTGGCTTCATAGCTCGTACTCTATTTGTAGCATGTTACTTTGGTTTGAAGTTCATTTATTTTTTGTACTGAAAATATGAAATATAATCACTTGATCTGGAGAAAAGTTCAGCTTCATCCTATTACTGTGCTTTAGATTAACTGGAGCATTTTAAATTTATGCATCATTTCTCAGACGTAAAACTGTAGGAAATTATAAATTTTGCAATCCCTGCTGCCGAGAAGCTCCATATTACTGGTCTTCCCTGGCAACAAGCAGTGTGGGTGGCAGAAGGGTAACAAGAGCACTGCTTGTTTAAATTTACCTGATAGATAATGGCCAAGCTCTTGAAGTGGAGTACAAGCTCTCTATGTTTTTACATGAGGAATAATAGAAGGGAATACCTTGCAAATACCTGTGGAGAGTCCTTCAGAAGAAACAGAGAAGGCTCTATTCCAGAGCACCAAGGGGGCAGGATGGTCTGTTTTGGACAGCTGAAACTTATGAATGATCCTGTCACGGTGAAACGGGACGGAGGGACCCAAGTGCGGGATCGTTCGTCTGGATTCAGAGGATCAGGCAAGTTGTTCTCGGTATCGGGGACAGGTGGAGGGTTGGTCGATCGGCGGTCAGGGTCAGAGCAGGAATCCATGGGTGAGGTCAGGAAACGAAGTGAAGAGTCGGTCGAATGGTGATCGGAGTTGAAACGAAGATCAGTGGATGTGGTCGAGAAACAAAGCGAAGGGTCAACAACCGGAGAACATGAACTGAGAACTGGAGATGAGCAAGCAGTAACAGGGAAGGGCGGTTATCTCTGATGAGATTCCGCAAGGTATGGGAGCTGAGGAGGGTCTTTTAAAGGGTGAGTGGCTAATCTGGTGCTGGAGCAGAGTCAGGTATTGTCGTTTGAGATGTGGGCGTGGACGTGACAGATCTGTAACTCAGCAAATGTTCAGTGACACGCTTTGTGGAGTTCCCGTGGACTTTCTATACCATAGCACCTCATGAGAACAGGCTTCTTGTTTCCTTGGGCATTCATCGATATATGTCATGGTAATAACACAAGTCAAATTTTCCAGGGGCTGTTCCACCTGTCCTGCTGTGCACCATGCAGGGCTCATAGTGAAGCACAGTACTGGGCTCCGGTGGTTTTATTGCTTCGTGAAAGTGCCTTTTGTACAATATGGAAAACAGAAGATCTTATCTAGTTTCATTTCCATTCACTAAGGAAATGGTCTTGTTTATACCGCCGCCTAATACTGATGTATCAAAGGAGAATAGTTGCCTGGCAGCGACTGTTAACACTGGAGGCGATCTTAAAGGCTATAAAAAAAATTTCAGAGGAAGAAAAAAATTAAATATTTCTTTTTTTTTCAAAGATCTGGTACATCCCTTTGTAAACAGAAATACTACAGTAGATATTTCAATGAATCCCTGTCAGAGCAGAACAAATGAGACACAAAGTTGGAGAAATCACATCACTGAGATAGGTAGCAGTTGTCTCCTACTCCTGACACACAGCAGGCTGTAACTGCTCTGTGTTCAGAGCTATAATTCTGCGCCATGATTTATGTGACCTTTCAGCAGTGTAAATGCTTAAAAACAGAAATATTTAAACAGAGCTCAAAAAAAGAGCAGCTGAATACAACAATCTGTAAGTCTTTGTGTAATAACTGCAGCTTTGTGCAGGTAATTGTGTTGTGTGGTTGTACAAAACTGCATCGATGCGTGGCTTGCTACTTTTCCAAGGACGGCCTTATGAATACAAACACTTCAAAAATTTTTGCAGGCTGGAGAGCTCTTGTAGCTGGATTTCATTGCACTGACTGCCACATGGCCACAGGAGAGTGTAGCACAGACATGTGAATTCGTGCCATCATTCGAACCATATCCGGAGCTTCTGCGGACCATGACAGTGCGTTCAATCCTGGCTCACTGCTTCAGTTTGAAGATGCACTTACAAGGAGAGACTGAGGGACAATGGGAAATCTGTCACAGGGAAGCAGTAGTGTAAAACTCTTTCTTAGGACATTTGGTATTATTATTATTTTACAGGTTTGATTATATATGGAGGATTGAAGAGGGTTTCTAATTTCCCCCCTCTTTACTCATACTTTCTGTCTCTGATTTGATTAATCATTTTATTGAATTTTGCGATGTTCTTCCTTACAGAATTCCACTGATGGCACTAAAATTTCTTTTTCCCAGTGAGTCCCATTATACTGTTTACCTCCAAGCTGATTAGGCTGACACATTAAATTTTGCTTTTTCATACACATCTTGCGATTCACCTGCACACATCATGAGTGATGTAACCTCGGGACACTGGGTGTTTGGGTCTTTCACACACCCTCACCCAGGCAACCCAAACACAGCTGATCAGATCCCAGCTTGTGCCCAAGTAGCACTACCTTGGACCCAGGACTCACGTCTCCTGATCCACAGCTATCTGGATACCCTCTTCGCAGGCTCAATAACAGCTTTAATAGCCATTACCCGAATACTTGTGATACCCAACACACTGTAAACCCTACACAGTTACCTTACTATACAAAGCCTCTGCAACCTATTTCAATGGGCACACACCTTGCCTTCCAACCTTTTGAGGCGTACAGCTGCAGAAACTACTCAGAGTTCATCTTCTACTCATTGGCAATTCCATTCATTCTTCTTATTTTATTGTAAACTCTAACAAGACAACCTGTCTAGAAGCTTCATCCATCCATCCATCCATCTTCCTCCGCTTTATCCGGGGCCGGGTCGCGGGGGCAGCAGTCCGAGCAGAGTACTCCAGACTTCCCTCTCCCCGCACACCTCCTCCAGTTCCTCTGGGGGAACCCCAAGGCGTTCCCAGGCCAGCCGGGAGACATAGTCTCTCCAACGTGTCCTGGGTCTGCCCCGAGGCCTCCTCCCAGTGGGACAAGCCCGGAACACCTCCCCAGGGAGGCGTCCAGGAGGCATCCGGAACAGATGCCCGAGCCACCTCAACTGGCTCCTCTCGATGCGGAGGAGCAGCGGCTCTACTCCGAGCTCCTCCCGGGTGACTGAGCTCCTCACCCTATCCCTAAGGGTGCGCCCAGCCACTCTGCGGAGGAAACTCATTTCTGCCGCTTGTATCCGCGATCTCATTCTTTCGGTCATGATCCAGAGTTCATGACCATAGGTGAGGGTAGGAACGTAGATCGACCGGTAAATTGAGAGCTTCGCCTTACGACTCAGCTCCCTCTTCACCACAACAGACCGGTACAATGACCGCATTACTGCGGACGCCGCACCGATCCGCCTGTCAACCTGCCGCTCCATTTTTCCCTCACTCGTGAACAAGACCCCGAGATACTTAAACTCCTCCACTTGAGGGAGCAACTCCCCCCTAACCCGGAGGGAGCAATCCACCTTTTTCCGACTGAGAACCATGGCCTCGGATTTGGAGGTGCTGATTCTCATCCCCGCCGCTTCGCACTCGGCTGCAAACCTCCCCAGTGCACGCTGCAAGTCTTGACTTGATGAAGCCAACAGGACCACATCGTCCGCAAAAAGCAGAGACGAGATCTCGCGGCCACCAAAGCAGACACCCTCCGTTCCCTGACTGTGCCTAGAAATTCTGTCCATAAAGATAATGAACAGAATCGGTGACAAAGGGCAGCCCTGGCGGAGTCCAACATGCACCGGGAAAAGGTCTGACTTACTGCCGGCAATGCGAACCAAGCTCCTGCTCCGGTCATACAGGGAACGAACAGCCCGTAGCAACGAGCCCCGAACCCCATAATCCCGAAGCACCCCCCACAGGATGCCACGAGGGACACGGTCGAATGCCTTCTCCAGGTCCACAAAACACATATGGACTGGTTGGGCAAACTCCCACGAACCCTCCAACACCCTAGTGAGGGTATAGAGCTGGTCCAGTGTTCCACGGCCAGGGCGAAAACCGCATTGCTCCTCCTGGATCCGAGGTTCGACTATCAGTCGGATTCTCCTTTCCAGTACCCTGGCATAGACTTTCCCAGGGAGGCTAAGGAGTGTGATCCCCCTGTAGTTGGAACACAATCTCCGGTCCCCCTTCTTAAAAAGAGGGACCACCACCCCGGTCTGCCAGTCCAGGGGCACCGTTCCCGAACTCCACGCGATGCTGCAGAGGCGTGTCAGCCAAGACAGCCCCACAACATCCAGAGACTTGAGAAACTCGGGGCGGATCTCATCCACCCCCGGAGCCTTGCCACCGAGGAGTTTTTTGACTACCTCAGCAACTTCAGCCAGGGTAATGGACGAGTCCCCCTCCGAGTCCCCAGCCTCAGCTTCCTCTACGGAAGGCGTGTCGGAGGGATTGAGGAGATCCTCAAAGTACTCCTTCCACCGCCCGAGAACATCCTCAGCTGAGGTCAGCAGCGCACCACTTCCACTGTAAACAGTGTTCGTGGAACACCGCTTCCCCCCTCTGAGTCGCCGGACGGTTTGCCAGAATCTCTTTGAGGCCGACCGAAAGTCTTCCTCCATGGCCTCACCGAACTCCTCCCAAGCCCGAGTTTTTGCCGCGGCGACTGCCAGAGCCGCACTCCGTTTGGCCCGTCGGTACCTGTCAGCTGCTTCAGGAGTCCCATGAGCCAGCCAGGCCCAATAGAACTCCTTCTTCAGCTTGACGGCATCCCTTACTTCCGGTGTCCACCACCGTGTTCGGGGATTGCCGCCGCGACAGGCACCGGAGACCTTATGGCCGCAGCTCCGCACCGCCGCACCGACAATGGAGGAGCGGAACATAGTCCATTCGGACTCAATGTCCCCCACCTCCCTCGGGACCTGGTTGAAGCTCTGTCGGAGGTGGGAGTTGAAGACCTCTCTGACAGGGGCCTCCGCCAAACGTTCCCAACAGACCCTCACTATGCGTTTGGGCCTGCCAGGTCTATCCAGCTTTTTCCCCCGCCATCGAATCCAACTCACCACCAGGTGGTGATCAGTTGACAGCTCAGCCCCTCTCTTCACCCGAGTGTCCAAGACATATGGCCGAAGGTCAGAAGAAACGACTACAAAGTCGATCATCGACCTCCGACCTAGGGTGTCCTGGTGGACACCCTTATGCATGAACATGGTGTTCGTTATGGATAAACCGCGACTAGCACAGAAATCCAATAACAACTCACCACTCGGGTTCAGATCAGGGAGGCCGTTCCTCCCAATCACGCCCCTCCAGGTATCACTGTCGCTGCCCACGTGGGCGTTAAAGTCCCCCAGTAGAACGACAGAGTCCCCAGTGGGAGCGCTTTCCAGCACGCCCCCCAAGGACTCTAAAAAGGCCGGGTACTCTACACTGCCGCTAGGCGCATAAGCACAAACGACAGTGAGAGACCGTTCCCTGACCCGAAGGCGTAGGGAGATGACCCTCTCATTCACCGGGGTAGACTCCAACACATGGCGGCTGAACTGGGGGGCTATTAATAAGCCCACACCAGCCCGCCGCCTCTCACCTTGGGCAACGCCAGAATAGTGGAGAGTCCACCCTCGATCGAGTAGAGTGGTTCCAGAACCCAAGCTGTGAGTGGAAGTGAGCCCGACTATATCTAGACGGTATCTCTCAACTTCCCGCACCAGCTCAGGCTCCTTCCCCGCCAGTGAGGTGACATTCCAAGTCCCAAAAACCAGAGTTGGCGCCCGAGGTTTGGGTCGGCCGGGCACTCGGCCCCGACCACCGCCCAACTCACAATGCACCGGCCCCTTACGGTTTCTCCGGCAGGTGGTGAGCCCACCGAAGAGCGGCTCCACGTTATGGCTTCGGGCTGAGCCCGGCCAGGCCCCGTGGGCATAGACCTGGCCACCAGGCGCTCGCATGCGAGCCCCCCCCCCAGGCCTGGCTCCAGGGTGGGGCCCCGGTGACCCCATACCGGGCGGGGTAAACGGACGCCTTGCTTTTTCCTTCATAAGGGGTTTTTGAAGGGGTTTCTAGAAGCTTCAGACTACAGCAAAATGTCTCAACCTACGAATCCCGTGGTGACAGAGGATGATGTCCATCTGCCATGACGATCAAGATGTTCCATGCCAAGCTGGGGATCCAAGATTCCCTTTACCAACAATATCATTATTACGTGTTACACACTGACTTACAATTGTTACTTTCTAGAAGGCCCGGGAGGGGTGGGCAACCACTGGCCCGTGGACCCCCAGAGGTTTTTTTCTCCCTCAACCTTCAGCTGAGAGTTTTTGTTCCTTTCCCCAGTGGCCAGTAGGTATACTTATAGCTCTATAATAAGTTCTTCATTATGGTAGCCATTAGTCGACTGTCTTCTTTGTTTGTATCTGTTTTTCTTGCTTTATGCCTGTGTTAAAGCGCTCTGTGTCACTGCATGAGAAGAGCATTCTATAAAAACAAATTGAATTGAATTGAATTAATGATGTATTTGTGATGGTGGCTGAAAATCTCAGTTTCCTTCCTAAATCAACTACTAATCTGGTGCCATCACCAGAAGCCCAGAAATAGTTCCAGAAAATCCACACAAATGCTATTACATGCTTAGCTGATTGGCAGGTCCTACCATGTACTATCCATACAGCGGCTAACTCTGCCACAGATTTAAGCAGTTGGTAATGGTGCTAAGAAAAGCCCCCCTCACTTAGAGCTTTTGTACAGCTGCTGAGGATGTGCTGTACTGTCCCTCTCTTTGTACAAGAGTATGATGGAAAATCAACTTTTTCTCATCTGAACAGAGTAAATGGACTTGGAAGCACATTATAGACTGTGTGGATTAAAAAAAAAACGTGACAGAGGTTTTGCTTTCTTAAACTCTTCCCAAGAGATGTTTGCTTCCAGTGCCAGATCCCACCTTATCCATGTTTCTTGGTGCTGCATCCCTACCATCCTAGTCAGTCAATTTTCCTTTGTTGCTGAGCACTTTCTTCTGAATCAGCTTGTGCTTCACCCCTCCCTTGGCTTTGTGATACTACCATGAACCAGTCTTTCCAGATTCTGGAGCTAGTGCTGCAAATATTGATTATTTTAATAAAATAAAAGTAAATAAAACAGTATTAGCTTTGCATGTTTCATCATTCCAAGTTCTAATAGAGTAAAAAGCTAAAGTGGAAAGCAGGGCAACATATTTCAGAACTATAGATTTAATTTAAGTACAGATTAGGAATAACGTAAATGTCATGACCCTGGGAGTGAAAACCTCAAGGTCCACCAGAAGCACCACCTAAGATCCCTGTAGTTAAACCAGCAAACCTGCTTTCAACTAACCTGATGAGTTCCCAGTCCTATAAAGGGGTTTAAGTCACATCATTAGTTTGTGAATTCTTGACTAGCTCTTTACGACTTTCCCTGTGATTATCTAGTCACTCTTGTTCACTGACCTGTTTCTCACATTAATGTTCCACTGTGTTTCCATTCCAGTCCTGAGCTCCTGTCCTGTTTATGTCAGTCCATCGTGACCCTCTCCAGGTACTGTGTACCAGGTATCTTTGGATTTCTTCCGTTCAAGCAACACTTAAACTTACTTATTGTATAACACACCGCTTGTCTTTTTTGCTTCGTGTCTATTGTATCAACCATGCTCTTTAATACCTTGTTAGCACTATGCACTTTTATTTATGCTCTGCTGTTGAGATTATTGCACTTTACGTCTGTGTCCGGACAGTACAGTAAAATACGTCTGTGTTCGTTTTACGTCTGGATGTTGCAATAAACCTTAGAGGAGCGTGTGGTTTAAATGAACAATAAATTTGTTGGCATTTGTAGGAGGCCAAAACCAATGCCAAAGAAGGTTGGAGGAACAACAGAAGAGACCAAACATGTACATAAAAGTGATGATGGCTGGCAGACCACAGAAAGGTGCATTACCGCAAACCAAAATTTGATCTGAGGCCTTTAATTAATCGAGTTACTCGAGGAACTGTTTCAGCTCTAGCTGGAGCCACAACTCTGACTGCTGCACTGCTGCCATTGCACTTTACTTCCTGCCTCTCTTCATTGCAGTGTCAGCTCCTGAAACCCTCAGATCATCCAAATCCCTGTACTGCAGTATTTCCCTTGCCCATGTTACCCTCACCTCCCCCTCTACGCTACTGAAGAATAACTTGATCTTGTTGCTCTTACAAGGCCATGTTGTACAAGCTATGAAGAAGACTGAGCCACCTATGGAGATATCAGCTTATCCTTCTCTCAAAGGACTCAACTACTGATATAGAGATAGTGTAATCGGAAGGTATTGTAACGACCCACGTTACTGCTTTAATGTAAATAGTTGCATTATGGGAAATCTGTAAATAATGTCCGTAACCGCTGGGGTTACGTCGGGGGGAAATGGTGGGTTGACTGGCTGCCACTGTGTTAAGGAGAGCGTAGGGGCGCTAAGGCAGGCTGGCTGTAAGCGCTGGTCTTGGAGGAAAAGGGGTCCCCGGACCGAGAGCATTATTCCCTGTGTGTTGGTGTTCAAATAAACCGTTCGTTATGAACGCTGCCTCCGCGTCCTCCTTCGCCCCATCCAAACCCACGGCGCTGCGCGCCACATTGGTGTCAGAAGTGGGATGGGGCAGGACGATGAGAGGCTGGATCAGGGAACAGCTGACCACCAAACAGCGGGAAGGAGAGAAGACCGAGACGGAAGAACAGTATCCGGCGGGAGAAGCGCCTACGACGGTGGAGGTCGAGGCGGACGAGCTGTGGCGGAGCACGGGTGTCCAGGGGGACGCTGGGGAAGCGTGCGCAAGGGCGAGGACGGCGGAGGAGAGCTGCGAGGTGCCGCTGGAGATGGGTGAGCAGGTCGAGTGGGGTCTCCCTGCGCCCAGAGAAAGAGCGGCAGGAAGAGGCAGCGAACCGCCGTCGACCGCGGAGGAAAGTCGCCCCGCGAAGAGCGCCGCTTTCCCAAGCAGGACGGATGCCGTGCTGGGCGACGCGGAGCAGTGTGCCTCGTCTGTGGACAGGCAGAGCTCCGTGTCGGAGAGGAGCGGAACCGCCGACGCGAATTCTCCCGCGGAACGGGAGTCCGGCACTTTCGGGGAAAAAGCGCCCAGCCTGCCTGAAGCCCAGGCAAGCGTTGTCGAAGAGCGGCGCGGCGGAGCAAACGCCGCAAAAAGAGGAGGGCTGCGTAGCAAGAAGCGGCCAGTTTTACGAGCGTCGCGGCGGGCTCAGCGTGCGGCGAATCGGCGGAGGCGAGAGCGGCAAGCAGGGCGGCCTTGCCAGGTCCTTCGCCGAAAGACGGCCGAGCGGCGAGGCGCGCGGCGAGACGACGGGGGGCGCGAGAAAGATGTCCGCCCCCGACAACGGAGTGGGGACAACGCGGAGCGGCTGCGGGGAGCCGTCGCGAAGGTCCCACGGAAGCCGGTTAGCGAAAGCCACGTGGGCGCCGCCATGTTCGGGACGCGCCACGTGCGAGTGAGGGAGTCCTGCGGGGGCCGAGGCCGGGCGGACGGGGGACGAGGATGGCCACCCCGACCCCCAAGCGCGCCGCCATGGGGGTCTCTTGCAGGTTTCCCCGCCCCAACCACCAGCGGTGAGCGTCTGGGACCTGTACTCCCGACCGGATGCACGTGAGAACAGCGCTGGACGTTGGGACAATTGTGGGGCAGGCAGCAGCGGGGACGCTGCTATTCTTTTTGATGGGGGGCTATGTAACGACCCACGTTACTGCTTTAATGTAAATAGTTGCATTATGGGAAATCTGTAAATAATGTCCGTAACCGCTGGGGTTACGTCGGGGGGAAATGGTGGGTTGACTGGCTGCCACTGTGTTAAGGAGAGCGTAGGGGCGCTAAGGCAGGCTGGCTGTAAGCGCTGGTCTTGGAGGAAAAGGGGTCCCCGGACCGAGAGCATTATTCCCTGTGTGTTGGTGTTCAAATAAACCGTTCGTTATGAACGCTGCCTCCGCGTCCTCCTTCGCCCCATCCAAACCCACGGCGCTGCGCGCCACAGTATGTTATTTGCTTAATCTCTTGAAATCAATGTATTTATCAATTTAATCCATTTATTTAGATGAGAAGCAAACTATAAATAAAAGGGGGGCGTGGTGGCGCAGCAGGCTTGGCCGGGTCCCACTCTTGGGTGGGTCTGGAGTTCGAGTCCTGCTTGGGGTGCCTTGCAATGGACTGGCGTCCTGTCCTGGGTGTGTCCCCTCCCCCTCCAGTCTTGCTCCCTGTGCTGCTGGGTTTGGCTCCGGTTCACCACGACTCTGCTCGCGACAAGTGGTTTCAGCCTGTGTGTGTGTGTGTGTGTGTGTGTGTGTGTGCAAATTATAAATACCTAAACAGTTTGGGTGAAGTCAGAGGATATCAGTGGATACACTGGGGATGGAGGGTATAGGGAGAGCCCTTTGTCTGAGGACTATTTGTTCTATGAGTCCAGCTGGCTCTGACACGCCGATCCTCCCTGGACAGCAGTGCCCTATTTCATTCCTGGCTGCGCTCTCTTCTCCTGATCACTGTTCTGCTCCCCAGGCCTTGTCAGCAGAATGAGAATTCTTTATTGTCTATGTATGGGGGGCAAAGCACCCTGGGAGAAACCACAAAACTGCAGTGCACGCTGGATTGCACACATAACAAGAAACCATTTAATCCATTGCACACCTCGGGGTGCTGTGTTCTTGTATTTTTGAAAAGGGGGCTCTTGTTAGTTTTAAATCTGCTTTTGGTCAATGACTCGCAAAAACTTACGTTATGCTTGGGTTCATCTCAACCAAATTTTAATGGAAGTGCTTTCTTAGATTTTGTCATTTGTTTATAGCCTGGATCAATCCTTGCTTACCATATAAAGTGCCATGCCATATTTTATTTTTCTATTTTAAGTCCCAAAAACAATACAGAGAACAATCAAAAGTGTAACCAAATGGAGTGTTTTGCATATCCTGCATTGTGGTATCATTCCCTGTGTAACAGTTTATGTTTAGTAACCAGAACACATGTGGATGCTATCTTTCATACCAGGCTTTTGTAAGGGTTCCTGAGCCATGACCGTCTTTATGAAACTGCTGTATGTGTGTCTGTCTGTCATTGACCTTATAAAAATGGGACCTATAAAAAAGCAACACAAATTTTAGTAAGAAAGCAATTGAGACTCTTAGAAATGTACTGATTACTTGGGGCTCAGAAGAAAAATGGTTTTGAAAAGGTGGGGCTGTATGGCTAATACTGTACTCAAATTTTTACAGTTTATGAGATTTGATATTAAATTTCATCTTGTTACCATCCCTAGGCCTTGTTACACTAATACAGTATAGCACTGATATTGGCAGCCTGGTTATTTAGTGCAGCTATGTGTAGGGAGCCATTCTCACACCTGAATGGTAAAATCTCCATAAGGCGAAATGGCAAGAGCAAGAACCCGTATTACATTATTTAGGAAGAACACAGTTTCCTGTCACCCCCACCTGGCCCCATCCATCCCAACCAAACCCACCCTATCAAATTTATTCATTTAGCACACACTTTTCTCCAAAGCAACATACAACTTAGAGCAAACAAAAGTGCTGTTTACAACTGGCAAAGAGCTTTAGATAGAGTACATGTCATGGTCGGGTCTTGAAGGAAGCGGCGGACCCAAGTGCAGAGCGGTAATCGTGGTGGTGTCTTCGGGGAAATCCAAGAGAGGAGGTCAGAGAACGGGCAAAGGGTCTTCGAGGTGCGAACGTCGTAACAGGGAGGATCCAAAAGGCAAGGTCAGTACACAGGCAAGAGGTCGATGATCGGAAAGAGGCAGGAGATCGGGGGAACAAGGGACGGGTTCGGGGAAGGCGTTCGGGAACAGGAAATGGCTAGAGAAGGTCGCTAATGAGGAGGCAGATCAAGGTTCCGCATCAGCTGGTGGTCTGATGCAGCCTTTTATGCTGTAGTCTGCGTTGCGTCCCAGGTGTTCCATGCTGGCCCGGAGGTGTGGGCGTGGTAGTACAATTAGTTTGTCTGATACCACTGTTTTTGCCAAAATAAACCACTGCAGTAGCTACCTGTAGAATTGATTGGAAGTACAAAGGTGGTCATGATAGATGGTGTGAGGCAAATTTCCTGGTGGTCAGGAAAGAAGTGGGTCTGAAACATATGAGTTTTGAGACCCTTCCTGATCACTGGTAAGCATTCCACCATTCTGAGCAAGAGACAGAGTTTGCTCCCCTACATTTGAGCCAAGCCTGAAAACCTGCAGACTTCCAATTTTAGACCTTTTGTAAGTGGGACACAGAGGTGTGCCCAGAGGTGGAAGAATGTATAGGGAGTGATCAGGTCTTGGGGATCAAATCCTTTGACAGTCTTGTAGGCTATAGCCATGGTTTTGAACTTCATTCAGAAGCCAGAAGTGAGAAACTAGAAGGGGAGATCCTTGGCAAGTTGAACACAACTTATTCTGGATTAGTTGGAGAGGTTTGATACTGACTTTACCCCAACCTATCCCATCCAACCTCTCTGAATGCCACCCTAGTTCACCCTCCATCTCAACCATATGGAACCCCACCCTGTTTCTCTCATCTACTCACTTCTATTTGTTCATTTAACTGACACTTTTCTCCAAAGCAACTTACAGTGTTAAGATACCTGCAAGTATTTAGCCAGTTGTACAGGTGGTCAATTCTTACTGGAACAATTTAGGGTAAGTACCTTGCTCAAGGGTACTACAGCCAAAGGTGAGATTCAAACCTGTGATCTTTGGGTCAAAAGACAACAGCTCTAACCACAATGCTACCAACTGTCCCACTCAACTCGCATTTCCCCAACCATATGGCTACATTTTTTCTCAAGAGTTCATAGAAAGTGGGATTCATTATGGCTATATAACATAAAATAGACAATGACAAAGCAGGATTAACACACAGAGTAACCCCTGAATTGGCAGCCAAAGCCGAACTTTGTCCTCGACAGGGGTGTGCAGTGCAGGAGGGCAGGTTTTACACACCTCCTGGGTCTTTGAGTAGCTGCCCTCATTCATTAAGTTAGCCCTTCAGACACTTGCATACTGAAGCTAGTCCTCTGGATGTCCCTTGGAAAAAAGACATTAAGCCCTCCAGGGGAATTATTACTGTTAGTCAAGGACTTATGTTATCACATTAATTTCCATATAAAGAAAAAGGAAAAAACTGGCCTTTTCACTGTGATATATATGGGAAATTTTCTAACAAGATATTTTCATTTATACGTATATTCACAAATATGTTTCCTTTTTTAGAGAGTAAATCTCATATATCAAAACTAAATTGTCAACTAAAATGTTTTTCTAACACCTACGTTTGATATATCAGAGATATATACCATGCCTTTTCCTCTCTTCTAGCATTGACACGGATGACAAAATCCCAGCATTCATCAGCACCTAGCTTTCATTCCTCTCTGTCTCTGTGTTTCTCGTTCACAATTCAGCTGTAATTCATAACTCATACTGATTCAGTGGCAGTGCAGTCTCAAATTAGTCTCGACCACAATGTCTTGTTTCAGCCAAGAGCACTGTTGATTTCCCACGGGCTTCTCCAGTACGTTGGTTTAATAGTTATGGCCTTTTAAATTCCATGATTGAGGGGCCAAGTTGGAGACAACATCTGCTCACTTCACAGCTTCCTATGCCTTGTTTTGAAAAGTTAACCGCCAAGGACATTTATACGGACTGCTTGCATTTTCTGAAAGGCCAGTTTAATCTGAGATTTGCTTATTGTACCCTAACAACCTCTGGCTATTGCCAAGTCCTGATCTAATGAAATAAGTTTTAAAACAAGCTGAGTGAACACTTAGTTGGTATTTGTCTTACCTTTGCAATGTCTAATCATTCGAGGTGTCCCAGCTCTACTAGATTTAACACCAGATCACAGTATAACATGAATCACATACAGAAACTAGTTTCACTCTTTCACTTAATACTCTTTGAGCACACATGTGCTGCAGATGTGTTCATTATATGGTGAGAGGTTTCACAAATGATCCATGAGACACTGTCTTGGCGCTCCAAGGGAGCCATGATTGGAGCATTTACTTTTGGCTGAGCACTTGGAAGAGTACCTTTCCCAGGAAGCCTTCAGTGTGTCATTATACTTGCTTGGGTATTGCTGGAGACACCCCCAACGAAAGCAACTGAGACTTTTAATGGCCTCAGAGGCTGATCTATCACCCTCTTCTTAGCATAGCAGTCTGCTGCACTAGATACCATGTTTATGTTGACGCTGCACCGAGGCCAAGAAACTGGAGGTAAGGGTTGGACCCAAGTGCAGGTGTGTTTATTTCCGTGCCAAACACAAGAGCAGACAAAATCGTTGGTCAGGGACAGGCGTAGGTATTCCGAGCTGCGGACGTCGTTTTCGGGGGTGAGGCAATACTCAGTAAATGGTGGAACAAGCAAAGGTCGGAAGCCAGGAGAAACAAGAACAGGGAACAGGGTGTAGGGAACAAACCGCTGAATTCGCAAGCTGAGCAGGTAGGCGTTGTAAGACTCCACACCCAATGCCGTGACAGCGCTGTCTTTATACCTGGTCGTGTAAGTGGGTGTGGGTGTGGGCATGACAGATGCACAGAAGCTGCATTGGTTGAGTATTTATTTTTGTGTTTACGAAGATGCAAGCTATAGGAGAGATTTAAGATAGGCCAGTAGCTCTGAACAATATAACTGAAATATACAATAGTTTATAAAATATAAATGGCTTTAAATGAGGTAAACAAGGCCGTAAGTTGACTTCCATAACAGATTGATCAGTCCAATAAAAAGTGCACTATATTTACCTGTGAAAAGTTCACAGACTCCGCAGTCATTCATGGCCACATCCAACACAATACACAGGAATTTAGGACAAAATAATGTCCCAGTGCACCAACTATCCGTGCACGTCAACAGCACCCCCCAGAGGAGGGACAAGAAGGCACAACTCCCCTGCTACACCACAAAAACGCAAGGCACGCAAACAGAGGCAGAACCATTCATTGTTGTGGCACGAGGTTAAACACTGCTGACATTGACGTCTAAAAACAGAAAAGAGTGAAATCCACCATGAGGATTTCTAACCTGTGTGATCTGAGAATAACTCAGCCAAAGATTTAATGCTTAAAAGATTGTAGGCGTATGAAAAAGAATTTGTTTTTGCTGCAGTTTTATGAGCAGACACTGCAGTGAACGTGATCCATCCCTCGTTCAGTTGGATAACGCAAATAAAAAGGAATCACGCATACAGACGTTTTGGTACCTGCAGTAAGAAGATGACAATACGATTTGCACTAACACCAAGCTGAACCATGACTGGAGATTCATTTGGACTATAACCCCTACAAGAATGTCCAGCAGGCATTATCTCCTACAATTTATTCTTATCTCTGTCAATGGAGAAGAGCATTGCAGGGTGTTCTGGGGGCAAAAAATTTCCCTGCCGCAATTTAAAAGCGACATGAGCATTAATAACAAGAAATGGCAGCACAGGAACAAAGGAACGCTCGCCTCCCTGCTCTACATTTTTGCAGCCCTCTGAAAACATTGATCCGTCTGGGTCCATTACGTCAGCAAGAGAAAGGGTTTCTCAGAAGGCCATTAAAATCAATTGATCTGTTTATGATTTCACTCATGGACACCAATATGCTCATATTAGCTCACCTGATTGCTTGTACTAATTCGCAGCACTCAGATAACGGCTGTGTTTGTCTAGATGCTGTAATGCACAACAGAATGGAAAATGCCAGTCTCAGATGCCAAGGGCTCGTAATGGGATACGCATTGTAAAGATTCAACCCTCACGGGTTTATGTCATCGCTCCGGCCGACTTGGGAGGCCAGCCAGCGTCTGAAGGAAAAGATCACCATTAATGGTGTCATGCAAAAACAGTAAATGGATTGCTAATGCTTCTGCTCCACCGGGGAGTGCTCGTTTGGCTCCACAGATATTGCGTTTCACTTCAGAGGACAGTTTAAAAAGCCCACTGGGATTCCCACCCACTTCTGAAACTGTGTAGAAGTTTCCCTTGTCTCCTATAGCCAGAATCCCCAAAAAGAGGTGCACATGGCTTTCTTCATGTTGTGGGATCTCCGAGGAGTCAATGATCCACTGAGGTATCATGCTCACCTGGTGGATGCACTACCACACAGACATGCCAGCCTTTAAGGCCACAGAAATACAGCTAGGCCAGATGTGAGTGTGAAATGAATTCTGTACTGCTGCGTATGATATAGATAAACTATGTTATTACATAATTTTTTAGCAGATGAATTAGATGTTATCTAAAACTGGCCTATGTAGTCTTGAGGTTTCAGTCTTTTCAGTTATTTCAATCTTTTTTTTTAATTTTTTGAATCCAGATGTGACAATATAGGGAGTGCGGTGGGGCAGCAGGTATGACCAGGTCCTGCTCTCCGGTGGGTCTGGAGTTTGAGTCCTGTTTGGGGCGCCTTGTGATGGACTGGCGTCCCGTCCTGGGTGTGTCCCCTCCCCCCTCCAGCCTTACGCCCTGTGTTGCTGGGTTAGGCTCCGGCTCCTCATGACCCCCGCATGGGACAAGCGGTTTCAGACAGTGTGTGTGTGTTACAATATATAGTAATGTTACAGACCTTTTGGTGTCAGATACTCTTCCTCATAAACTTGATTACTGCCATCAATTTTTCACAGACAACTTACCAGGCCTCCTCTTTGTAACCTGTCACAAAATCAGTAATGGGCATTGTGGACAATTGTGAGGTGGTGGTGGTCAAATGGATGGGACAAAGTCCCAGTGCTGCAAGTTTTCACACAAAAAAGGTTCTATTTACACATCACAAACCAAACAGAATAGGAACATTTAAGGTAGAACATACGGTTTAGTGGGGCAAACACCAACGACAGAAATATGCACAACTCAGAGCAAAGGGGGAAAATAAAAAAACAATAACAACCCAGCAATCCTCTTCAGAGGAATCCTTCTGCTCCTTTTTTTACCCATCGAAAATCTCTTCTCAGTTTCTCAGACCAGCTGCTTAAATCTCCTAGTTGAAAGGTCCTCAATGGCCAACAGCTGGTCATCCTTAATCTTACAGGGCTAGAGTGAGCAGTGAAGAAATGTCCAAGTTCAACCCATCACCATGCCATGGCTCATGGCCCACCAGCTCAGAGCACATAAACATAGAAAAGGCATCAAGAGTGGGTCTCAGGATATAGAAATAGGTACAAGTGATACTTTGGCTGTTTTGGGTACATTACAAACATTTGGGTACATTTGCTGTTAACCATATCTCTTTCTCCTGAGGGGGGGTGCGGTGGTGCAGTGGGTTGGAGTGGGTCCTGCTCTCCGGTGGGTCTGGGGTTCGAGTCCCACTTGGGGTGCCTTGCGACGGACTGGCATCCTGTCCTGGGTGTGTCTCCTCCCCCTCCAGCCTTACGCCCTGTATTGCCAGGTTAGGCTCTGGCTCCCCATGACCCCATATGGGACAAGCGGTTTCAGATGATGTGTGTGTGTTTCTCCTGAAACACCAACCGAGGTGATTTTTTTACACTGAACAGAGCCCAATGTTGTGCGTGTGACAGAAGGTTACACAAACACTGTGTGCTTTCTTATATGAGGGCTGAGCACACCTAAGCCTTATGCTGAACATGCCGAGAGCCTGGGAATGCATCAGGAGATGTAGCAGACACCAGTCCTTGTGCGTCAGAGGATTCCAGCAGAAGCAGTGCAGTCCAGAATGCTATGAATACATAGTGAGTGAGAGATCAGTGAAATCCATATGAGAGCCCAACCTATCAGAAGTTCTCGGAGGTGCACCTAGACCCACAGGGTGGACCTGCTAAGGGGAACACTGAGACCTCTCTCTTTAAGGCCACTGGAGATTTGTGTCACTCCTAGAACTGGCCTTCATGATTTCACAGTGTCCACCAACATCTTGAACTATAACCATTTTCCCACACAAGTTCCAGGTCTGTCATCACATAATGTATTGCTACTGAAGAGAAGTGACAAATCTTACTGCCTACTGTGTTCTGTCGAAACCTGAGTGTTAATTGTATTTTCCGATTTCATTCTGAGGAGTGTTTTATTTTCTGACTGCTTTCTATGGGCTACATATCAGTGTGTAACACAGAAGTCTGCTCTGCAGCACTCGTCTACATCCCAGTGTGATTCCTTTACACAGTACTTGCTGACTGCTTTATTACTAATACAAATGACTTGTAAACAAAGGCAACTGCGAGCAGTTTACACCAGTCTCTGGCTGCAGTTTTGCAATGACCTTGGTGCTGTTTGGGCCACCGAAGAAACTTCCTTTAAAAGTAACCGCTGCTTGTCGTCGGTTCTCGTTCTTGTTTTTTTTCCCCTCTAATCACTACAACACCACTGAGCAAGACATTTTGCTGACTCAAGATCTCAAGCAATACCTCAGCGTCATCACAGTGCAGCTTTAATAGTGAGAGAGAATATCAATGGCTCCAGTGTTAACTCAGCCTCTGTATGAATTTACAGTATACACATTTATATTATCTCCATTCCAGAGGTAGGGGTTTATCCTTGGCCAACATCATAAGCTCAGCACCTACTGACTGTTGTCACATAGCTGACAGTTGTAGTGGCCATGCTGCTCATGGATGTGAATATGATTCTTGTTACTAAGCAAGACCAGAGAGTACCCAGTACCACCCCCCCAAAAAAGTATTGTTTCCTTCAAGAAATAAAATCCCAGACTATTGTAGACTATGATCTAAGCATGACAGTCCAAACAGATACCCAACATTTTCCTCTTTAGAATTTTCTTACATTCCATCCTTTCTACAAATACATTTTTTTGGCCTTTGAGTGGTGGATTAACTGTAGTCATTTGCTGCTGTCCGGGCCCCCTTGCCTCTACAGCGCTAACAGCCCGCTGAAGGCACTTCCAGCGTGGATTGGAGGAAATTGAGCTGTAACTCAGCCTGCCAGGGTGAACGAGCCGATATTTCACGCCACCTTCACACCAGCACATTCGCTTGGCTGATTAAAAAAGCCAATAAAATAAGCCTGGATTGACGACATACCACTCTGAGATTAGTTCTGAGTGCTCTTTTCTTATTTCCCTACCGAAAACTCACAATTAAACTTGTACCCTGGAAATAGCTGCCTAATGAAATAGAGACCCAATACTACTAAGTATAGGCTGATTAAATAGGTGGTGTAACTGGAGACGGAGTGCTGAATAAGGAACAAGGCTTTTGTGCTGATAGTGAAAGTTAAAGAGGTTTCTGGGGTCAAATATAGCATGCAAATTGTTTTATAAGGAACACTGTAACGCAAATGAAAGATAATAACACTCGTGTTATGCAAATTTTCTGGCTGCCGTGTTTCTTGTTAATAAAATTATATGTTGGCAAACTGCTCATGCTAATAATTTCACGAAACTAATTGGAATTGTTGCAAGATTTTAAGAATATAACAAAAAAATAATACACAAAGTGTATGACAGATTTTAAGAGACTAACAATTTTTACTCAGGTTTGATTAATATAAAATTGTTTTCGGAAAAAATTGGAGATCTTGGTTGTTTTTTTATGTGTACAGTGTTTACATTACCACTAATCTCATACTTCCTAGTCAGGAAGACAGAAACAGAAAGTTATGTTTGTAGCTGAGTAGAGACATGTTCTTGAAGCACTCCCCAACTACACACACACTCACACACCAATGCTATATGTTTGGGCCAAAACAGATCAACAAAAACAGCTGAGTGTTTATAAAACATGAATTTCAAAAAAATTGGCACAGCACACTCAGGTCCCTGTGTTATTTTATCCCTTAATTTGACTCCTTAATGGATATCATGCCATATTATGATTCTATAAACTAAATAAATGGATTTTATAGCCGCATTTCATCTCTGAAGCACATCTCTTGTACAGTGAGATGTTTTTTTTCCTCAAGACTAAGAAATAGTTACCACTTGTAATTTATTTCTCAGTTGCAATGGAGTACAGGTATTAAAAAATTCTAGCATCTGACAAAAAAAAGGGAAATGGATGGAAGTGCCATTGAGTCAAGGCCAACTCATAACAACCACTTGCATGATAATCTAGACAAAGGAGGAACAGAAGTGGTTTGCAAGTGCCTTCTTCTGTGCATGACTGGAGGGGGTTCAAATGGGGGGGGAGAAATATGCAAATTCCGCATAACTTAAACTGGACTCAAACCCAGACCCAATGAGCAGCTTAGGAGCTATGAGGCTGCAGCCTTATCTTCTGTGTTGACATCAAAAAGTGAAAGGAAAGAAAATAAAGAAAAGCTTGAGTCACAAAGCCACTAGAATGCACAGCAGATACCCTGACAGGACAATAATGCATTAACCACCTCTCAGTCATACCTTAGGTTCTCAACAGGTCTTGAGCAAGCTAACAAAGAGATGGTGGGGTTGGTCCAATGAGAGCTTTCTGGTCTGAGGGCACAAGGGTTGTGGAATCTATACTTTCCCAATGCACCGGACCGTCACCTGTTCATACTGCATAGTGATATAGTCTTCTGCAGAAGACAAATGACACATTTACTTTGGCAGATACTTTTCCATTTACTCATCCTGCAGACAATTTTCTCCAAAGCAACTTCCAATGAACGCTATGTAGTGCTATCAGCCCACATCTTGTTCACCAGATGACACCCATATACTAGTGAAACAACTCTCTGTAACTCTCACCCACACCCACCCACACTATGGGTGACGTTCAGAGTCTCCAAACCACCTGAACAGCATGCGTTTGGACTGTGAGAGGAAGCCCACACAGCCATAGAGGACAGCTGGTAGTGTAGTGGTTAGAGCTACTATCTTTGGACCCAAAGATTGCAGGTTTGAGCCTCACCTCTGGCTGTAGTACCCTTGAGCAAGGTACTTACCCTAAATTGTGCCAGTAAAATTACCCTGCTGTATAAATGGGTAAATAATTGTAACCTCAACATTATGAGTTGCTTTGAAGAGGAGTGTCAGCTAAACTAATAAATGCAAATAGAACATACCAACTGTGTGGGGATCAAACTCACATCCTCCAGGTATGTGACTCTCTGGGCTGGCCCTTTTCTCCAAAGTGACATACATCTCATATGCAGAACAAGCTAGTTAACCTTCTTAATATACTGCACAGATGAGTGTACCTCCACCTGTTTGGCCCCAAGGCCCAGGTTCTGGAACTCCACCTCCACTTAGGATCTCATAAGAAATGTTCTGACAACTGCTGTAAATGCTTGCAACATCAGTTTTCAACCTACTTTATGTTTAAATTTGCATTTATATTTGTTCCAGAGGCAATGTTTGAGAGCCGGAAAGGTTTTATTAGAATTAATTAAACTCCTAGTCAAAATATTGCTACGTGTGCCCTCTTTTATTGTGACAATTCACGTCGCAATTGCACGCAGCTGTACGGTGACAAGCGGGGCCTTTGACTCGCAGTACAATTTGTCAGAAATCACTGATGAGAAAAATGTGTTACTTTAAAAAGAACTGCATATGTAACATTTATTTGACAGGCTGTGGGAAAGAGCAAACGCCAGCATCTTTCACTCTTTCACTCTGACATCTTGAAAGATCCCTCTAACCATGGCACAGGCAATAGAAATAAAAGGTTATCTTCTCTTCTCATATTTAGCGAAAAACCCTTTAAGATGTTTTATTAAGCGGATTTAAAAGCAAATGATATTCTTCTTAAGTGGCAGAACCCTGCCTTCAGTGTCACTTCTAATTCGATGTGGACATCAGTTTAAATATGCACAGCTGACCTCAGTGAGAGTTTCAGCGTTCACAGGGAGGTCGTCACTTGGAAGAATCTGTCACCTGAACCAAATGAGAAGAAAAGCCAAGCTGCAGGCCGCAGGCATGAATGGATGAAGGAGAAATTGTTATGGGCCATAATGTGAAACTTTAATGAAAAGCTTCCACGGGAATGAGAATGAGCAGTCAAATTAAGAGGTTTGGCAAATGTGAAAGAATTCATCATTTTATAAGTAATTTTCCCCCCAAAAAAACGAAGCAATTTGCATTTAAATCCGAGGTGGATCTAGTGTCAATTAAGTCATGGCTCAAGGAGTCTGTTATTTTATTGATGCGTATAATGGTTGAAAGCAGCGGTTAACAAGACATTTTATGGCCTGGAGTGGGGTCGCGTTCCATCACTCAGGCGCCCTTTGTTCAAGACGCGTACCATTCATCCTTAGGTTGTGGCAGAGCACAGCTCTGAGGAAAGCTCTGCTGCTCTTGTGGAGCCTCACAAAGAGCTGAACTGCCCCTTCCAGAGCACTGCAGTCACTGAATGGACATCAAGGAGCCTTAACTGTCACTGAATCGCTGTACGGAACATTCACCGTTACTTATCACACCAACTTTGAACAGCTGAGCCGCGCCTGTATCTGAAGGAATGCTTAATGAAACTAATTTAGGTCAACGTCGTGTTCCCAGATTCAGTCCCTAAGAGAACAACAATGTATGAAATACAGATCAGAAATTCACCGAATAATTAGGAGGTGAAAGAGGGTTGTGGTTAAACCAGAATATTAATATTACCATGCATATTCACATCATTTAAGCATAGTGCCTGCACATTTATAAGGTGTACAAGAGAAAATCAGTTTCTACAGTATTGCCTGAGTTTGTGTGTTAGCAGAAGGACCAGACGGCACAGCAACTGGAGCCAGCGAGAAATGTGTTGAGAACATTGTGAGCACGTCTGGGCCGGCGAGGGGCCATCTGGGTGGCAGCAACACAAACGCAGGAGGGGTCTGCTCATCCGCCGACTCGTCAAGCACCGCGCTGACCTATATTCCCTCCCATCAACTCCATCACACGGGTTCCATCTGCCTGCTGGCATCACGACCGTCTCTCGGAATATGTTTCATAACTCTGCAGAGAAAATGTCATCTTCTCCACCCTGGATGTTTTTAACAGGAAAAAATGTGTGTTTTGAAAATAGATTCAGAGATGAGAGCGCATTTGTGACATCCGGGACAACAGATGTGCGGCAAAAGTGAGCTTTGTTATGTCACGGCAAGTTAAACCCAGACTGGCAATTTCCCATTCAGGCCAAAATGCAGGTTCTGGGTTACAGAGGACTCCTTACCTACTCAGACAGTCTGTGTTTGTATATGAACTTCTCAAACCTCATGATTTAACTTAATTTAAGAACATATGCATGGAAGAAATGTGAAGGCATTAAGTCTTTCTACTGTCCAACCTTCAGCTGAACTAGCCTGTTAGAAAACAGATGGGTGGATGGATGGATGGTCTCCGCTTTTCTGGATGAGGTGGGCATGAGGTTAGATCTGAAAAACGAGGCACCTTAAAATAGGTTGATGAAGGTCTGTACATTTTTTCCTCAACTTTATTTTTCTTTATTTACCTCGTGCTATCTTGGTCTTTAGAGGACACTACTAAACACTTTAATATCATTAATAATGATCTCAGAGACTTGGAAGTTCTACATATGTAATGGAGAGACTTGTTTCTGTGGACAATGAAAATATAATGTGAAGTTTTAATTTTTTGTTTTCATATAGGCCTAAATGTCTTTTGAATTTTTTTTAGAAGCTTTGTTTTTTAGCCTGACATGTGCCGTAACTAGACAACCTAATCTGGTGAATTCAAGAAGACCTTCTCTGTTTCTTCAGCTTTGCATTCATGTGGAAGTTCTCGAAAACTATTGATAAATGTGCTCAAGAAGCATAGCATTTCTTTCGTTGCTAAATAAATTGCAGTACATTAGCCACAGTAAATACACAACCACAGCATGACTCCTAGAGAGGAAACGCAATGAGTTATGCTCTTTTCAGAATACGGCATGTCATTTAAGACGACGATAGACAATAGTGTCCTCATTTTCTCAACATAATTTTGATGGACATGGCATGTAGCTGTATTGGCAGCTACTGCATATGCAATTACTGGTGTCTTCCTCACATTCTGACCCAGGGTCAACTGCAGACAACGAACAAGATTCAGCTGAGCGCAGGTAATAATGCAGGGGCAGCAATGTGATATCGGTAATGGAATTTGAGTTTTATCCAGAAAGTTCCAGGTTTCACTTCCTGAATCTATAGGGAGCTACTTGTGTTGAATATGTGAACAACGTGTCTAACCTGAATTTCTTTAAAAAATGCTTAGCACACTGTGAAAAAACCCCTTGGCTGTGCTCATATAAAAACCTAGCCCATACAGTCCATCATTGACATTCTATGCCTCTGAACCTCAAATAATTATTCCTTTGTTTTAGAGGTTACAGCGGAACAGAGCTCCTCCCTATGGCCGCGAGGGAAGTTACATCATCTGAATGGGATTTAAAGCAGCGGAGGAAAACATTTCTCTGCCTTTTTTAAGGCCCGCATTGAACAATGTAAACTAAATTATATTGCTCACCTTTAACTTTCAGTGCCTGGCAAAAACAGCAGTTCAGTTTTTTTCCCTATTTGCTCAAAAAATGTTCAAATAACTTCTCGTAACGTATTTCGAAAATATGACCTTTCAGTTGTTTTCCCCAAAACATCAGATTACAGATACCAGAGGCATTTACATCTTTAATATGGTTAGAGCATTATTCATAATTTTGAGATGGTAATTAGTTTTCTCACCCTTTCAGTTTCATTTCGATTATAAGCGGCATAACATGCAAAGTTGCATCCCAGTGCAATATCATTAGATTTGCTTAATTAAGACTCGATTCTGTGGGAGCCCTTAATTTTATAGTCAGTGCACACGTAAATCTCCCAGTGCAACATGGTGAATACCTCATCTGCCCCAATGGTTAGGTACACCGCACTCATCCGAAAGGAAACAATGCGTTTTTAATAGCTTCAGCAGAGCCACTGCTGAGGTGCATTACACATATAATGCTACATTTTTGTTTTTCCTCAACAATTTAATGAGCACCCACACTGCAAAACAATGTTCTTGGAAATTACTTTATTATGACTCGGTGGCTGGGGAGGTTGGAGCTGGTAGAGAATTTTAGGGGTTGCAGGTTGAGATAAGTGCTCATTTCAGTTGCTGTAACCATTGCTGCATAGGTTCAAATCAGCCCAGTCAGCTTCCTGTCCTTGACTTCACACTTGTCATTTGAATTTCTGTTGTTTTCTCAGTTTTTACGTTGCCGTACAATTTTTAATTAAATTTTCCGATTAAGGTTCTTGGCATCTAAATGCCAGGTAAAGCTTCTTAGCTGGTCTGAAACAAATTGTCAGTTTCAATTATCATTGAAAGGTGTTCTTCAAACAAAAGACTATTCATTAGTCTATGGCATACTGGACAGCCCTAGAAACCCCCCAGATATTAACTGGGAAATTGAAATACCTTTGATTTTCCATAAAACAAATTAAAGAGCACAGTATACAGTATAACAAAGCAAAGTTGGCAGGATGAGCAGGGGCCATGCTGGCAGACTGGGAAATAGAATGAATTAAAACAGCCTGACAAACAAAAGAACACAGAATCAGCAGGTGAGAGACCGCTGGATGCAAAAAGGCAGAGAGAACTGGGGTGCCTTGAAGATAAGAGAACATTGCGACTGAAGATACCGCTGTTAAAGAGGCAGGAGACTGGACATGGAGGACTAATTCACTGTAGGGAACTTCTCTCTCCAAAGTGGAGGCGTGAGGGTTGGAAATTTACAGGCAGATGAAAGTAGAGCAATATCTGTAAAGGTAAAGGGCTTCATCTGGGACATCAAATTGATGAAATTAAATAGGATAAATAAGGTAATACCCATGAAGTGCTTTGATTTCTACATGGCACTTCTGAGAGCCACAGGCTAGCACAGGAAGGTGGTAATTGTATAACGGGGAGAGGAAAGATAGAGAAAAGAGATTAAAATTAATGAGGAACGAAGTGGCCGGCAGAAAAATACAGAATGGAGTCGACACGTATGAGGTGAGAGAAGAACTTGGAGGTGGAGGGTGTCCATGCTTTTACCAAATCAGAAGGTGACGGTTGGGAAGGGAGGCGTTGGAGATGGAGCAGTAAAGAAAGGGGGAAGACCACAGTAGAGGGGTGACCATCACGTAAGCAATTTGTCCACAGTGGTAATTACAGAATACAGCTGTTCGACAGCTTAGTGGTTGGGGGAACTCTTCCAGTACTGTGGAGGAAATGAGCCAACTGGGAGCTTCTGTCAAAGCTGATGTCTCCCTGTAGGCAATGTGGTGCATGATCATCTGGAAAAAGGTGTCAGAGAATGTCAAGTTCAATATGGCAGCTTGCAAGTATACCTAGTGGGCAGCAAAGCATAGCAAACGACGAGTTTAGAAGAACGTACAACGTAATGGCTAGAGCACAAATGAAGAGTGGCTGAATTTATGAAAAGTGGGAATGAGGCATTCAAAAGCTGATGAAGGCCAGGGAAGCCCTCTGAGCTGCCAAGCTGACAAAGTTGTGGAACAGTGTACATGCAAACGACATGACACGTGGAGGCACGGTGCTGTCTGTAGTGGTGGATGTCTCATCAAGGCCTAGGAACAGAGGACTGTGAAGGGCGCACGTGTTCAAACAGAGGCATGTTTACCGAAGGCCCATTGCCTCTATGAGAACCCTCATTAGTGACTGCTGAAGCCCAGTATTTACAATTAGAGTTACCGCACCTCCACACGTCCAACACCTTTGCCAAAACACACACGTTGTAAAAAGGTATCAGGAAGGATAATATAGGAGGTGAACCTGACGTTTGAATGGTCTCTACTTTACTTTGTATGATAAGTCTGTCTGATCAATCTGCCAACTTCTTACAGTTGTTGGAAGTATTTCACAGGAAATGTGCGTACACAGTTGGTCCACTACTTACAAACTGAATTGGGACCAAGAAGGATAGGGTTAGGGTTTTCAATGGAGTGTAACACTGAGTGGGTGAGTAGCTCGTCATCACTTCTATATGCAGTTGCTGGTGTGAGGTAGACTGGCAAAAATGGTGGTACATTGGCTAAGTGACTGTATTTTTAGAATTGTGTCTTTGGACTCTCTGTCTGTTGGTGAAATGCACTTTTGTTTATTTTTAGTTGTACATCACTTTGGAGAAAGGCACCTCCTAAATTAAAATATATATGCATGTAAATGTCAACCACAGGAACAGCTCTGTGGGGTGGGAGGCCACACTATTTTTCGGAGAGGAACAGAACAGCTCGGCAAATCGGCTGCGTCTTCTTGTGAGAGACAACCCCTCCCTGTGGTAGGCCGGGACGGTTTGTGCACACCTGGCCTTTTTGAGAGGTTACAAATAAGGAAGTTTGCATAGTTTTCATGTTCTCCCCATGTCTGCGTGGGTTTCTTCTGGGTGATCTGGTTTCCTCCCACAGTCCAAAGACATGATGTTCAGGTGGATTGGTGGCTCTAAAATCACCCATAGTGTGTGAGGGACAGAGACAGTGTGTTCCACTGATGTATGGATGAGTGACGCAGTGTAAGTAGTGTATCTAGCAGTGTAAATCACCTTGGTGAATAAGGTGTGTGGGCTGGTAACACTACATAGAGTTCATTGGAAGTCGCTTTGGAGAAAAGCATCTGCTAAATGAATAAATGCAAACATAAATGTAAGGAAGCACAATAAAGAACTGTGCCAAAAACTAGACCAGGGCATTTGTGCTCATTTGCTGTTCCTGTAAAGTTTTTTACCCAATACATCACATAAAATTCACTACTGCCAAATTCCGGTGTAATAATAGAAAATAAAAGCATAATTTTAAGGAATTTAAAAAAGCAAAGCAAGCTGTATATTAATTTACCTTGAACCTCGCATCAACTAGGAGCCGAAGGTTTGACGCAGAGGTGCCGGATGACGGAGGCGGCGCTAAAACGTGGAACATAAGAAAAGTCATATTGTCATATAGTTTGTTCACCAGCTGTTTGTTCCTCCACTCTTCTGAAAACCTAAAGGCAGCACGTACTGTCTGCTATCTGCTGGCGTGGCAGGTGAAGCTGTGACTTGATTTGAATTGGTATTCTAGCTTTCTTAAGGAAAAATAACACTGAACACTTCTCAAAGGAATGACAGATTGATTGAAACCCAAGTCCTGAATGTCTAGCGATGGCTGTAATCACTGTGGTACTTGCTCCCCTGTGTATACAAACACAGCGTACCTGAAGTGTATAGAAACACACTAAACACACTAAACACACACACACGACTGAAACCACTTGTTCCAAGCAGGGTCACTACGAACCCGGAGCCTAACCCGTCAACACAGGGCGCAAGACTGGAGGGAGAGGGGACACACCCAGGACAGGACGTGGGTCCACCGCCAGGCACCCCAATCGGGACTCAAACCCCAGACCCAACAGAGAGCAGGTCCTGGCCAAATCCACTGTGCCACCGCACCCCCCTCACACACTAAACAGAGAAAGCACAACCGAAAGTGACCGAAGTGGCGTGCAGAGCAGAACGTTCAAAGGAACACATTTCAACAGGCTGCAGCGAAGGATCGTGATCAGGTGCAGAAGCGAACACTTAGTGGAGAGGTCAACACAGAGTGCTGGGATCAGGCAACGGGGGCAAAGAGCTGTAGTCCTGAGTGGCAGCACAAGAGGTCAAAGAGACAATAGTCAGTCGCACTGTCAGTTCAAGTTTATATCGGCTGCTCAAAGTCAAACGGGAAGCCCAAGTTCTTGGCGTCAGAAAGAAATGATCCCAGGTGAATCATTTGTCTCATCTACAGCTCGATTATTTTTACATTATTTTCCAAGCCAGCTCCTAGCATATTTTGTCTTGACGAGAGTCATCTATTAAGGGGATGGTGTTCGTATGCACCATGCTAGTCAGCAATCACCTTTTTAGCATCCCAATTAACTGCTTCCTAATTGATGTTGTACATATCAGAGTTAATGAGGCAGGATGCCATCTGTTGATCAGAGAACCTGAGAGGACATTATCATTGAGAGGGCAAACGGACAGACGAGGCAGCAAGGACAGCTCCTTGGCAGGCTGGGAGGTCAGACAGGCAATACCGGTCTGCGAGCGTCAAATGTTTTCTTCCGGCGTGCTTTTAACGTTTATGGATGCAATATATTAAATACATGGGTCAAAATGTACATTACAGGGGCACGCGGATGAAATATAACAGGATCTCATCTTGCAATAAACTTTAAGCATTTCATTGAAAGACTTTGCTTTAAATTGACTCACTGATGGCTGAGTAAAGCCTTCTTTCCATCCTTTGTTGCAGCCTGTTCTTGTCACGCCCATGGCTTCCACACCTGTCATCGATCAGAGAGGACAGGTATAAAGGGGCCGTGCCGGCACACCTGCTCGCGGAATCTCGCTCAGAGCGACCGCGTCTCCGGACAAGCGGCCTCCTTCCTACCTCCCCCTCATTCCTGTCTCCGTGATCCTGACCTTCGTTATTCTTCCTGGACCACGTCTCTCGTCTCGCCCTTCGGAACCACGCCTGCGAATTGCTCGACCCACGCTTGTTCCCGACAACAGTTTCTGCCTTTTTACTTTTGGTTTCCTTCAAATAAATGTGCCCGCATTTGGGTTCCCTGCAACACCGCCTCGACTTCGCCTCTTGCGAGATGGCAGTTCTGCTGTGTCTCCACGTATTTCTGACTGCCCCAACCAAGTGGCTGCATCATTTACACAGAAACTGTGGTGGCAGTGGGGTTAGGGGTGCCACTGAGACCCTTCCAGTGCTCAACATATCGAGGTAGAATTTACTGGGGTTTCCTTGATGGTGCCTTGTTCAGGGACAGGATTCATTAGTGTTGTGGGACAGTTGGATCCCTCCAATGCAATATCCCTAAAACAAAATGAATTGGGGTTTTTTTTTTCTTTTCTTTTGTATGGATGCGCACAGACATCCCACTAAAGATAACATAATAGGACATTTTATATACAGCTGATTCAGATTAATTGGGACACACTGGGACTCATACACTTTGGCCCAATTTTTCAGCTGCCCCAACTATGTAAAGAGATGAAAATGTTTAAAACAAAAGACAAACTACCATTTACTGAGCGAAAAAAAGTGCTGTAAAAAGAATTCTTGAAAGAAAAAATGGCACAAATGGAAAAAAAATTACTTATGGTAAAAAATTCTGTTGAATTAATGCATCAAACATGCATGTAGTGCTTAACTGCTAATGATGTTGGAAGAATTTATCAAGTGTTTTTGGAATACTGTCTCTTGTCATGTGTTCAAGAGATTTATTATACTTTTGTTTCACATCATTCAATTTACACAGTAAACAACATTAAGAGAAACTGAAGTATGGGGAAAGCAGGAACTATTGCAAATTAGGAAGGTTATCAAAAGAGCCAACAGAGTTTTCATCTTGTGTTTCATACCACTTTAAAGCTGCATGGTGGTGCAGCAGATGGGGCTGGGTTCAAATCCAATTCAGTCCATGTGGATTTTTCACGTTCTTTCTGTGTTCACATGGGTTTCCTCCGGGTTTGCTGGTTTTCTCACAGCCCAAAACATGTGTCTAGTGAATTAGTGACTCTAAATTGCACTTAGTGTGGGTATGTGTGTCTGATTTCCCTGCAGTGGACTGGCATCCCAATGAGGGTGTACCCTACATCACTCCTTGGCCTTCTAGGATAGGTTCTGGTCCTCCATGACCCAGCACTGGACAAGCAGTTTTGAATAGTATGGAAGAATGTTGTAGTATTACTGAACACATTGCTGGAATAAGTTAAGTGTAAATTTACAGTAATGAGTTCTATGATTTTAATGCATTTCAGAAAAGAACGTACAGAAATCCAGTAATGTCATCCTCAACAGTCAATGAAAAAGATCAGTCTCAGGGGTACTGCATCATTAATATCTTCAAAATCTGGCTGTATGATAGAGAGGTTACCATGTTAATAATTCATGTTTTAAATTTTTGCCTTTTGAGAAAAAAATAAATCCAAGATTTCAGACATAATGAAATCTTACAGCTGAGCTATTCATTTTCAGTCCCTTGAAATAGCCAAACAATTTGCAATCATAAAACACATTAACCTTTCACAGTGTACTGCTTTGCATCGGCTATAACCGTTTAATGAAAACCTCTGCATGTATGATACGGGGAGAAAAACGGATAAAATATCTCCAAAAGCGTGACAAAAGAAAGAAAGAAGTGATTTCCTTGTCCATTGTTGAAATGTCCTGTTGGCATATTTAATCTCCCCGTGTGCATGTAACAGGAGTGGGTGCTGGGTGATTCGCTTCAGAGCACCTGGGTTGGTACTTAGCATTTCCTGGGGTGAAAGGGGGCACATCATTAAGGAAAATCATGCGTGATTTTTTTTTTATCTCAAAGCACAGATTTCATTTATTGCATGAGAGCCCCCATATCGCAACGCATCCCCCGTCAAAACCAAGGAGACATCCACTCCCTGCACGACTTAGGAACATGTCCGCTTATTTTATTCACTCTGAAAATCACGCCTGCACACCAGTTTTTTTCTGATACTCATTTTATTCAGGTAGAATGAACTCTAAATTAATAAATTGTCTTTAATTTATTCAGCTAATTGTTCCATTGAGATTTTTAACCTAATTTAGAAGGGAGGTCATATACACAATAAAATTAAAGCTTAAATGAAACAATAAAATTAAATAAAAGCCGTAAAATCGTAAAATAATGACATCTAAAACACACATAATTAAAATTAAAATGTGCATATAACAGCAAAACCGATTACGTGCACGTCGAAACCTTTAGAGACATAAATATTTTTAGGCATGTTTACACTGATATGTTTGTGTCCGTAGACCCAAGGCGAACGAAGAGTTTCATCTGTATGGGTTAATAGGCTTCTTCTCATTAGGATGAGAAACAGCTATTATCTAATTAGGAGGAAATGCAATAAAAATGAAGGAAAGAAGGGCAGGGAGATATCCAGCTAATTAGGTCTCTGAGAATTCACCACAGTGTTTCCTAAGCAGCGTGGGGGGGGCATTCACAGGATAGAAATGAATGCCCCCAAAGTCCTAATAAAGGATGATATCAGTGACAAAACAGGATCACGAGGTGATCACAGGGCTTTGTTCTCCTTCATAAACTCCACGTCTTTGTGCTTTAGTCAATTAGAGAGCCCTTTACTTTGATTTATGGGTTTGGATGCCATTACTTAAATTAATGTCTAGAATTAATATGCATTTCCTTACATGTGTGTGATAAATTAGGCAGACAACTGACAGCAGAGGTCGTTTGAGGTTCCGAATGTTTATGAATGTCACTGGCAATGCTTCTTTCCTTTCCAATCTGCATGACATGGAAGAGAATAGCAAAAAATAATGCTTAATCTTGTACTGAAATCACTGGAAATAAAAATGAACAGCTCCCACTTCTGTCTTTTGCAGACTAACTGGGAGCTGTAATAATTTCGATCTGGTCATTTCATGTTTTAGAATGCAGGGCCTCTCGTTTCAGAAGACTGGCTCCTGACCACGACAAGAGAAAAGAATTTCCTTTATTACTCAACGTCCGGCCCGAGTGGCTTCCTTCACGACGCCGATTCTTGTTTTTTTGAGGGTTCAGGGCCCGATCTCTCGCACGGCACAGAAATAGGCACTCCATCCCCAGGAGACATTAATGACGGCGCCCGTGCAGCATGGCCAGTTGGAGATGTATTACCTGGGCGCCTGCCCTAAAGGTGTGGGACAACACTCAATCTAACCACCTCATTAAGGTGGCCATGTTTTATGGGCTTCGTTGGCATTGTGAAATTTGCTATACGTATGGTGATAAAATGCAGCCTGGCAATTACTTCTTTCTTGGACTGATGGAGCATGCAGGAACATTATTAACTAGTTTAATATCTAACGGGGCCTGACAGGTGCTCTTCTCAGTGAGATTAAGGACTTCAGGGTTAATGGTGGTATTGGTGTGACTGTCATAACTCACAATAGGGCCATTAAAGTGATATTACTGGGAGGGCTCAATCTGATATGTATCTTAACTCCAGCAAAGGTGGCATTGGATAGTATATAACTTTTAATATGATTTCCCTGCCTCCAAGGCTTCTAGGTTGTGCTGGGAATTTCAATATGAGCTGAAATAAGGGATAGCGCTGCTGCGTGTTCCACAGCCATGAACATACCTCAGACCTTCCCAGATGTTGTCATCACACACCATGAAGAGCAGGAGGACATCTCACTAGAATAGGTTGGTTGCGTGGTTGACTGACTGACTGACTGTTTAAGAAAATTGCACTTCCTTCCGTAAATGCAATATTTTAAGATCTGTCCTTATGCAGCGGTCCTGTCTCTCTGACACATGATCAAATACGTGAAAATCAGTGGTCTCCAACAACAGAGCAGTGCAGAGTTGACAATCCGATATCGGTAGGATGAAAGGCACGGGGACAAAGACACAATGACACAATGCTCCCCTCTAGCGGAGACGAGACTGTCTCAGCAGGTGAGGAAACACAGGAGTAATAAAAACAGACACACAATCCTGAGAGAACACATTACATGATATATTATAATAGCACTCGCTTAGTTTCCTCATGCAATAGCATACTTAGATGCATAAAATAATGATATACGGCTGGGTCCAAAGCAGACATCACTAAAATACACAAAGAGCACACTATAACCAACTAGAGTAAAGAGTGGGTTCATAAATTAAGTGTAAACATGCAGAGCCTGGATATAACAGTTACTGGGGTGACCCTGCTACATACTGACATCCCTTCTACTTACCAATTCTGTTTAATACCTCAGATTTCACACACACACACACACACACACACACACACACACACACCATCTGAAACCGCTTGTCCCATACGGGGTCACAAGGAGCCGGAACCCAACCCGGCAACACAGGGCGTAAGGCTGAAGGGGGAGTGGACACACCCAGGACGGGACGCCACTCCATCGCAAGGCATCCCAAGCGGGACTCGAACCCCAGACCCACGGGAGAGCAGGACCCAGTCCAACCTACTGCACCACCGCACCTCTCCTTCAGATTTCAACAAATGACAAATTGTGCAGTGGATAAGGCGTTACATTTTGTGACTTCGGAAAACTGAAAACGACAAACATTTCCAAAACTCTGGTGTCTGTCCAAGTGCAGGGGTCAGGAGACTGTTACCTGTGATGCATCTTAATCCGCGCACCTGTCATCCTTCCGTACCACGCCTACTCCACCCTGCTGGGAACAAGCTGACAGTGTTTCTATTCTTCTCCCGAATCCACTCCAGAAACATCCCTATCTCTTATCAGCTTTAGGCGCTACCACTGTCCTCCACAAAGTGTGACTTAAAAGAAAGAGGTAAGACTCGTCTCATTGATCCAAACGTTATATAACCCTTTAACTGCGACTCTACATATTTAACGGGTTGCTAGTGCGAGCTGCACGAGTGTGTGTTTTGCTTTACGTTTTTAAAAACATCTAACTATAGCATTCAATCTGTTGAGTAACAGTGTGTCTGTTTTTTTTTTTTTTCCAGATTAAAATGGGGTGCTTCATGTTTGTCAAAGTTATGATGGTCATTTTCAACTTACTCATATTTGTGAGTATTCTTGTGTAGATTTGTCAGATTATGCTGATACACACTGATTTGTCAGTTATGCTCAGAGATTTATATACCTGTAACATTAAATAAAATGTTAAAAATAAATAACACGGAAGAGGTCCGCTGTTGAAGGAGACAGCAGTACCGTTTGGAAATCGTAGTAAATTGTTTTAACTTCCTTGGAGGTGGAAGCTGTGGAACTGAAAGTCAGATGATGTGGTCTATTCTTACAGTCTCTCGCATACAAAGGTTTTCATCACTACAATCATAAATCCTTTTACTGGTCGAATTATTCTTCTGCCAGCGGCGCATCATTAAGAATCTTTATGAAACAGAAAGAAGGGAGCAGCGGCGAGATTACATCCACTGCAATCGCAGCTTGTTAGTATTTATGCAAGGATCACCCTGTTCGCAATCCCAGTGGTCGAGGAAAAATCTAGTTTTGGTTTTTTAAGTCATTTTGATCACTCGCGTCATAACTTAAGTTTGTGCACACGGTAACGTTATATTGAAAGAAAGGCTCACCAGTTGCTATTGGCATTCTTGTTCAATAAGAAGCATGGAGGTTAAGCGCATCACATGAATTGTTACCTCTAACCTCCTTTTACTGGTTTCATTCCCCCAAGGGGCACTTCTGTAGAACCCTAAGAAATTAACTAGATATGAATAGTTCCCGTGAAAATATCCATTCACATCTTCTCGCAAGCTTCTTTTCATGAATATAGTACACGTACTGACTTTTGACAGATAATTTTACAGAACGTGACAAATTAAGTCCTCTATCACCACTATTTAAATCAAACATTATTAAGAGCTTTATAGTAAAAGTCAAAAATACCACAGTGACTGTGTACATTTCTGATCCTAATTTTGATCTACATGACCTTGTTTTTCTTTCAAGCCATTTAATTACAATAAAACAACTTTCTATAGCATTGTTGTTTTATACCCCCTTTCTCTCAAAGCTTCTGCTAGGATTCTCCAGACCCAACCCCACCCCTGATATACTGCTCATCCTATAAGTTTTGCTTTGCCTAGACATTGTTTTGCATTGTTCAGCCATAATATGATTTCCATCTAAAATGTCAAGGTGTTTCCCTTCTTTTAAGAACATACCCCATAAGTGACAATTCATCAAAGTTGTATAAGGCTGAGCTGAAGCAGGAAATTGCCAGCATTAATGATGTCAGTCAAGTATAAATGTTGGTATAATTATACTTGTGGGCAATATAATTGTATGATTGTCTTGTCCTATTAGGCAAGAGGTGTTGATTGTTAAGTGCAAAGGAAAACATCCAGGCCCCCTTTGCCTATGGTATTTATGTGTGCGTGATGCTTCGGTGAAGGTCGCAAACACCCACAAAAACACAGCTTTCATGATTCATGGCTGTAGTGTTCACTGTGCATTTCTACCCTCATAAATTGCTCATGACGGCAAGCATTTGTTTTCAGAGACTGCTTTCAGCCTTTAATTTTTTTTTTTTTATTATAATGCAACAAGCAACACATCATCACAGCATACCATTTAAGACCTAGAAAATTTACATTTATTCATTTAGCAGATGCTTTTCTCCAAAGCGACGTACATCTCAGCAAAATAAAGAGTGAAAATACATTTACGACATATTACAGTATACATTTCAGATATGCTTCTGAATTTCTGTCTGAGGTGAAATACAGGAAATGTTTTTTTAACAGAATATAGTTGGCATAGGACAATACTTGGGAACACGAATAGGTCACCTGACCGGATGAAAACGTCAGAAGTAGAAATGGTCCAACTGTGAAAGTGGACACCAGTTTCTGTTTTCGTCAGCGCCCCTCCTTTCACAGACTTCACGGCCAGTATCTGAGAAGAAACGGGATACCTGCAGCTTTTTTTCCGCCCTTCTTTTTCCACACAAAGAGGGGAAAAACAACATTCATGCTAAACGAGGTAGATCTAAACGGAAGAAATTACTTGTTATAAGAACCGTTTTTCCTGGGTGTTGAAAATACACTAATCTGGGCATTTTTTTTGTTGTCGGAGCACAAAGAGCTATGCAAAATGAAAGGATCAAATACCAGTGATACTTATTGTATGCAACACATGAACTGTGGCCTCTGTGAAACTGCGTGACATTTCAGTGTGTTCCCCTCCCGTGACTTTTCCTCTTTCCCCACGGCAGCTCGGTGGTACCGCCCTGCTGGGCGTGGGGATCTGGGTAAGTGTGGACAGGATGTCCTTCCTGAAGGTGCTGGGGCCCTTCTCCTCGCAGGCCACACAGTTTTCCAACGTGAGCTTCTTCTGCATTGCTCTCGGCGCGGTGCTCATCCTCTTGGGCTTTCTGGGCTGCTGCGGGGCCCAGAGGAACAGCAAGTGCTTGATGCTCGCGGTGAGGTCCCAGAAAAAACAGCAACAGCATAAAAATCCGAACCCCCATCACAGCCTATTCACGGACAAGAATGGCAGATTTCATTTCGTCCTGTGCTGCGGTTGAACGATTGCTTTCCTTTGTTTCATACCACAGTTCTTTGTTATACTCCTGCTCATTTTCATTGCCGAAGTCGGGGTTGGAATCATGGCGCTGGCTTATTCTTCATTCGTAAGTTTTTCCACAATACCATCTCCTCTCTTCTCACTCCTTTTCATTCTCCTTCCATTTTATCACCATGTAAATTCCCATCATATTCCAGGCATCATTAAATTACCAAGGTTTATCCCTGGTTCAATACATTCATGGACTTAATGACTCATAGATTGCCTCAGGCTATATGAGACAGTTTTCACTTTGTGCAATTTATTATATTAGAATACTGGAGTTAAAGCATTTTATATGCAAAGCAGGCTATTTACATATATATGTTTTCCCATTTTGTAGAATGTGTAATAATTACAGCGTTTCATATCAGCTATGCAAAGAAGGTAAAGGAAGTCGTGGAAAAAATAAAGAAAATGAAACCCGCTCCAATTAACGAATTCATCGGAGAACCCAGAAAGCCATCTTGGCCGCTGTGAATACACTAAAACTGCAGAGACAAGCTGATGTGATCACACGATGCTCTGACAATAAAGGCTTTAATGTGCAGAATCCATCCAGAAGCTGGCTGTAGAGTATGCGCTATTCAGCCTAGCTCCCTCTGGGTACTACCTGGTCCTGACAGCGCCGTGTAAATGGCGAACGCTGATTGCAGTAACTGTTCTTGGAGGATTCCTCGTACTGTGTATTGTCCTTGGAGGATCCCGTGTAACTAACCCTCATTTTTACCACTCACAAAACAAGTCAGAACGGATCTGACTGATTTACTACTTTATGGTTATTGGTAGCTGAGGCTATAAATGTTTATGGATACATATTGCTATTACTACCGAAAAAAAAAATGTTTTGCATACAGCCACTTAATGTAGGTTGTTTCTTTGCTTACTCCTATTTCTTCTCATAATTTTAAACTATCCATCCAACCACCTTTCCAACAGCAATGACTGCACCGTTACTATAACATATACAAAATCTGACCGTTATTCAATGTACAGGAATCATGCATTAGAGGTCAGATAAATGTTAGATGTAAAAAACAAAAAACAATAAATATAAGTTATGTTAACAATCAGAAGTAAGGAAAGCTAAATTATAATCAAAATCTAAAACTCAAATTTAGTAACAGGGCAAAAATGTTCAAAAACTTACCATATGTCAAATGTGTCTTAATTGCTGTCTCACAATGGAATCTATACCTGATGTATGTAAGTATAATAAAGGTGTAGTGATTCTATAAATAAATATATATAAAATGTGACTCTGAGCTAGTTCAAACGTGGACTAATGTTCTTTGATTTCATTTGGTTTCTGTACACAGTACATTCCCCTTTGAAGTGCTAGAGGTTTGACACCCTTGATACCCCTCTCTTATGTAACACAATAAACATGCTGGACAATTATGCTCTTCTTTAATCCCTCTATGTAGGGAAACACTCAGGGGTGGCAGCTTGTGACAGCGATGAACGAGCACATGCCTAATAACGCCTCCGATGAGTACCTCTCGCCCACTTCTCTTGGGGGACGTTAAACGGTTCGGCGTCCCCATTCCTGCACAAGGCTCCTGCATGCAGCCTTTGCGTATCACAGAGTGATCTGTGCAAATTAATGAAAGTGTACAGTCTACTGTACATACTGAGTGACTAAATCACTGATTATCTGAAGTGGGCCGAACCGAAATAAGAGTCTCAAAAATCATGTTATATGGCACGACTACCGTTGCATGTAAAACACCTCAGTAACGTACCACAGCTGAATAGAACGACAGACATAAACAGGCGTACATAATGGAGACAGGATTTTTATAAAAAATACGGAACTGGTACATATTACACAATGTTTCATATAACATTTTTAGGAACTGCACAATGTTGTCACATATTAATATCCCAAAAGCTTTCTTTGCTTCTGACTGGAGAACAGTGCATTTTAATCCATAGATGTTTGCAAGGGTTTATTGAAGTGTTCAGGAGGGCAGGTGTTGTTTGTCTAGATAACAAATTCATGTGTTCAGTGCATGACGGAGACCCTGGAATCGTTTTCATCTCCGCTTGTGCCAGAACAATGAGCTGTCACATTCAGACCTAAGGCTCACTTGTGCACTTGGACCCCCAGACGGAGAGCATCCTGAGGGCATGGGCAATTCCAGCGCTGAAAGGGCAGTACGGCAGCGACCCAGCCGTTACAGAGATATGGAACATCACCATGACGGAGGTACGGCTGGTGACTACTTTCTCCGTTGCATAGAAGAAATTTCATAATAACAGAAGAAAAGACGTTACAGTGCACACGTCTACAAATTAAGAGAAGAGACAGAGGGCGGGATAAAAAAATAAAAAATAGATGAGCTCTTTACACCAAACAGCAAAGGTAACACAAATTAAACACTGCTGTCATGAACTCAAGATAACGTAAGTGCAAAAAACCAGGGATTTCAGAAGGTAGAAGATTCCGTCAATGAGCTATTAATTTCATTACTTGTCCTTCTATGATTTTTCAGTTGAAATGCTGCGGTTTCACCAACTATACAGACTTCACAGACTCTCTGTACTACACTCAGAATGGTAAAACATACCCTCCAACTTGTTGCACGGATAACACCTTGGACTGCAGCCTGAATGATGCAGCGAACAGCACCGTCAAGGTGAGGGTAGCAAAAACCCACAGGGCTCAGCGATCAGGTCTGCTTGATGACCAACAATATTATGGTCAATAACATTTAGTCTGGTATGTAAGGATTCAGATGAAATCCTTACAAGTGTACAAAAGAAGTGTCTGAGCTGGAATCCTCACTCTAACATGACATTTTTCTGAGCACTACAAGAACATGTTTTAACAGTGTTTCTATAACCTACTTTTCACAGGGGTGTTTTTATCAACTGCTGTCCATCCTGGAGAATAATGCAGGCCTTATTGGGGGAATAGCTGCTGGCATATCTATTCTTGAGGTAACAGTCAATAGAGATTCTATCCACATTTTGTGAAAAACAGTTAATTCACATTTGTCACAGTTTATTATAATATGTTCTCAGGTTTATAATGATATTTAATATGTTGGTTTTTGAAGTCAACAAAAAAATACACAAATCAATATTTAATAGCTCTAAAAGGCAGTAATGCTTATCTTACATTTTCCAAAAAATAAAAAAAAATCAATTATAAAGCTATTTTGGTCATACTGTTTGTAATCACAGTCAGTTTGACTAAGTAAGCAGGTATGTGACTAAAATCTTTCCAAAAAAGTATAACAGTCAGTTATATACAGTATTTATGTTAATTCAGTCTGTTTTTTTCCCTCTTCACTTTAGCTGACGGCTATGTTTGTCTCCATGTACTTATACTGTGACCTGGACAAAAATATCCGCTAAAGGAATTCTCAACAGGACAGTTTCCATCCTCAGGTTATATGCAGAAGCAGATTTCTTCTTCTTTTCCAGATAACTGAAAAAAATACTGGATTATTCCATTTTGAAATAATCTAGAGTAACAGAGTATTTCACAGATTTTTTGCCTTAGAATGCCTCTCAAGGATGCACAGTTAATCATAATTGATCACTGTATCTGAAAGTCTAATTCTTCTGTTGTGGCTGAGCAATTTCAATAGAGAATAACTATAGTATTTTGCTCAGCATTTTTAACAATTTTACTAAATTTTTCAAAGTGCCAAACAGCCGTTTCATCTGGGAATTTTTGGCATTATCTGTATTTTTATTTCTTTGTAGAAGTTGACAAAATCTTTTCTACGTTCAATACTGTATGTTATAAAAAGTACCCTATATGTATTCCATACATGTGCTCAAAAACACACAAAATCAAAATTTATAGATTTTATAATGTACCATATAAAAAATAGATATATGTTATTGGTAAAACCAGAATATGCAGTAAAGTTGGCTATATTTGTAATAAATAATTGATTAAAGTATAGAAAACACATGGGTCAGATTTATTCAAATCGCTGTATTTAATATATTCTAAATCAATACCTCCTGTAGTGTACTGTGACACCAAGGGGGTTATTTCCTGTGCTCTATTTCACAGTGTTGGCTTTTGTTTGTAAACTGTAATCAACAATATAAACCACAAACATTCAGCTGGACAGAGATCTTAGTTTTGGGAGAGGCATTTGTAAGTTTTGTTTTCAGTTTTCTATATCTTAATGTAACCATGCAGTGGTAACCAAGCTTGAAGATATTTGCAGTTTCTTGGGGTTGTTTTACAACCACCATTCCAGGAGCTCTTGTTAAGATGGAGAATCCTGAAATCCAACATCTACAAGACCTTTCTGACAGAAAAAGGCATACTCACTCTAATGACATATCCCAAGATACACTGCAAGACTTAATCCCTCCAGTCCATGGCAGAATGATGCCAATTATTGCAAAGCGGAGGGTCTGAAGGGTCAAAAGTTCCAATGCTTTTTGAAAGAACCATATGGCACCAAGTTCCCAATTATGGATCTGAACTGACTACTCCTTCACTGTAATTTACACTCCATTCAGTGGAAAATCTGGAAAAAATCTCACAAAAGTAACAAAGCCAGGAAAACCTCACAAAGATTGCAGATCAATTAATTCTTCTCGATCACTAGAGCAAAGTTTTAAAAAAAAATTACATTCACGATCGATACTGCCCTCTTCCATTTCTGCTGGTTTCAACTGACAAGCTGGACACATCAGAAGAATCCAGGGAACAAAACAAACGAAACAAAGAAAACTGACTAGTACTGACTTCGTGGTCACTAAAAAATATGGTACAAATTCAGGATGACTGCAATAAGACATTTCATCTGAAGTATCATTGTCATTGGAAGAGACAAAAATTGTGAGCATCTCTAAGAACATACAGCGTTCAGTAAAAGTGACAAGCCTGGAGACTGGTCCCGGAGAGCTCAGACTATATGTATCTCTGGGGGATGTTGTTGTACTCGTCAAAGTGAGAAGTTCAACTGGAACCAACTGAGCAGTCCAGCCAGCCAGCCTTGGTAACGCTTACAGCATACAGGCTATAAGAATGCAAAATAATAAGCTTCCATTGTGCAATTTAATTTTAAAAAGCCATTTTAACATAAGGACTTATTTATTTGGCAACAAATGTTTGATGAAGGGGAATTTCAAATGGATGTATGCATAATTCCACATTTTATGTAATGTAAAGAATGTTTTGCAAATCCTTCTCCTAATATTCAGTGATTGCCATAGGGATTATCATTTCCACCTTTTCTAATGTTGGTTTTTCTTTACAAGTCCTTCATGTCTGGCATCATCCTAAGGGCTGTGTGTGCATGGCATGTCAATTCATTTTTATTTATCTTTAAAACCATATTAAGGCTGGTACAAATTGTGGTGACAAATCCTGTGCTGTTTTCTCCAATCTCAAGTGCATATTCAAATGTAATTATTGCTGTTTTCACTTAGTTAAATTAAATCTTGTCCTCTTTTTAGAAGAGGGTGGATCACTTAAAAGACTAAATTAAAAAATACACAATGAAAATTCTTTGCTAGTTCATTCTCAGATATCATTTTCATTTTCCACGTGATGGGATATTGTATTAATGATGGATGCATGAACTGTTCCATAAAACCCTTTCTTTGTCAAAACAATAGCATGCCATGAGCTTTCAATACAGAATACTGTGTCAGGTTTTAAAACTTATGTATTAAAATTATATTAATATATTAGATATATATTTGTCATAGATTATATATTAATATATATTCTATATGTATGAATTGTATATTTTTCCATTTTTATGAAGTACTTGATAAATAAAGAAACCCAAAAGTAAGTATGGATTTACTTTTAATGTCAGAGCACAATGAGTGTAAACTAGAGCTAATGGAGGTAAGAATAATGATGGTCTTCACTCATTCAGTCTAATGGTGGAGACAATTCAAGCATCACAATCACTGTTCACCTACACAGAACAGGTACAATGAGAATGTAGCCCTATCAAAGGAAGACAAAAACTACTGAGACCTACTAACAAATTCATTGTGCCCGTTTGTGCCTCTATTTCTGTAAATAAATAAAAGGCAACACTTTACAGCCAAAAGCAAATGTCCTATGGTGTCTCTGAACCATAAAACAGTGTAATTACAAGCAGTTGAACAACGAAAATGAGCCGTATTTAGATGCAGACTATTTAATATATCAGGAGAGGGAAGTACAATTTTTTAAAAGCATTACTGTAAACACACACACACATTTTCAGAACCGCTTGTCCCATCCAGGGTCACGGGGAACCGGAGCCTACCCGGTAACACAGGGCGTAAGGCCTGGAGGGGGAGGGGACACACCCAGAACGGGACGCCAGTCCGTCGCAAGGCACCCCAAGCGGGATTCGAACCCCAGACCCACCGGAGAGCAGGACTGTGGTTCAACCCACTGCGCCACCGCACCCCTCTTTACTGTAAACAAAATTACAAAAAAATATTTTTTTCTGCTTTCTTAAATGCATTTACCCTCATCTTCAAGTGCTGAATGGAGGCATCTAGCAGAAGTGGCTACTTTGGTACTGTATCTACTGCAATTTAAAAAGTACTCGACGCAGGCAAGACAAAGCTAATATTGACAAAATATGTTTTTTGTAAGAGAACAAAAAGGAAGTACAGTGATGGAGGAGTAAAGGAGGTTGCAGTTACAGCCTGGGGTTCGAATACTGATCAATAATAGAAAGGCAGAAGTGTACACTCCTGGAAAGGATAATACAACCAGGAAATAATACATTTCAGCACAGTGCTGCAAGAATATTCCTAGGGGTGTTTATTACGAAGTTCAAATAAAAACTCTTCATCAAGTTCATAAAGCGGAGTTATTGCAATGAGCTGCACATAACAAGCAACATGAAAAGTAACAGACAGGGATTCCTCACATCAGAAGACAACAAAAAACAGCTAATATATTAGATGAAACGCTCTCTTTAATAAGCACCATGGGGAGCGATCCGACAATGCTGCAGGTAAATTCGTTTCTTCTTCTTTAACTGGAAGAGCACCATGTCTTAACAGTAACTATTTAACAGTAATGTTTTATTAATACAACATTCATGGTTCATTTCTTACACATGTTGTAAATGTTCAAATGTAGCCAAAATTTTTGCACCACTTCTACTACAAATGCTGGAAAAAGTTAAATTCTAAGTTGATTTTCCATTCGTACTGATATCCAGCTACCCTTTGCTTACTAGGGTTAATTTATTCCATGACATTACCCCATTGGATACATTATCATTGGAAGGGGATCGAATTAACAGTATTATGGAAAAAATAATAGGTTCCTCTATTAAATGTATGTCATCTAAAATTAATTTAAAAATTATGAGAACTTGTTTTACTGAACACTACAGGCAGTCCCCGGGTTACGAACATCCGACTTACGTACAAGCCGTAGTCACGAACCACCCCCTTACTGACCGGAAGTTAATTTTTATGTCACTCCTAAGTAACAATCAAATGAAAATTTCATAATTAAGCCTATTATATTAAAAATTTGAGTTACATACAATGATTTATAAAAACAAAACAGGAGCTACTTTGTGACGCACATCAAAACATTGCACGTCTATAGTGGTTCGTTGGCAGGGCACGTGGGCCCGAGGCAAGACAAAGACTTCCTTCTTTTCAGTCAGACCACGTTGCTGTTAACAGTGTCTTGTACATTACTGTATTTAGCTTTAATTTTTTTGTTTTTACCCTCCTAACCATGGCACCAAAGTGTAAATGTGACGGAAGTAATGGTGATGCATCCAAAAAAAGGAAAACGATCATGACTGAAACTAAAGTGGAACTAATAATGTGATCGGAAAAAGGTGAAATGCCAACAAACATTGGAAAAGTGAACATTAAAGTTTCTTTCAAGTTTTGCACGAGGACGCACACACAAGCACTCTCTCTCTCGCTCTTTTATAAATACTGTAGTAACATTTATTATTATTATTAGTAGTAGTAGATATTATCATTACATTGCATTATTATTATTATTACTGCATTGTTATATTAAAGATGTTTTAGTGTATCTGGAAGTGCTCCTGTAATGTTTTTTATGCATAGAAAGGTACATGATATACGATATAGTGAGACAAACATTGGACAAACTGACGTTAGATACCCACCATACCTAACTGTTTCGACTTCCGTCAAAATCCGACTTAGACTGAGGACACGGAACTCGTTCGTAACCTAGGAACTGCCTGTATTTTCTTGGAGATGCTCACAACTTTTGTCTCTTCCAATGGTAATGATATTTCAAATGAAATATCTTATTGCAGTGATCCTGAATTTGTATAATAATTTTGAGTGACCAAGAAATCAGTACTAGTCACTTTAATTTGCTTGCCCCTGGCTTCTTCTAATGTGTCCAACCTGGCAATCCATGTAAACTAGCCGGTTTTAAAAAGTTTCATAATTTAATATTTTGGTGACTGTCCATTTGGGTGTCAACTCAACTCCAGCTCAAGAACAAGGAAGACGTAATAGTGTACTGGTGCAGTCAGGCTGTTCCAATCCACAGGCACACTGCCAGAGTGCTGTTTTCGGAGAAATTAATGCCATCTCAAAGTTTTATATTCACCCAGCAGCACTGTTTGCTTTCAGGCTTGGCAAAAGACCAAAGTAAGGCTTTAAGTGGCTTTGAATATTACCTGTTTCAGTGTTGCACAAGCTCAGTTGGAGGTAAATGATTAAGGTTATTGCTGGGGAAGTTTGTCATGAATTTGTTTTAATTAATCACTGTCCTTTATAAGAGGTGCACAGTGGCACAGCAAGTTTGGCTTGTGCATGCTCTCTGGTGGGTCTGGGGTTCGAGCCTTGCTTCAGGTGCCTTTTGATGGACTGGTGTCCCGTCTGGGGTGTGCCCCCGCAGCCTTGTGCCCTGTGCTGCCAGATAAGGCTCTGGCTTGCTGCAACCCCAGTCAAGAGAAGCGACTTCAACCAGTGTGTGTGTAGTGTAACATAATGGAACAGCATATTCATGCACAAACCTTTTGAAAATTCTGTGTATAATTTAACATGATATATGTAGGTCAATTTTGTATTTGGTTTTAATCTTTATCACTGCAATACCCCTTTCTGTGAAAATGGTTCAGTCCTTCCTAAAAGAGTGAAGGGATCCCATTTAAATGATTTACTTGCTCTTTTGCAGGAGGGTGCTGTTGATGTACACTTTGTGTTGCTGTAGGCACATGTGAACTGTACTGGGCTTTTGTAAACAGTATATATTTCAAATTTCCTCACTTACTTTGACACTCTGAGTTGTTGCGACTTAATGGTTAAACAAAGACCCCAGACATTCGGGCGTTAAAGAAGAATCCCCAGACCCACCAAGGTCTTAGGTATGACCACGACCCTGCATCAGGACAAGTTGTTTTTGACAATGAATGAATAATATTCTAGCTCAGAAAAATTACTTTAGATAACATTGAAGATAATGCCAGAGAGAAGGCAGACATTCTTTCTCTTCCAGTAGTAAACGTACCATATGCAGGAAATTAACCACATTACCAGTTTGCATTCAGTGCACAGTAATGTAATAAAAACAGTTTTAAATCAAAGATTTACTCAATATTCCATCAGTGAATATGTGAAACCTTAGGAGAAGCATTTAACATGACAAATATTTAATCTACTTGAAAAGACACTGGTAAGTTTAATGTGTGCATAAAAACATTTATGTTTCCGTGTAATATTTTATGAAACGAGCATTACACTTTGTATTCTCTGATACTGCACACACAAACTGCAGCGGAAAATCCTGCGCCTCTCATAGAGTCAATCTCCAAATGTAAAATAACATTCCTCTACAGCAGACAAGCAGTAACACTGCTTTATTTCTAGAAATTGTACAGTAAGGGTAGGGATTTCAAATTACAGCAATAAAGTGAATACAATATAAGATGTGCCAATAACCTGTCGTTCCAGTAGCGTTGTGCAGAGCATAACCTTCATCCTTTATTCATACCATCTTCTGCGCTATACTCGAACGCGTGAGCATTTACTCTGCTGTACCAATACAGCTGCACAATGTTTACCCAGAGACCATCAGCAAGAATGCAGACCAAAATAAAAAAGGAATAGATTTTATTAAGTATGAGGACAGAAAAAAAAATCCCTTATGCAGTATAATTATGAACATATTAAACATGAGATTTGTTAAACCACATACATTGAAATGTTTAGGCACCATCAAATCAACACAAATTTCATGAAGATGCAGAACATACATCAAGCATTTAAAAGCAGTCAAAAGAGCTGCATAGAGAAGTTAGTTATAAGAACAATTTTCAGCATTAACAAGTTTGAGAAATTGCTTCCACTATAATTTGGCATTGCTTTTCTTGCTGAAAATATTATATTCTGGTAGTGTTCTTTTCTATCAATCTTTCTCATGTAAACTTTAACACTGAAAATTCAGTTTTGGAAGTAATGAGAGCAACTAATCACTCTTCATTACCATTCAAACACACAGCAGCTTTTAACATAACTGAACCCAAAAAAAATTCGGGGTCACCCCAGACAGCTACAAAGGTTAAAGGCTACTGTCAAAACTCTGAAAGAGTAGTACCTTCAAAGATTTTGTAAATACAAAATTAAAATTCACACAGGTCACAACATATATTGTGTTTGAAGGAGCAGTCAGTGTTCATGTGTTAGTAAAAACTATTGTCTAACCAAAGTCCCCAACACATTAACTTAAAACCACAGAACTACCAAAGTTTCCTGAAGGCTGAAAATTCAGCAAAATCTGACAGTACCTGCTTAAAAGGGAGAAGGCTACTCACAAAGAAAGAATTAAGATCTTTAGAATGCTATATGCATTACTTTATAGTTCTTGAAAGTGCCGATCAACTAAAACCATTCATCTGTTCATACATGTTAAATAAATAGACATAAGTTAAAATGTATGTACAAAATGGACAATGCAATTCAGTAGTTCGAAAGTGGTTTGATTTGGGTTTATATGAGATCACAAAGTCATGTCTGACATGCGGGCTCACAACAAAAGCTTGTAACAACAGTTCCACAACACCTCTCTTGGTTGGAGTGGTTGTCTCGAATTTCCCTTTGAGTCATACATAAGGTAGAGCTTGAATCATTCAGAAGGTAAGCTGTACGTCAGAGGAGCACGGTAAAGTCTCCTGGCGTGCTGACATAACTACATTGATGATTTCAGTGAAATGCAATGAGCTCAAGCCGAACCCTCTGTTCTTTTCTGTCCTCAGAAAAGAAACACTGTCAGTTCCCCAAACTCATCTCAGCTAATACTGTGCGAGAGGTTTTGTGCGAGCCAAGCCGAGCACCTTCTTGCCAAACCGCTTACTTACAGCTCAAGATAAAACTAAAGTACAGGGCAATGGAGCTGTCAGACCCTCCTCTCTGCCCATGGCCTTTAGTCCTGCTGTAAATTCACCCCTCAGAACCCAGCAGGCCTCAGGTTAGTGGTTGAAAGGCGGTGGCAAGTAGTTAAGGTCCAGTGTGGCCCCCGAGCCCAATGTTACGTCTGCTCCACGGGCACTCCCTCCTCCTTGGGCTGGGGCTCCAAGTGGATGGGGGTTACATGGGCAGGTTTCTTCACTCTGAACACAAAATGAGGTAATTGTAGCTTAAGAGATCATTAAGGTAAATTTGACACAGAGAATGTTCACATATACAGAATATCTACAATTGTATAGGAATTACCTAATTTTGCAAAATCAGTTCAAGCCAATTCCAACAAAACTGAATTCAGTTTTACTTCTATACAAGTTTTTATTGCAACATACTTGAAACATGCAAGGAAAACCACACACACACACACACACAGTCCATACACTGAAAACATGTTGTACTGTAATAGTGCAACACTGCAATATAATCTCACTGATCCTTTTGACCTTTTCTAAATAACCAAATTCCCATGCATCTCCCCTCCTCCTCTTTCTCCACTGGCTGCCTGTAGTTGCCTGTATCAAGTTCGAGAATCTGGTTACAGCCTACAAGACTATCAAAGGAACTGCATTCCCAATAGCCACAGGATCTGATTGTCCTGTAAACCTCACCAAGATCACTGCACTCCTTTGTCTCTGGCTGCCTGGTGTTTCCACTAGCAAGGGGTGCAAAGCAAAGTTTGCAGATTCTCAATTTTTCCTCCAATGCAGTGAGATGAGCTCCCTCTCTCCCTCAGAAGTCCTGAATTCCTTGCAGCATTCAAGAAGGGTTTCAGAAACCATCTCTTTTGTACCAGTTTCTCTCTTGACCTCCTGACAGTTACATAAATTTGCATCTGCCATGGTAGTCTTTGTATCATCTGACTCGATTCAACAGGCATCAAAACAATCGTCACACAAACTGTACTATGATCATGTTTATCTAAAGCTCTTGTTTGTTGGAAAATGCATTTTTATTTACTGAGTTGTACATTGCTTCACGGAAAAGTGTCTGAAAAATTGTTTTTGATTCAACAAGTTACACACAAAGCCGGTTTTAGAAACACTTATGAATAGAAAATTTTTCATTTACTTATTTGCTTCACATGGCACTAACTGACCAGTTTCACATATCTTGTCAAACGAACAGAGACAACACAAAATCAGCCACAACATCAAATTAACTTACGAGTAAGGAGAGACAGGGACTGCCACAACCAGGATGTGGTTCTTCTTCCTGAAGAGACGCCACAGTCCCTTGTGGTTTCCTCGGACATCCAGGTCCCACACGTGTAGGCACTGCAGAGCATCACGATGACAACTGACACAAATACACACCATGTTCGCAGGCATCCGTTCACTTCCACTCATCAATTTCAGCAACTACAACACATTTCTGCAGAGACACAAATCAAGAGAAGCTGTCTGGGTCGCACTCCACTGACTCTAAACCCACCATGTTGGCCATGACAGTCCGGGCACATACTTTCTTCCTAGTGACAACTCAACCGCAGTACATAGGAGTTTTCCTGTGGGACTTATGCTCCAGTTTTCTGACAGGGATGACAGAACAGCAGGAAAAAGGAGTAGCTACAGGGAATCCACCACTGGAGAGGTGGCTCTTGGGAAGAACGCTGCTGTCAGGTTTTTTGTCTATGCATGTCGAAGATTCACTGGCACACCAATCTCAGTGACAACTTCTTTATATTTTTAGCAGGGTTAACTGTTGTTAACACAGAAATTAACAGATGCTGCACCTTCACAATCAAAGCGATCAAAATCTACACTGAACTCCACAGCATTACTTGCACTGTACTTGTTCATAAACCACTTCACAAAAGCTGTAAATGTTTTAGTATTAAAAAAAATTGGACGGGACAGCAAGAAGAACCTGGACTAACTATCAGTTTGCCAGCCGAAGCCTCGTTCAGTGCTACTGCTGCATGACCTCTGAGTAAGGAACTTACCATGAACTGTTCCAGTAAAAACACCTTGCTGTATAGATAGTTTATATCGAGTAATTAATCTGACAAAAAATTTAATAATTAAAATTATTAATCAGTCTGCATGAAATTTGCACAGCAGCTGCGGAAGTGACCAGATTTTTCTAAACACTGGATTTCTCATTCATTTTTGTGTGTACTAATTATGATTGTTTTCCCCATTGAACTGTTTTTAGCAGTGTACAAGATAATTTGAAAGCCACACACTAACTGTATTACACTGGGACTTAATTGTTCCTTTTCAAAACCTGCTACTGGATGAAATAACGCAAGATCAAAGGTATTATTATAACAACTCCTTTCCCACCCGTTGTGAAAACAAAATGACTGTGTAAGGGGCAAAAATCCTACTGTAATGAATTACGGTCCCAGTGTATTAAATAGGGTATATACTCTCATAATGCTGTTGTAGCAGTTTTCCATTATACATTATTACATGAGGGCTAAGTGTTGTCAGAATTTTGTGACCTAAAACAGTTCCACAAAGGTGCAAAGGCGGGAAAAAGTCTGAAGTCTGGATCCCTGCACAAAGGCACAGTAACGAGAGAGCAGAAGTGTCCAGGGTTCTACCTTTGCCAGTTCAGTCCACGTTGTGGCATCAGTCTCCTGCTCCATCTTGATGTACATAATGTACGTCTTGCCCTCTGTGTCTGGGATGAAAGAGTCCAGGCACGGATTCTTGCTGTGGTCGAGGAGCTCTGCCCCCCTGCAGATGGAGACCAATCCACAAAATAAAAGTTTTGCTGACAGAGGACAATTTCATCTGTATCAGAAGCATGAAGTATGAACCAGGAAAGACTGGGAATTGCATGCAGCATTTTATAAGTGGTATGAGGTAGCAGTGGCTTAATAACTTAAGTGTGGTATCAGTGTCAAACTCACCCCAGTAAGTTCTGTATCTCTAATTCATAGGTATCCTTTTTCAACCTAGAGAACACAGTTACATTAATTCAGTGCTGCAAAACTACATTAATAGTTTGTCATTTTAAGCTCAAAATATTTAAGTTGCACACCTGTATTGCACAAGTAGCCAGTCATATAGCACATACCTCTCCACATTCTTGAGCTGAACGTTAGGCACTGTGTTGAACTTATGCTTTTTGAAATAGACTTCCTAAAAGTAACACAAAATGACAGCTTAGATTAAAAAAAAAAAATAATAATAATGTTCCAGAAAGCTTAATGCAATCTATATGCAATTCCAACAGTCATCTCGTTATGAAACAGTGGTTGAAAAACAAAAATTCTTTGTAAAAATTCAGGCCTGGTAAAACAGCTGACACCTTTACACTTATTCATTTAGCAGATGCTTTTCTCCAAACTCAAAGTAAACAAAAATGCTTTGCTTATAAACTGATAATAAACACTGCGTTATAATAGTTAAACATACTTAACAACAACAGATTGTGTTAGAGAATGTATTACTGCATTTCACAAGCATACACTTTGTGCCAGCTTTCATTACAATTATTAGCACTCTTCTGACAAGTGCAAAAATGTCACGTAAACAATAAGACAACTGAGCGGGAATGTCTGCAATAGCATCATAATCACTGAGCCAAGTAATTACCTATGGCTTAGCTACACAAGTGAAAGAGCAGAGTGAGCACTAAAAAAAAAAAAAAAAAAATTTTTTTAATTTCTATGTGCACAATTAATTAACATAACCAAAACCAATAAAGTTCTGGATAAAACTGGAAAAAGCCAACAAAGTAAACCCATCTACATCACAACAGAAGCTTAGAGGAAAGTAAGGGTCAATAAATGCCTTTGAACATCTCGCAGTCCTTTAAAAACACTGTTCAGCATAACAGATGAGCACAGCATGGTAAAAAGGTGGTGCAATGTGGAATGTGTTCTGGCCATTTCATCTCGATATCGTGACGAGATGCTTACATGGAAGTAGCCGTTCATATTGAGGCCGATGATGCCAAAGTGGTACGTGCGGGAGACATCTGGGATGATGCACTCACGGCCCTTCCTCTGTTCAGGCATACGCATCCACATGTCCCAGTCCCACAGCTAAAAGAGAAGACAGAAACAAGGGAACACTGCAGATCAGGGCCTTCTTCACATGGCTCTCAAACAAATCCCTTAAGAGAGTAATCAAGGCTCTTATAGTCAATAATATAGAAGTTCATCAAAACAAAGCACAATATCCACACAGGACTCTAGTTTAGTTGAAGAAAGCCTAGATAAGCAGAACCATAACACTACTGCAGAGGGTGGAAAGCACTGGAAAATTCCTCTGGGGTGAAGCCTGAGTCTACTTAATTAATGTATAGCATTCTTATCTGCACTGAAAACAGTGCCGGAGGACATCTGCGTTAACCTCCTGTCTGGTGCTAAACAACTCCTTGCCTCCATGCTGCGTACCTCTCTGGATTCGAATATCACCTTATCTTTAGTGTCTTTGTGCCCTTCGAGGGATTTACGACTGACCCATGCAGACAGGCCATGCTCCTCTTTTTTTCACACCTCGTTGAACCATTTGTTTCTGTCCTAAACCTAATCAGTTTATGCTGCGGACATGCGGCCGGTCTTTCTTTACATCGGAAGGCACAGGGAAGCACATTGTGACTTCCCATCACTAGCGGTACACTGTGTAGCATATTGGCTCAAACTTGATTATCCAATTAAATATTTCATTTTATCTGTTTTGAGACTTCTTGCTTTCTTCTACAAGAACAACCATTGCCTTTTTTTGCTGTAAAAGGTATTTCTGATTTTAGAAACTGGTGAAGCCAATATAAATGTAACTTATACTTCTAGTTCAGTTTAATTCCATGTATTTATATAGAACGCTCTTCTCACCAGGCTGACACAGAGCGCTGAACACTTTGGAAAAGGCGTGGTACAAAAGAGGCGGGAACAGTACAATGCAAATATCCATTTTCTAAGGCAACAGACATAAATGACTACCAGGACAAGCCAGCTGGTAACTATGGAGAGGGAAGAAAAAAACTCCCAGCTGTGAAGAAGTGGAATAAAATAAGGGTCTGAGAGTCCAAGTACCAGTGGCTGCCCACCCCTCCTGGGCATTCTATTGTGGTGACATGTGTGAATATGTCTTGTGTAAAGAACACCATTTCTGTCAAGGTAGAGTTATAGTCTAAATTACTCTCCATTGCAGGGCTTCACAGTCCTGAAACATATTTTTTACCCTGCTGTACTCTTAAACTAGTTGAGCTGTTGACTTTCAAATGCGGTTTTGTAGTAACTGAAAAAAGTAATGCCTTTGTGTTTTTTAATACTAATGAAGTGTTGACGTTAAAATTAAGTGTTGAATTAAATATTTATCCATTGGCACTGACTTAATTGTTTCCTGTCTCTGAACAATTAAAAGGCTGAAAGGATGATTAATATTAATTAAGTTGAATACTAATTTTGCCATTCTACTTAAGCGATACAACTGAAGCAAATAAAGTTGCCAAAAACCAATCTGATAGAAGTTGATTTTAAAGTCTAATTTGGGACAAAGGTTCAAAAGGACCTGTCACTATAACCCTTCATCAACCATAAAAAAAACAAACCTAGTATTTAAGGAAAACTCAATCAATAATTTCAAAATTTGTAACAAAAACCAAGACGGGTCTCAAACCTGGAAATGGCATCCTATGATTTTGTGATACTATGTGAAGTTCTACATAAGAGTGTAACCTGTGCAGGATTGAGTAATATGGATGTCAAAAGGTGCAGCGTTGCATTGTAACATTTGAAACAGGGATAATCTATAGTTGTCCATCCATAATCTCCATAGTTAGACCAGTTTCCAGTTTAATGGAGGACCAAAGGAAAAGTATCTAAACTACAGCAGCTATTCAGCTTGACAGTGAACATGAAGATCAGCAGCGGGAGTTCCACCTTCTCAGGTGTTGGCCACTTGGGCTCCAGCTCATCTTTGTACAGACTCTTCTTCAGGACCCAGCCGAGGCCTGGCATGCTCTCAACACGGTACAGCAGGGACGGGTCCTCTGCTGTGTGCTCATACCCCTGTGGGAGATGCGCTCTACTTGAGTCTGGATACCACTGCAATCCCCCAGACAATTAAAAAACTGCATGTTCACAGTCTTTTGTGTGACAAAGTCTGGTTCAACCTCAATGTAGATTTTCTAAATACAAAATCATGCATATTTTAAAACATGATGCCATTAAATCTATATAATCCATACAGACATTAAGATGTCGCAGAGGAAATCAAGTATGACACTTTTTAGCATGGAGTAAGGTCAGCTGCCTCGGTGAACGTATTTCACTGGCACATTTTGGGCAGAGGAATCACCTGATCATTCCAGGCTGAGATGCAATAAAGGCTTTCGTCCTCATTTAGCAGATGAATGGTCTGACTCAGAAAGCTGTAAGTATAATAGCAAGGTTAAAACAAGAACAGGTCAGCTTCAGTATGCAGTACAAGTTCAAAACATGACCCATGAGGTACTAGTGTACCCACCATTTCAGCATGAGTACTTTTTAAAACAACCTACTGTAACTTATCTGTGCAGCTCTGTATAGAAAACTGGTGCCACCTACTGGACACTTAATATACCAAAAACATGTAGATAATTCAATTCGAAATGTTATTCTTCTCTAGTGTAGCTGACCTTTTATTCAGCCTTAACATAAACTGAAAATGAATGCATTACACATCTGAAACCATGCTCAAACAAATGAGTTATAAGAAGGATTTCTCCAAAATAAGCATATATAGGAAACATTTTATTAGCACATCTTTAAAATAACAGAAATATGACAGATAGGGAGTTCTTACATTCCAGTAATCTCAAGTAATCTGGTTAATCATGATTTGTACTATGGCATGCAGTCAAAATTCATTTCTAGGTTGATCAATTAAGTGTTCAGGTGGATCAAAAACCATAATACTCAGTAGAACAAGGACCTGTTCTGCTTGTCTTTGAAGCACAGCAAGGAATTAAATATGACGGAATAGCTTTTAAGATGGAAATGTACAATGATTTTCAATTACTAAAATGAAAGTACTTACTTTCTGCTTGGATAATTCAAATTACAGAGGATACTTGGACAAGTTGTGTAAAGTGAGATGTCATACCTGAAGAAATCAACTGAAATGTCCAGGTCCTCTTCCAAGACAACGGCAAAGTTGGCATCCTACAAAGAAATCAGTGCACTTTAAAATTACTCTGGGTAAAACACTGACATTACATTACTAATCTACCAAAGTAACTAAAATGACTACTTACCGGATGAAGATTGAATGTTGCAGTCAAACTGGCTTTGTAATGCTGTGTAATCAAAAAGAATTTAAATTTGGATTTAATCCTAACAGAAACAACATGAGACGTTATGGTACATACACAAAAGGTGTCAGTCTCCAAAAGAATACCAGAAGAGGTGAACACAGTTTTTACACAATTGTCACAAAGAAGGTGATAAGAATAAACAGAATAATTTGATTGATTCATCTCATCTAACCAGTAATTTAACAACACTACTCCTTCGCATGATGATGGTCCTTCCTTGTCACAAAGAGTACAAGTGTTTCCCCACAGAAATTTCCAGAATGTCTCACCTGAGAAACTCTGGCATTTTTAATGCTTATGGGGGTGTGCTGCACCCCCTTAAGACCAAAAAGTTCCACCACATCCATTGGCTCCTGGGTCACATGGGACAGATCAGTGTGATTAACTGTGGTACGCAAAACAACTGAACACAGATGATTTCAATGATGAACGGTAGTAAATACCTCATAATATCCATCAATGAAGACTGTGATCATCTGTGGGTTGACACCATGAGCAGAGAGCAAAGATCGCAACATCCTGACGAAGAAACATCACGTACACTAGATAAGAACTTTAGTTCAAATCGACAAATTAGTGAACTACTATAAGTATATATAGGACTAATGCACAGGTATAGAAGATATATTAATAATTCAGATAAGATTAATTACCAGCACATGTTGCATCTATTAATTCAAACACAAAACAGACAAACTAAATTTAAAATTCTAAATGATTTATACTTGTCAACTTCTTTTTTTTAAGTATAGAGAAAATATTGATTTCTGAAACTAGAAGATATGATAGTCACCACCATATTTGGTGGCTACACAGAAAATATTAAACATTAAATTGAAAACGAGTGCAACACATGGCATTAACAACAGGCTCACCTATAGAGATAGTTTGGTCTGTTCCCTGCAATTACTGCAACAGGAACATTGTAGACATTATTTCCTGGCAACTGCAGTATAAGAAAAAAAAAATATATATCTTTAGTCACTCAAGTATTCACATTTTGGTGCTAGAACTGTAGCATTATGCTGTACATCAACCTCTAAACCATGCACAATACAGTTCCATCTCATTAAATTAAATGTACGCTCAGGCACGTATGCCACTGGAGCATCAGGCATATAAGGACAACACTACTCATTCCCAAACAGGAATATTCCACAACCCCAGGCAGCCCACAAGGCAGGTCAGCTTACTGGGTCAGGGTTGAACTCGATGGGGGCTGGATCTTTACAGCTGCAAATGCTGCCATACCCCTCTACTTTACTGCAGAACACCTTCCGCCGCCGGTTCAGCTCTGTGTCGGCCCAGTGGCACTCTGCCTCTGCCAGAAACGAAGCACCAAACACATCAGGTAGCGTCATTCATCATAATCACAACGTAAATAAGACGTCCACATCAGACATTAAGATATGCTGTATCTTTTGTCTTGAACCATTACCTTCTGATGGTGTGAGCTGCACCTCAGTTTTCAACAGCACAGGTTCACCCCAAGTTGACAAGGCTGGGGATTTCGAGTGTTTCTCTCCATACACTTGACCTGTAAGATCACCCAGTGACGAGAAGTGAACAACAAGGGGCAAAGTGAAGGATTGAGTATCAGGTGATCCAGGTATTATTTGAGCTGCGTACCTCCCTTTTTCACCACCAAGGTCCACATGTCCCTCCAACTCAGCGTCAGCGACACCCGACTGCCCAGCCCCTTCAGCAGGTTCTTAGCAGCATCTTTTAAGTGGAATGTCCCCTCATCCTACAGCGGAAAACAAATGCTAAACCATTAACATTTGGCACATTACATTTATTTAGCAGATGCTTTTTTCCAAAGCGACTTCCAATGAACTCTATGTAGCTTTATTAGTCCACACACTTTATTCACCGCGGTGACTTACACTGCTAGACACACTACTTACACTGGATCACTCATTCATACATCAGTGGAACACACTCTCTCTGTCACTCACACACTATGGGAGAACCTGAACAGCATGTCTTTGGAATGTGGGAGGAAACCAGAGCACCCGGAAGAAACCCATGCAGACACAGGGAGAACACGTAAACTCCACACAGACTGAGCGGGGATTGAACCAACATCCTCTTGCACCACCCAGGCGCTATGAGACAGCAGCACTACTTGCTGTACCACTGTGCTGCCCCTACATTTCAAACAGAGCAGCCTATCACCCCCCCCCCCTTTTTTTTTATACTTTATGACATAAATACACACATAGATAGCTTTAGTATGTGGCACACATTAAAAATACTATAGGGACCCTTTACTTACCTTGATAGTGAAAATAAGCACCCTCCCACGTGTTACCATGTTAAGGAATAGGATCATGGCCTCATCCTCATGAGGAGAATAAGTATCAAAAACACGCTTGGCCATCACGTGCCCCTGGAAGTAAAACATATCACTATAGATGTGCACAAATTTATGCACACACACGCACAAAGGCAAAATAAAACTTCTGCAGCACACAAGCAGCACAAAGCACCATAACGACTGACATTTATGAGCTCAGCTAAACTGTCGCCCATAAAATGGTATTTCCTCTGGAAAAAAAATGTTTAAACATATAGGAAGAATGTGAGCAGTAAACTTAATTTGCATGTATCTTTTCTTGCCAAGAGCAAAGGCTACAGTATAAGCCAGCAAGCTACCACTACTGTTTTTCTGTTCAAATAGCAGGCACTGTCTTAGCTCTACATCACCACCATGCTTACACACTGTTAAGCGAAACTCCTCAAGAACTGTTAGTTGACGAATGTAATTCAAGACACTGAATTTCTGAGCATTACCGTGGTCCACTGTCACTCACCGTGGCCTGATTAAGAACAATGACATGAACACCCCTCCCCTGCTCCCGCATCTCATCCTCCAGGACCTTTGACAAAAGAGAAAACATCACATTAAAACAACCAGCTCCAATTTCAATACTGCCCACACCATAAAGAAATAATGGGGGGGGGGGGGGGGGGGAATGTGTAATATTTCTGATCTCAGTTTTCCTGGGCGTAAATAGCAAGTCTGCTTTCAGTAATTCAAGTTAAGAATTATTCTTGGGGAACAGCTGTGGTGGCTAAAGGAAAAGAAGAACCATCTGAGGGGGTGAGGAACTCACAGTGGTTCCATCAACCGCCACGTAGACCTTAGAACGGCTGGAGTACACCTCAATATCCAGCACTTTCCTCCCGCTTTGTGGTCTACGGGGGGTCTCCATGTTGGGCAGGGCTTCATCTGCAGAACGAACAATTAACCATGTAGATATATCAGTTGGAATCAATTTTGGCATTGATCGGCATGCATTTCAGTACAGATGAGAAATGTTTGGTTGGTTGGGTATTACATAAAAACAAATAAATTCCACAAAAAATGCTCAACTCATCCAACAGTTCTGAACAGTGTCATTCCTTTGTTAGGGACAGCTGGTAGCTTAGCGGTTACACAGCTACTGCCTTTGGACCCATAGGTCACAGGTTCAATTACCACCTCCAGCTGTAGTACCTTTGAGCAAGGTACTTTACCCAAAATTGCTCCAGTAAAAGTTACCCAGCTGTATAAATGGATATACAATTGGGCGGCACAGCGAGTAGTGATACTGTCTCACAGCGCCTGGGTGGTCTGAGAGAATGTGGGTTCGATCCCCACTCAGTCTGTGTGGCGTTTACATGTTTTCCCCATGTGTGCGTGGGTTTGCTCTGATTTCCTCCCCCAATTCAAAGACATGCTGTTCAGGTTCCCCCATAGTGTGAGAGTGACAGAGAGAGAGTGTTTCACTGATGTATGGATAAGTGACCCATTGTTAAGTAGTCTATCTAGCAGTGCAAGTCACCATGGTGAATAAGGTGTGTGGGCTGGTAACACTACATAGTATCCATTGTAAGTCACTTTGAAGAAAAGCATCAGCTAAAGGTAAAGTAAATGTTATGATGACAGACAGCAACGTGCAATGAGACCACCCTGGTTCTCACTGGACTGAGCTGCAATCTCACCATAATCCTGGCCTGCCTCCTCATCGTCCGCTACTCTCCTCGTGTCCAGGATTAGCTTGATGTTCACTACCACCGTCACCAGCAAGAACAGCACGGCTCCAGCCTGGGGAGAAGAAGGGAAAGTGACGGGTCAGGATAACCCACCACAGTTACAATACTCCAACGGAGGGACTGACATCTTCAGGTGTTGTTTTTTTTTAATTTTTTTGGATTGTGTAGCAAATTCCCTGCAGGAAGTGCTGCGTGTCCCCCAGTCCACCCTGCCAAGGTGTAGGTGGACCAGCCCTTCTCTCGCGAAGGCCTGCAGCTGCACAGGCGCTCATTGCCTGCTGCTCTCCTCACCTGGCAGAGGCGTCGCAGCGCCCTCTTGCTCGTCAGCTTGTACTTCCAGGTGAGGTAGAGGCTCCGCTGCTGTCGCGGGATGAACGGCTTGGCTCGCGGATTCGGCGTCCACGTGTCCATGGCGGCGGCGCGAGCAGGACCCGCGCGGCGTGTCCACGGTGCGCGTGCGGCTCCTCCAAGTTACGTAGCCATCTGTCAGTGCAGCACGTGCACGAAGAGCAGGCAACCTGTTACATCACCACATCTGAGGTGCAGGACGATCATCATCATCATCATCATGCCATGGATCAGCGACATAACTTATGTTATCATGTCATAAGCAAAACATTCAAATGAACTGGCTAAGTCAAGCAGTTTGGTCTGTACAACACAGACTTATCGGATCAACAACCGCATGTTCTCAGTTTATTCAACACACCAGCAGCCCGTGGGTTCAGCGCTCGTGTGTGAACCTGCTTCTCCTCGCGAACATTGAATCATTGTGAGCATTTTGCGCAAGTTTGGAGGATACTCTCTCCCAATTTGAATATTTATCGTCAGTATCATTTAAAAGTCGAGAAAGAGATGTGTCTAATTCTTACTTTCTCTGCCGTTAATAATTTCGTCGGCGATGTTTACTTCATACAGGTACGGATTTAAACATGATTGCTAACCGACCCCAACGCCGCTACATGCCGCACTACTGTAGAAGGACTACTAAGAACAACTTCCGGTGAACAGTCTCAGGGTCCCAGAAATCAATCAGGATTCCCTACTTCACTTCCGGTTTAACGAATGCCGGATTTGGGGAATAGCTTCCGTTAGTTTATCGCCACTCCCGGATGTTATTCCTGCTGTCAGATTTACATTTATTCGGTTAGCAGAGTCGCCTTTCACCCAGATGACATTCAGTGATTTTTAAACTAGTGTTTAGGTTACAGTGCTAGGTACACTGCAGTAAACGTCCTTTTGTCTTCACACGTTTATGCCACAGCAACACACACATCCGAAACACGTCCTTGTTTGTAGGAACACGTTACAGACCCATTTAAACACCGGGAAAACATGCGAAATTCACAACACACTGACGTGGAGTTGAACCCACCTAATCACACCGCTTAGGCGCCACGACATACTGTGTGCGCATGTATGTGTATGTGTGTGTGTGGACAACAAGGCATACTCTCGAAAACTTCTAACAAGTCCAGAACTGAAAAACGTTAAGTTATGTAACTGTCCGTTTAAGTAATTTATTAGTGCTTCGTAGAATATTATGCCTCAGTACATTATTATTATTATTATTATTATTATTATTACAAGTAATGTAGGTACGCAGTAATAATTCAGTAATGCATGTTGTATGAAGGAAACAACCCCAAATGACAGCACTTCAGTTCGACTTTTCTAATTGTGAAGAGACGGACCCGTCCAACCAGTTTCTTAGTGCACAGCGCAAATTTGATGCAATTTACTCATCTTAGCGCGAGGGGGCACTACAAACCACACAACAAGTACCAAAACACTTTTCCCGCTTAAAGTCTTAGCGATCGGTAGATTATTGGGGACGTGCATGTTGTGCAAGCAAGTTACTAGTAAAATTAATAGTAAAAAATAATTGCAATAACAATAACTATAACTTGTCTTATCGAATGCCAAAGAATTGTGATACCATGGTACAGTGCTTGTCAACCATAGTACTCTTGTAAGCCGCGTGAATGCCATTTTGTTGTGTGATAGTCAGCAGAGTGTTGAAGTTAAGGAAACCTTCTAATACAGACCGAGTTAACACCCTACTTGTTATTTTCCATTAAACTTTATTTATTAAAGTTATTAATACAATACACAATTAAAAACAGACATAAAAAAATCTCAGATCAAACAAATCCAAAACCACATTTCCTACAGTTGGTCAACAAAGCTTACAAAAAAGCCATTACATAAAATACATTGTCAAGACAGTAACAAAGTCTTTCCCATAACAATCCCTCTTCCTGGCTTCAAAATATATAACTGAACCCACTTGTTAACTTTCTGCCTTAGGCAAAATTTCACAGTGCATGGAAATATTGTGGTAAAACAGACAATAAATATTTAAACGACATGATGGTAACTGGGACGTCTTGGTGTAGTATATGTGTATGAATTTCTAAAAAAAAAAAATGGATCAATGTAACATTGAAATATGTTCTGACATTTTGGAATATATTTTTCAGCTCCGTCACACAGTAACACATCAATGTGTACTAAGTTTAAAAATAACAGACAAAGACCAAAGGCAAAAAAATAAGATACCGTTTCAGTGTAGGAATTTGACTATGCAAAGGCAAATCATTACAAATTAGTCAGCATGTGTTCTGGGACAAAATAAATCACAGAAACAAATGTTATTATACACACAATTATGAAATCCATAAACCCTCTAACATTTAAAAAATAGAAAAAGCTGCTTGTATTGAAGTTGCTAAATGTGACAAAAATCAGCCTAAACAGGCTGTATTGGATTAGTTTGGTTACTTGGGAAAGCTATATCACATTTTACTGGAGCTCAGGTAACAGACTTGCTCGTAGAAACACCCACCATAAGAATGTGTACAGGTCAAAGGCAGAGTTTTTTCCCCTCCCTGTTTCTCCATATAAAGAAAGTCAATCTTATGCAACCACACACATTCCCTGTCAGAGCATTTCCCTTTCCCCGGATTCTGTCGCCGAAGAGAGGCCCAGCAGTCAGGGATCGCGGACAGACGGGGAGGTCACTAAAATTCACGTTCGCCTTGCAGAAAACATAACAATGGAGATCGTCAGACTGCTGGATTGGAGTAATTTGGGCTCAGTTGTTTTCTTTGGCCTGCTGTTCCTGTTCTTCTCAGAGATGTTCAGGATAAGATTTTTCCAAAACAAGTTGCCACCTGGGCCAAAGCCATTCCCCTTTGTGGGAAATCTGCCTCAGATAATTAAAGCACCAATGAAGTTCATCAATAAGGTAAAATGACGTAAAGGACCTGTGTTAAATATTAATCTATGTGTGTGGACATATTGATCTCTACCTGTATGTGGCTCTGACCTTGTGCCGTGCATAAAAACATATATATACAGTATCTATCTATCTGTATATAATATTTTGTTTATTGTATATTTTTATATTATTCACCAAGTTACTGAAATAATACATTTTAAACTTCATTCCTACAGCCTTCTTTGTGTGTTATGATGCAGTCTGAATGTTACATCTGATACAGTTCTCTGTATATATATATATGCCAAATCCAAAAATCAAATTTTTCTTACATTTACAGCATAATCCAAGATATCTCTCAAACAGGATTGAGTACTCTCTATTCAAGAGCTTTACACTAATTTACATTTATGTTACTTATACCATTGTTTCTACTTTCTGGTAAAAAACCTTTACACAAATCATGACTTTGTCTTTCTATAGTATTTTTTGCTCTCTTCAATAAAAAGTTTATTGTTATGTGTGCAACGTTACAAATGAGTCCTGTCCAACCAACTACTGTACAACTGTGTAAAAAAGTAAAACAGTAGTCATTTTGTGAAAAAAAATGTTGGTTTTCTGTTCTACGATAGATCAAAGAGTATGGAGAAATCAGTTCCTTTCATTTTGGTCGGGAACCATCCATAGTGCTGAACACCATCGATGTTGTGAAGGAAGCTTTGGTTCATAATGCTTCTGAATTTTCTGGAAGGCCTTATATACCTGTTATCGATTGGGTTACCAATGGAAAGGGTAAATACCAATATATTCTTTGTATTTTTCCCCTGCCCTTGGACACTACTGTCCTGACAGTTGACAGCACTGGCTGTTGACTTTTTAAACTTTTAAATTGCATATTGTCTAAGTAAAATGTGTAATTTAACAACAAGCAATTATTGTTTTCTTACTATAAACAGGTATTGTGACTGTTCCTTATGGTACTTCATGGAGGCAACAAAGGAGATTTGCTTTACAAACTTTACGCAATTTTGGTTTGGGCAAAAAATCTTTGGAAGAGCGTGTTTCTGAAGAAGCCAGATACTTGATAGAGGAGCTGGAGAAACATAAAGGTAAAAAGTATGATAGCAAAATGTAGTGTCAAGAAAAGGGAATAAAAGTGTAAACGATGTGTAGTGACGCCTCCTTTGTTCTCATTAAGTAAGCTTATTAGTGTTTTAAGCAGAGCTATAAAAGCTGCATATAAAAATAGGCAATAGGTTTAGGGAACAAAGCTGCAGTACTTGGTTTTGCTTGGGTACATCTTTCTCATGTTTGGATTTCAGATGTTAAAATTGTATTGCAATGCTGTTCAGCCAGTCAGAACAAATTGTTTCTATTAACTGCAATGCATGTATACTGAACTTGAAATTTTTAAAAGCTGTGCTGAGATGTATTTCAGTTTTGCTGCATCGTGTACTGGAGACATTCTGAATGACTTTCTGCTGCTTCACTGCCATCTATTTCTTTCATGTTAATGGATCAAGTGGGTAGAGTACTGAATGATAATCTATCAGACACTAACTCATTGTTCTGTATGTAAAGGTAAGAGCTTTGATCCTCAACATTGTCTTCAAAATGCTGTCGCTAACATCATCTGCTCCATTGTCTTCGGCAACCGTTTTGATTATGACAACAAGCGTTTTGGCTACTTCCTGGAAATTACAAACAGAAATTTCATATTGGCAGGTTCTCCTGTCGGTCAGGTACAATTTATGTTGTTTTTACATCTGTGACCTTCATTCTTCTTTAGTAGTATATCAAAGCACTTTGTTATATGTTTCTTATACAATTGCTCATCATTTTATACCTTTTGTAAACTAATGCAAAAATGTTTAATATTTGGGATAGAAATTTCTGCTGGATATAGAAGAAAAAAAATTAATAAGATGAAAGTTTTGCAGTTTATACTTCACGTTTTATGTAATTTATAAAAGTTCTTTTATGAACCTTCCCTAAATATTTATATTTTTCTTGCCTATGTAATATTTATGTATTTATTCCTTTATCTGTGGTACAAATGGCTAGCTTTCTGACAACATGTTATAACACAAGCTCGCTTTTTCCCTGTCAGATTACGAATTTCTTGCCATTCATCAAGTATCTCCCTGGACCCCAGCAGAATATCAAGAGAAATGCCAACAAGCTGCTAGCTTTTTTTGAGGAGGCTGTGAAGGAACATAAAAGCACCTTAGACAGAGAGAACCTCAGAGACTTCATTGATACATACCTTGTAGAAATTGAAGCTGTAAGAGAATATACCTGTTTAAGTTAAGAAAGACGTTAGGGACTTTGGCAGTGAAAAATGTAAAATAAATATCTTCACAGTCTTAATTATGTGTATTCGATGATTCTACAGGCAACACGGAAAAAGTTTTCTAATTTTATGAAAACTGAAGTCAACCTATGTCCTGTCTGTTTATAGAGCTTCTTCTCTTTTCTTTTCTGACCTGAACAGCAAAAATCCAATCCAGAGTCAACTTTTTCTGAGGAGAATATGATTATGACTGTGGCTGACCTCTTCTTTGCGGGAACAGATACTACAGCCACCACGTTACGATGGGGTCTAATTTTCATGATGGAGCACCCAGATATTCAAGGTTCTCTATGATCTTACACCAACACATTACACTGATGTATGTGGTGTCATGTGGTGTTTCTGCATGCATAGCACACATAGTGTTAAAGGTGGAAAAAAGTCCCCTGAAGGCAAAGGTGTCCGCTAAATACTAGTTAATAGTAATTGTACCATTGCTTTGGGGAAAACAGTCTGCTAAATAAATGTAAATGTAAATGTAACAAAGTATATGAAGCTTTCTGATAGCTTCTTGTATATTTCCAACATTAGAGAAATGCCATCAGGAGATTGTTCAAGTGCTTGGCTACGATCGTTTGCCAACCATGGATGACAGAGCCAACATGCACTATGTTCATGCCACTGTCCATGAGATACAGAGGTTTGCCAACATCGTACCCCTGGGAGTAGTACACTCAGTCACCAAAGACACTCAGTTGAGGGGTTATCATCTGGCCGAAGTAAGGAGCAAATGGTAGCGCCATGTTAGGACTAGATGTCGGTATTAATAACTGGAAGGCACTCTTGTTAAAAATCTGTTTATGACATTTTGCTGTATCAGGTTTCTTGGACACAGGCAGAGCTTATGGTAGCTTTTTTGTTTGTTAAAGTGTGTTTTTTCTCTCACAGGGAACACAGGTCTTTGTTAACATGACAGCCATTTTAACTGACAAAGATCACTGGAAGTTTCCTTATGAATTTAACCCGGGAAACTTCCTCAATGACGAAGGAAAATTCTTCAGACATGAAGCATTTCTGGCCTTCTCTTTGGGTGAAACATGCTTTCTACTATTCTGTTCTTCATTCTGACAATGGAACTTGTTAAATTACATTTTATTATTGTTTTTTATTTAGTGTAGGGTATAGACTACATTAGGTTATTGCAGGTGGGTGTATAGTGTCTCAAGTCTGGCTTCCCTATTTTGCTCCTCTAAAATTTCTTTGTGCTGTATACCTCTCTTCAGTTCTGATTTTTAAGTTTAAAAGTCTACTTTATTGTTGCTAGCTGTCTTAAGCACATTGGTGTGTGTAATACATAAAGAAGCATTAAATTGAATTAAGCTTGTTCTTGGTGCTCCGGTCTTGTTTCAGGACCCAGAGTGTGTTTGGGGGAGCAGCTGGCCAGAATGGAGCTTTTCATCTTCTTCGTCTCACTAATACAGCACCTCAAGTTCATCTGGCCTCCCGGTGTTGACTCGTATGACAGGGATGGGATCTTTGGTATTGTCAGAGGTCCACGACCCTTTATGATACTCTGCCATAGTCGTGACTGCAAAAAGTGAGGGATCCTTTCCAACACACTGAGTTTCAACAGTTTGTCCAAGTCACATTCTATATTATTCCATCTTTCCCTAAATATATTTTCAAGGTTAGGCACTATGACTATAACAAAAAGCAACAGCCAATCTAAAAATGCTGTGTCACGCGCACCTTACCCGCACCTGCATCTCATCAAGGCGGCACAGGATAAAAGGACCGGGATTCCACGTCTGCTTGCGGAACCTCACTTGAGCAACCGCTACTCCCGTGTGTCCAACGATTCCTGTCCCTTCGAAGTTCCTGATCTCCTGGCTACCGACCTTTGCGTTGTCTCGTCGTTTACGCCCTTGTCTGCTCCAAGAAACCCTGAACGCTCAGCGCCTGACCCTCGCCTGTCCCCGATTACTGCTCTTCATCTTGCTCCTTGGCTTTGTTTGTTAATAAACAGAACCCGCGATTGGGTCCTACTCACCTTCGCCCCAGCTTCCATTGTTCTAGCATGACATGCTGCAGTTGCATTTACTACAGAAGTTGTAATTATGTACTCTGGACAAAAACACATACACACACACGCACACACACGCACGCACACACACACACACACATTGACTGAAACCGCTTGTCCCGAGTGGGGTTGCAGCGAGCCAGAGCCTAACCCAGCAACATAGGGCGCAAGGCCAGAGGGGGAGAGGACACACCCAGGACGGGCGGACAAAAACAATATATGCATTATTATCGAGACGTTCCATGCCAAGCTGGGGATCCAAGATGCCATTTACCAACATTACAATTACTTGTTAAATGCTGGCTTACAAATTGTTACTTTCTAGAATGCCCAAGAGGGGTGGGCAACCACTGGCCCGTGGACCCCCAGAGGTTTCTTTCCTCCCTCAACCTTCAGTTGGGAGTTTTTGTTCCTTTCCCCGGTGGCCAGTAGGTATACTTGTAGCTCTATAATAAGTTCTTCATTATGGTAGCCATTAGTTGACTGTCTTGTTTGTATCAATTTTTCTTGCTGTATGCCTGTGTTAAAATGCTCTGTGTCACTATGTGAGAACAGCGCTCTATAAAAAACACACACACACACACACACACACACACACACACACACTTTCAGAACCACTTGTCCCATACAGGGTCACGGAGAACCGGAGCCTACCTGGTAACACAGGGCAAAGGCCAGAGGGGACACACCCAGGACAGGACACCAGTCCACCGCAAGGCACCCCAAGCGGGACTCAAACCCCAGACCCACTGGAGAGCAGGACTGTGGTCCAACCCACTGCGCCACTGCGCCACCACGCCCCCTCTATAAAAAATAAAAATAATAAAATAATTATTTGTAACACAAGTATTATCAGAATTTGTACCTTCCTTTCATTTTATTTTGCCAAGTATTATACTGTGCTAGAATGAACTGAAAAATTATCACACAGCTTGTCTATGATAAGCCTCCAAATTATCTTCACTGTTCTATGTTGCATTATAATTTCCATTGTAATTACTATTTGGTTAAATGTTGAAAGCTATAATTATTGTAAGAGTCTGAGGAAAAAAATAAGCATAGTGCATGTAGAATATGCATCAATGTGATTTTGTCCTAACAGCTGCTGGATGAACAAGGGTCTGAACACCAATACCCTGCAGTTGTACCACATCAGTAAGAGAGGCCAGGAGATGCTTCACAGATGCATAATTATTCAGTAGTGCAGGGTGATACAGGGTGGGGCAGGATCTTCGAACAGCTGTCAGTGGTACACCTTGCGGATGTTTTTTCATGAGCGCCTGAAGGGAAGCCTTCAGCTCTTTCATTGGGTCTGTCTGTACAGGCACTGGACTTCCTAGCACAGATTCCAACATACAAACAGAAAATGTGGCAGAGTAAAATCTTCTTTGAAACAGTTCACTGTAATGCAGATAAAGAAAATAATTTATAAAACACCAGAAATCTTAACTGTTCAATATCGAACTCAAGTTATTGAACATACGGTTGCATAATAGTGGCTTAAACAGCATCTTGAAGACAGAGGAAAAGAGACCAGTAGAAAAGAAAACCATGTGAGAAAACTTCCACGTGTCAGGTACACATGTTGTGATAACTATAACATGGGTGTTTTGATACATTAAAATCAATTGGTTAAATTTTGTAAGCATGTATGCAGTAAAGTAATTCACATAATCAGCCTACCCATACCTGATCGTTGCTGACTTTGATCTTGATCATGCCTGAAGGACTTTCTGGTGGCACTATTGTGGTTTTCCTCTGACATCTGTGGGAATAAAGAAGTATATATTATGGTCTATGGTAAAACCATTATAGTCACTTTATGAAAAAAACAAATTCTATTAGCTAATTACACTTGCTCTTCAACTTATGAAACAATGGGGACTTGACATCTTTCCATAACTCAATTTCTATGTAATTCCCAAGTCTCTTTTACCGCTAAGCTACAATCCATAAAAGCTATGAAATACAACTATTCTTCCACTTATTCACAGGTTAGAGCTATAAAAACCACAAATAAAGCTATACATGGTAATCTGTGCCTGAAAAACCCTTTGTAAGAAGAATTTTCATAATTTGAAGATGTAATTACCATTAGTGTCAATGGTAAGAAGTTATGAATTCTTGAGCACCAAAATTGAAACCCACTGATGCTAAAATATCACCAAATTAAAATGGACGCATTTATTTCCACAGCTAACATTACTTATCATAATGCAACATAATAAGGCAGTTTGCCTTCATTAATTATGCTGTAATACTGTGTGGCTTTCTACTTGACCTTGTTCAGCTCTTTTGTAGCTTTAATGTACCACAGACTTAAAACTCTCACAAACAAAACATATGCAGATGCTCAATGTTTATATTTTAGATTGGCCAATAATGCAAAGAAACAAAATAGAACATTAAAGAGAAAATAAAGCAATTTAAATGAATTTGCAGACAGTAAAAGGCTGACTTTAACAGGAATGTTATACTATGAAAAAGGTATACAGTGCTGCCCGAAAGTATGTGAACCCCTTGTGTGCCTTAGTTTTTGAATAACCATAAAACGGTTATTTATTCAGGATCAGTTTTTCTCATCTCACATAAGAGGTGTGTAATTAGCAATTCCATATGTAGGATTAGTGGAAATCATATAGAAAAACAGAAGTAGTGGAGGTGCAAGAATAAGTGCACCCCAAGTTGCATTGGTTAAACCAAGTAGGTAAGTAGAATCAGGTGTGTAACTAATAATCATTTATTCATTTTATAACTTTATTTAAAGATTTAAGGTTTAGATTTTTTCAGTTTATTTCTATATTTTATACATGAACAATCACCATCCATATAGAGTTCACACACTTTCAAGGAGCACTATATACCAAATGACCTAAAAAAAAGAAACTATCTATAAGGCTGATAATAGGAGTTCAGCAGTCTTTCTCACCAAGAGTGTGCCGTGCTGGCAAGACAGAGGGGTGACTGGGGAGTCTTCTCGTGAATGCCGTGGGCCCTCATAGTGACAGGATACTGAGACCTGGTCTTGGAGGAGAATGTGCTTCGACTTAATCTTGACAAATTGATCTCCATTTAACTCCAGAATATCCACATAATCCTCCATGGCTTTGAAAAGACCTGTCAGCTTATTGAATCCATGTCTGGAGAGGACTAGATCTTCACAGTACTTTCTCCGATAGGCTGCAGTGAAGTCAGATACCTTCAGTCCAGAAGGATGTTGAGACAACAGCTGTAGAATCTCCTCGTGCACCTTAGACTTTTTCCCCAAAAAAGAAATAATTTCAAGATGAGTAGGGTAAAGTAGGGAACAAAGTAACACGAGGCACAAAGACACAGCAACTTATTGGAGCAAGGACAATGTGCCCTCATCGCTAAACAACCCTGAGTACATGCACAATGACTATTTCTACCATCTGTGAAAAGGGCAGAAGGAAGTGAAGGAATTCCAAGTATATATTAGTAGATATTAGGAGTTCAGCAGTCTTTCTCACCAAGAGTGAGCTGTGCTGGCAAGACAGAGCGGTAACCGGGGAGTCTTCTCGTGAATGCCGTGGGCCCTCATAGTAACAGGATCCTGAGGCCTGGTCTTCGTGAATGTGCTTCGACTTAATCTTGACAAATTGATCTCCATTTAACTCCAGAATATCCACAAAATCCTTCATGGCATTGAAAAGACCTGTCAGCTTATTGAATCCATGTCTGGAGAGGACTAGATCTTCACAGTACTTTCTCCGATAGGCTGCAGTGAAGTCAGATACCTTCAGTCCAGAAGGATGTTGAGACAACAGCTGTAGAATCTCCTCGTGCACCTTAGACTTTTTCCCCAAAAAAGAAATAATTTCAAGATGAGTAGGGTAAAGTAGGGAACAAAGTAACACGAGGCACAAAGACACAGCAACTTATTGGAGCAAGGACAATGTGCCCTCATCGCTAAACAACCCTGAGTACATGCACAATGACTATTTCTACCATCTGTGAAAAGGGCAGAAGGAAGTGAAGGAATTCCAAGTATATATTAGTAGATATTAGGAGTTCAGCAGTCTTTCTCACCAAGAGTGAGCTGTGCTGGCAAGACAGAGCGGTAACCGGGGAGTCTTCTCGTGAATGCCGTGGGCCCTCATAGTGACAGGATCCTGAGGCCTGGTCTTCGTGAATGTGCTTCGACTTAATCTTGACAAATTGATCTCCATTTAACTCCAGAATATCCACAAAATCCTTCATGGCGTTGAAAAGACCTGTCAGCTTATTGAATCCATGTCTGGAGAGGACTAGATCTTTACAGTACTTTTTCCGATAGGCTGCAGTGAAGTCAGATACCTTCAGTCCAGAAGGGTGTTGAGATAACAGCTGTAGAATCTCCTTGTGCACCTTAGACTTTTTCCCCCAAAAAGAAATAATTTCAAGATGATTAGTGTAAAGTGGGGTACAAAGTAGCATGAGGAACAAAGACACAGCGACTTACTGGGTCAAGGACAATGTGCCGTCATCGCTAAACAACCCTGAGTACATGCACAATGACTATTTCTACCATGTGTGAAAAGGGCAGAGGGCAGTGAAGAAATTCCAAGTAAACAGGGGGAAAAAAGAACTTTGACCCGGTGAATAAAAAAATGCTGCCTTCCAAACTAGCTGTACAGCAGTTCTTCAGAAATTTCAATGAACTCCTCAAACCCAACGGACCTTGCACCTGACTCAATATATAATCTTGATGAAACAGGTATAAGCACAGTACCCTGTCAAGATCAAATTCTCTCCAAAAAAAGAACACGAGCTGTTGGACGGATTGTGTTACCTGAAAATTCTCGTCACACTGGTGTGTGCCATCAATGCCATGGGGAACCACATCCCTCCATTTTTAATTTTTCCCAGACCTTCAAAAACCATTTTGTTTTGGGTGCACCCCCAGGATCGATATTCCAATGGTTCTAGCTGGATCAAAGATGACTTTCTGGCTTACTTGAAACACTTTTCCAACAACACATGACCATCACCAGCCAAACCCATTCTTCTAATTTTGGACAACCACATCTCCCATTTGTACATTCCAGGTACTGATGTCTGTATTAGAATCACATCACTCTCCTCATCATTACTGTCACTGTTCACACAAGCTGCAACCCCCTGATCTTGTCAGTAACGGCCCTTTCAAAACTTTTGTCAGTCAGCGGGCTCATGCAAGAGAAAACCCTTGCAAGAGCATGTCAATCTATGACATCCTTGGCATTGTTGGAACTGCTTAACCTTGTGCAATGATGCCTGACAAAATCATTGAATCCTTCAGATGCACAGGTATTTGGCTCGTTGATGAGTTTGTGTTTGTGATTTATAAGCAATGCAATCTTGTCACAGGAAAACACATTTTTGTAACCTCAGTGAAAACACAAATATTTCAGGGACTTATAGGTGATGAAATTTTGTGTTACATTGTACCCCGTTTTACCTAACACAGATGTAACTGCACAGTTAATAGATGTAAATTACAAAATCTCACAGGTATCCCAGTGTGCAGTAAATGCATTGCCCTGCATTTTGGGTACAAAGTTAAATATTGTACACATATTTTATCCCTGCTTTTAGGTTGTAATATAATATATTATTATATAAAATGACAGTTTCACTCAACAAAAACCTTGGTGTTCCAACAGCAATTATGTTCTTATGAGCTGATAAATTTATTAGTTTATCCACGAGTGATTTTTTTTATCACCTGTTACATTGTAATGCAAGACTTAGCCACAGCTACAGCAATATTAATACACATATTCCACGTTATGCTTACCTCGCTACAAGCCAGTTGGGAAGGCATGGCGCGGAGTGAGCGCTAACTCCCACTTTCACTTTCATTTCCTCACAAACACGCCACGGTGACGGTCTAGGAGACGTCCGACCGCAGAACATACACGAATCTTTGTGGCGTCACAGTCTGTCGGTAGGGGCCGAAAATATATCACACAGCCAGTACTCTCTGGAGTTATAAAGAAATATGGGGGGGCACGTTAAGGCTTGCTCTGGACATTGCTGAATACGACCTCCGTCCGTCCTCCGTTGTTACGACGTCTACGCTATTTTTTTTTAGCGTCCCTTGGAACACATTTTGACAGTTTTTCGTCACATTTAAAGACAGGCAACGTTCCCATCTATAATAACATTACGGAATGCAGTAAGTCGAGGTCTGTACAGTGGCATGCCGTTCACGTGGTCAGTGCGCTGCGCACACGTCTGTTGGAGCTCCAGGCAGTATGAGAGAATGCGCTCCGCCATAACAGCGACGGAGGAGGAGGAGGAGGAGCGCTGAGCGGTCCGTCCTCTAGGCATCCATCCGTGTCTTTTCAGTTATGGAACTGAATCATCTCAGAAACGTGTTTGTAAGTCTGCTCTTTTCGTGGATTCTTTGCATACAACCCAGAATATTTCTTTTAAAAAAATCATGTTTGGCTTACTTCGGGCTTTCCAAGTTTTAGTTTTTCTCTGAATTGCTTCAGTGCAAATTGCCCACTTCTATAAACAGGTAAACAGTTGTAAATACCTTAGAATACAAACTTGAGATTGTAAGTTGCTTTAGAAAAACTCATTGCCTGAATCAGGGATTTGCAACATCGGGTCCATAGACCCCTTGGGGCTCTGTGGCTGGACTTCAGTGGTTCTCTGGAGTCTTGCTTTGAAAATAATGTCACAACCACAAGCAACTGGTCGTAATCAGTGCAGCCAGGTATAAAGAGCACCAGTCCACAACTCCCCGGTTGCAGAATCTCTTTAAGACAACCGTCCCTCCTGCATTCACCATACTTCCACAGCTTGGTTTTCTTGATCTGTGGAAAATTCCAAAATCTAGGAGCAGTTGTCTCAGTGGCATTCTGCGAGTGGTGTGGGTGGTGGGGCTTGTTTTATTCCTCTCCTTGATTTGGTGTAGGTGTGCCTGCTTGAGCAGGTGGAATCTGATCTGGGGCATGACACTATGAAATCTCTGAGTGCACACTACTCTCAGCCTAAAAGGAATGGCCTCATTCTAGAGGTACTCACCAATCTGGTCTGGCCTCAGAAGGCATCTCCTCTTTTTACCTGTGTCCATACTCCACTGAAGCCACAAGTCACAAGCCCACTCTAAAATCTAATAAAACTCTGCATCTGAGTTCCAGCAATATCCTGCTTTCTGAGCCATTCTTAACACTTCTATTACAATATATGACATAACTGTATGCAAAAGCGATCACAAAATAGATTCTGAAGAACCTCTCAATTTAATAATAATAATAATAATAATAATAATAATAATAATTGGGACCAAAAGAACAGCACTTAGATGGTTTGAGTCCTACCTATCTGGTAGATCTTACCAAGTGATCTGGCAGGGCTCTTGTTCTTCTCCTCTGCCTCTCTCATCTGGTGTCCCACAAGGCTCGGTACTGGGTGCTCTGCTCTTCTCGATCTACACCTCCTCCCTCGGCCCTGTCATTGCCTCCAATGGATTCAAATACCACTGCTATGCTGATGATACCCAGCTCTTCCTCTCCTTTCCACCTGGAGCACATCTGCTTGCCTGGTAGTCCAACGCACGAAAGATAAAGCACAGAGGTTCTAGATTCTGGCTTCATTGTGGTGGAACGACCTCCCCCTCTCACTCAGAACCACTGAAACTCTCTCCACATATTAAAAAGGGTCTGAAAACTCACTTCGCCCATGATCTCTTGAGCTCATGTAAGGTGTAAATTTTCATGCACCATAACTTTATGATCATGCCTGCTGAATAAGCCTTTATGCAGCTACTCCCGTAATGTGCGTAAATGTTTGTGTATCTCAAAAAAAAAAAATTGTAGGAAGGTGATCAGGAATCGTCGATATTCAGTGTTTTATGCATCTACTTGTCTGATGAACATTGGTGCATATGGTGGAAGGAAACTATCTATACTTAAGAATCACACGTCTGCAACTATGTCTCTCTTTCTCCTAATGTAATGCAGAAATTGTATCTTCTATGAGATGTACGTCGCTTTGGAGAAAAGCATCTGATAAATGAATAAATGTAAATGTCAATGTAAGTGCTATTAGATCATATTATTTAATGTCTCTGGGCTTTTTGTAATGCCATACCAATACATTGTAAGTTCAGAGCCAAGTCAGCCAAGTCCATAATGCACTTTAAATAGTGCTAAGCAGATTTTCATACACGAATAAGTAATATGCTTTGATAATAATTGTACTTTTACTGAGATGTACGTTGCTTTGGACAAAAGCGTCTGCTAAATGAATAAATGTAAATGTAAATGTAATAATGTATAAAATTCATCACCCTAATCTCTTACTCTGTTTTCCTTTGGTCTGGAACTACAGGGTCAAAATCAGACCTGTAGGGGATAGTGAAAAGCTGCAAAAGTAAATGTGGCAGAAAGAGATTATAGAAGGAACAGAAAAACTTGAAAGGAGCTGAAAGGAGGAAACAGAGTCAGAAACAAATGGATCTACACTACTGCTTGGCTATCACTCTACTGACAGCTAACACAACAATAACTGAGTACTGTAACTAACAAATGTAAATGCAAAACTCTGGCCAAATTTGTGAACTGCATGTTACATACATTGAACTGATTCTATTGTTTTTCTGAAATTTCTGGAAAGTTTTTTGTGTCTTTATTCTCTTTATTCTCTAATCTGAGCATTTTGTGACAACTTTATTAATTTAATCATATCACCTGAAACAATTGCTTCCATAATGTGCTGAATGAGCTGCATTTTCTTGATTAATATTTACTTTCAAGCATGCATATAATGTCATTCACGGGGCATAAAACACACAGAATGACATGCAGTAGAAACGGTGGCTCATACCTTATTGTAGAAGGTCAGTTTGCGCGCAAGCTTTCTCCGCGATAACATCTGAGACACACTGCAGTGCAATGTTAGAGCTCCTGAAGGTGCTGTAGAGCTGTTGCCAAGTGAACTTTGTCTAGACACTGAGAACAGCGGATTGCTTCATTAATTTTAACAGGGGTCAGGTTTAAGGTAAAGATCTGATTGTAGTTGTGAAACAGTCGTTTGGCCTGATCCTTGTCAACGTACCCTGAAATTACAGAAAACACATGTTATTATACATTTTGGTTTGTATAATGTGCAGCTTTATTTTGCATCAGTTTGACTCTATAATTTTTCTTTCATGTGCCAGTCAATTAAAACATTTTTAAAAGGTTATTTTGTTTTTGTGATTCATGAATTGTTGATAGTATTTTCCTAGATATTAAACCTAGATGTCTCGGTGGAAGTGGTATCTTCTTTGTTAATCTTTTTATAGAAGATTAATAAACCCAGCTGTTGCAGAGAAGTGTAGTGCTGGCAGTACCTGAGTTTTTGGTGTCAAACATACGGGTTGCGCTCTCAGCCTTTTGGGATCTCTGCAGCCAGGTTTGTCTGTCTGTACACTCAGCCAGGTCTCTGAGTTATTTGCTGCTGGAGAGCTCAGAGGATTGCACAGCACTCTGCAAAAGGTCAACAGAACACTAGCAGCTTCAAAACAGTGAATTGTTTCATATTTGAATATAAGCAAGCCTTAGGACACACATTTGCCTTATGTTTCATTGTTTGCTGTACGAAATATATGAAAATTAGATTAAATTTGGTTGTTTATGATTTATTCAGTGTCTTCATGCTAAATGTAATTACCTCTTTATTTTCTTTGTGTTCCTTGGTCATAAGAGCATCACTAACAAATTTCAGCAGTCCTTTGTAATATCTCTATAAAAGAGGAACAATGGAAGCCTTGTCATTTTTATTTGATATGTTAAAAATGGATGAAAACCTGCATTTCTCTTCTCATTGATCATAGTACCTGGTTTGGAAAAGGAGCGCTGCAAAAGGTCTGGAGGAGCACCCCCAATGTTGGCAACTTGAGAGGAACGTCATTGTTTAAGAAAACTAGGGACAGCCAATCACATAGTGGTTAGAGCTTCTCCCTTTGGACTGAAAGGTCGCAGGTTTGATCCCCACCTCTGGCTGTAGCACCCTTGAGCAAGGTACTTACCCTAAATTGCTCCAGTAAAATTACCCTGATGTATGAATGGGTAAATAATTGTAACCTTAACACTGTCAGTCACTTTGGGAAAAAGTGTCAACTAAATGAATAAATGTAAGAACACACTGGCCATCTGGGTCTGGTTAATGGTCTCTTTGTGAGAGGAGTCTATTTCCACTTTTCTGAGGCCTGCTCTTCCCCAGCCATGCAGCTCACTGCTGAGCATAACAAGGAGCACATCTCTGTATTTCTGCTCCTAAAAGATGTCATCCTCAGTTTCAAACTGGGCTTTTAAGAATATCGGTATACATCTCCAACATATAAACCACACATAGTTATGAACACGAATGTCTGAGACAGCGCTAAATTCAAATTTTTTATGGTGGAAACAATTCCATACACTGCAGTGTTGTTTTTGAAGACAATAGAATAGACTTACTGTTGGCTCATTGACATGCAGATTCTGTCCTTCAGGTATCTTATAATGGATTTAGGAGAGAGTGTGATCCAGTGACGGTGCAGTCAAATACTGGATATGCTTTCCTCGTGAAGTCTGCAGAGTCACACAGGCAGCATGTAATTAATCGTGATGCTTATAGTAACATTATAGAGTGAACAGACTGTAGTCAGACTCCAGGAGCATCTAAAACTTAATGCTCTGTCGCATCACAAGAGTGGTGAAAAAGCCTTGAACCAATATGTTAAAGGAAAGAAACTGGACCCTTAGCGAACCTGCCAGGATCTCGTCAGTATTACATTTCTGTGAATCATCTGTTTAGATTGGATGTGTTGAGAAGAATCCTTTTGGTCTTCTCTGTTTTCCTCAGACTCTTCTGTGGCTGAGTCCAGTCTGACTGACACATTCTTGTTTTTTTCATTTCCCCAATTCTTGGAAGGCTCCAAATCCACCTCCACATTGTGTTTGTTGGCTTCTCCCTGACAATTACAAATCAAAACACACACACACACACACACACACACACACTGGATTAAAACATGAAGGGTTATGGTAGATTACTTTTACTAATGAAATCCTGAAAAGCAAAAGTATAACTTAGCTAAGGCAGAAATTGAGCTTCGCACTGCTGTTGAGAATCACCAAATGCTACATTAATATTTTCTGAGCCCATTTTCAACTCACTCCTGTTCCCCTTGAATGAAATGCTTGATGTGTTTGCTGCCGATAATTTTCACGACAAGCTCAGGTGCTGCTTCCCTTCCAGATGCGTTGCTTGCAGCCATTGTCAAGCGTAAAGCAACACTGTGATTGGAAAGATAAAGACAACAGAGCAAATATGCAGTAAGGATGGCATGTTGTAGTAAAAGCTGGTCTCTATTTTACAGGTGATGAAACAATCTACAATTCTTACATAAGACACCAAGCATCCTGCATTCATGTAGGCAGTTTTAAGCCAAGTACTCCACACTAGAAAGATCAAAAATTAATAAACAGATGTGTATTTAATTCCTTCTTCCTTTATAAGAAATATAACATGGCAGATTTCCTACAGAATTAAGACTATCTTGTTACTGCTAATTTCTTATACTTACAATTATTTAGTGACAGAAGAAGGCACTCACTTTGTGCAGCAATCACTGTACCAACTGTACCATGAAAGAAATTAGACCTGCATCAGTGAGCAGCTTGGGTGGAAATTTCCTTGTGAGCAAATACAAAAGAAAAGACCTCTGAAGATACAGAGTCGCTCCATATATTACCTCTGTGCTATGCTTACTGGACTTGGTCCACCTGTGGGTTTCAGCCAGTAAAGACACTGCAGACCACTGCCTTCTTGTTTTTTCTACACAGACAGATAAGAATGATTTATTACCATACACACAGTCTGAAACCACTTGTCCCAAGTGGGGTCATGGCAAACTGGAGCTTAATCCAGCAACACAGGGTGCAAAGCTAAGGTGGGGAAGGGGACACACCCAGGACAGGATGCCAGTCTGTCACAAGGCACCCCAAGCAGGACTCAAGCCCCAGACCTGCCAGAGAGTGGGACCCAGCCAAGCCCCTTGCACCCCCACACCCCCCTCTTACCATGCACACGCACTGGCTGAAGCCACTTGTCCCAAGAGGGGTGGTGGTGAACCAGAGCCTAACCCAGCAACATAGTGCACAAGGCTGGAGAGGGAGAGGACACACCCTGGATGGGATGCCAGTCTGTTGCAAGGCACTCCAAGCAGGACTTGAACCCTAGACCTGCCAGAGAGCAGGACCCAGCCAAATCCACTGTGCCACTGTGCTCTCTCTATTACCATCTACTCCCTATGGAATTTGGAATTTGTCAAGGGCAATCTAGAAATGATAAAACTAAAACAGAGAAAAAAAACTGTCAATTTTGTCTGGATGTAAAGGGCAAATGGAAAAGAATAGCAAAATCTTATAAATGTTGTTTGATTCCAGACTTCAATGTGTAAAAAAGAACATAGTACACGTGGAGTAGGGCAACTAGGAAAAATAAATGGAAACATCTGTGTACTGTCTTTAGGTGGCGCCTTTATACCATCTCTTTATTTTGAGGTACCAGCTACAGTATTTGTAATATTTTGGTACTTCAGCTGTTATGGTGTGACCTGTTGTCATGTAAAAGATACTATCAAAGCAATGCCACAGATGTCAGTGTAAAGTTAGTCAAAATTTAGTAACTAAATATAAAAAATTCTGGGGGGTGCGGTGGTGCAGTGGGTTGGACCGGGTCCTGCTCGCCTGTGGGTCTGGGGTTCGAGTCCCACTTGGGGTGCCTTGCGACGGACTGGTGTCCCATCCTGGGTGTGTCCCCTCCCCCCTCTGGCCTTGTGCCCTGAGTTGCCGGGTTAGGCTCCGGTTCCCTGTGACCCTGTATGGGACAAGCAGTTCTGAAAGTGTGTGTGGGTGTATAAAAATTTCTTAACCTCAGCATCACAAGGAAATTCAAACAACTCAAGTTTGTGTGTAGTGGTTTTTTAAAATTTTTTGTACAGAAATAGTGTTTAGGGAAAGCAGAACAGATTTATTCTTCATTGCCTACTGGAAAGGTAAATGAGGCAGTGATTCATGTGCTTTAGCTTCATGTTTCCAGAACAAGAAATAGTAAAACTAATATTATTTGTAGTTATAGAAGATAACTTTCAGATGATGATTTTGAGACAATTCACATTCTGGAAGCACACACACACACTACTTGTCTCAAGCAGGGTTACAGCAAGCCAGAGCCTAACCCAGCAACACAGGATAGGACACCCCTCTGTCACAGAGCACCCCTAGCAGGACTTGAACCCCAGACCTACCAGAAAGCAGGACCAGGCCACACCCAGCCAAACCCACTGTGCCACTGCAACCCCTTTCTGAAATCTCAGACTATTGTTAATTGATTTTCATACGGTGTTTATACATCTTAATTGTATTGAATTGTCACTGGCTTTCACATAAAAACAAAATGTCAAGTGTCAGGTCAAAAATTTTCTGTGATGGCAATAATGAATTTGTAAGTATGTTAACCATCATAAAGAGGCATTCATACGAAAAATATAAACGTATAAGAGCAAAAATAGGAAATAGAAACAAATTATTATTATAATTAATTGAAATACACATATGTTTAACTTATCTATAGACGTTTTTCATTTTTCAGTAATTCAGCCTTTCATTTGTAGGCATTGGAAAAAATGTCTCACACCCCATTAGCTTTACTGTAGTGAGGAAAATGATGGTCATGACAAAACAACAGCAGGTTCAGCACCACTGTGCTATCTGAAGAAACAGAGACCCATCAATTACACGCCACTGCAGATTCCTGGCTGCTCTTGCTTGCCATGATTAAACTACTAAACAACAGATTCAGTGTCTGCACATTCTCCGCACTTACAAAAGGCTCATTCAGACACCGATGTCCAGCAGTGGATTTTAGCTGTAAATATGTTATCGCAAGGAAAAAGTCGCTTGGAGCCTGATTCTATGCCACGAACACTTCAAAGGACGGCCTGAACAAATTAAAGCAGCAAAAAAAAAAGGCTAAACAACGTCTATCAGCAACACAGAGCCCTTGCGAATGGTTTCAGAGACTCCTTCATACATAAGTATGGATTTATTATATACCAGGGAGGTAAACTGAGCCTGTCTTATGCAATCATGCAGAGCATGCTGTATCTGTGGATATTATTTGTGGTGTTAGAGTAGATGTAATACAATATATGGTCCTCGATAACACCGTTTACTGCACTAAAGTGGCTGTTGTGGACACGCAACGGTGGACATGCGTTACTTGGGTACTCAGTGTCCTTGGCTGTGCTGCAGCTCTGACTACAGGGCTGTCCTCCCTCTCTGCTCATACATTACAGCACTTACTTTGGTACATTCAAATGTTTGTGTTCTGCATCTGTCACCATAAGGAGATTAAAATGTTAAGCCACGTCCTTTTCCAGCGTTATTGTGCCCAGTCATGTGGTATGCATCTATTAATAATGATGTGGAACACAACAAACTAGGGAGAATTTGCTTTAAAGATCTGGATGGTGGGAAATGAGCAATCAAAAGAGATTTTCTGTGTGTGTGACATATTGTCATTTTTCACACCGGTCATTTTATTAGGCTATTAGAGTTGACACGAGAATAGCACATCAGCCATGTACATGAAGTATGTGGGATGCAGGCAAAGCTTTCAGCAAACAAACCAATGTATTCACTGTGTGACTGATGACATGCTCATTAAAGTTCTGTGCAATGTTCTGTTTATTGTAACACATACGATTTCAAGGCCACTGTGCAAGGCGACAACCTAGGCCACACCCAGGAAAACGATTTTTGCAGGAAACTAGGTGCAGCCATTCATCCTGAAATAAGACTCTTTAAGCAGAGGTTTTGGGAATGGTTCACATTTACATTTACGTTACATTTACATTTATTCATTTAGCGGACACTTTTTTCCAAAGCAATGTACATCTCACAGAAAAATACGATTGCAGTACATCAACAGAATGCAGATGCGAGATTCTAAGCATAGTCAGTTTGTTACATTCCTTATGAACATCACACGAGTCACTGCATAAAACTTAATCCGTTATTCAACGGTTATAATCTAAAGGTTACTGAGCATAACCAATTAAACATTAATTGCACATAAGAGATCATGGGAAAAGTGAGTCTGGAAGAGATGAGTTTCAAGACCCTTCTTAGATGTAAAGAGAGATTCAACAGTTCTGAGTGAGGCCATTCCACCACATTGGAGCCAGAACTGAGAACTTTTGTGCTTTTGGACCTTTTGTGCATGGGACCAACAAGTGGGCAGACATGGAGGAGTGTAGCAGTCTGGTTGGGTTGTGACGATTGATCAGGTCTTGTAGATATCAGGGATTTCTGGTTTGAGAGAGCACTTTGATTGCTGTTTTCTGGTTTGTGGTTTTATGGGAGTTTTGAAGTTACACTTCGCATGGTACTTTTCAGGTGAGATTTTCTAGTTACCTGTGATCTTTTTCCATTTCCTTTTGTTTTCGTTCTGGCCAAGATGAATTCCGTTAATTAATCTTGTAATTATGAGATGGAAATAAAAAAGCAGTAAAATTGTCGACCGATCACAGCCTCATGTCTGGCTTTAGAAACCAGGCATGATCTGGCGTGTCTCAACTTTGTTTAAGCTGCCAGCTGGATAGATGTGTGAATGAAGATGTAATTGTTGAGCAGGCCAATTAACCACAGAGGAGAGCTAAGGAGGGAAGTGAAACCGAGAGCATTTCCAGATTCTACTTCTGCGTGCCCTGTATGACAGAAGAACTAATCTGTTCATTGTGTGGCCGAATCAGGCTGGAAATGAACAATGTAATGGAAGCACTGAAGGCACCAACTTGCCCCTTCCACATCAGTTCAGCTTGACAGCAATGCCACAGTTGACACATAAGAGCAGTGGCAGGTGGAATAGTAGACCTACAAATTTCTGCCCAAGAATTTTCACAAGTGCATTGGTCTGGAAACGGGTGAAATTACTTGATGCTTGATTATTAGATGAAAGAATCAGGTGAGCAAAATAATCTTTTATTAATTATCGGGAAACCTGTAATGAGTTGAAAAAGAGAAGTGATTTACTGACGGTTTAATAACTCTGGACTGAAAGTTAGGGTGCCGAAAATATTCCCAGGTGTGGCAGGATGTGAGGTTTGCCCATCCTCTGCATGACACACAGTACAATTATAACACCAAAATCATAACATAGTACAAAATTATAATTAGAATCAATAACAAAAAAGTCATACTTAACTCTGCTGAGATGCTTATTGACTTTGCTGCTACCGGTGATTCATAATTGTCATAAACCATCAAATAATATTTTTTTTCAATTAATTGTAGTGTAAATATTAATAGATGGCCTAAATATCAGTAGTATGCCTTTTTATAGTTTATAGATATTAATTGTTCTATTCTAAGAATATAAGTAGAATGGAATGTCAGCATGATATGTTCCACTGCTTAGGGTAACTGGTAGCAATGACATTGAGAAAATTGTTTTTGTGAGGAGGACAGAAATTGCAGTGATTGTTTTCTCGCAGTAACAATACGGTGTCAGTGATGATTACTTACAGTATAATTAGGTGTCTCAGTTTTGCTTTCAAAGCACAAAGGAGAAGATATAATTGAATTATTATTACGTCCTTTGGAAAAAAAAGGGACCGGTGTGTATCATGAAATATGACATTGATCTGACTAGCTGTGAATTCAGTCAAGGCGTAAAATGGAAACAGTAATCAGGCATTTGACAGTAAATCCAGTTTGTCAGTCAGCTGGTTCCTGTGCAATGATGCTTCTCTATTAAGTGAATGTCAAAAGCGATTGCAGAGTCCACCCTTCAGGGAGTCTCAGTGGCGAGGCGTAACTTTGCTGTTCCATGGAGAGGCCCTCTCTTAAAATGCAAATTGCTTTTTCCTGACCCTGCTTGGTGGATCACGAAGGCCCATAGCGTTGAAAGTGACCTCGCTTTTCTGAAACGTGACACAGAAAAACAAGTCTGGCAGTTTACCCTCTGATAGCATCACCTGCTGTTTCCTGTCAAACTCAGCACAGACACGGTGTATGAGGATGTTACTTCTTTTTTCAGTGCAAAGATGTCCTGTTCGAAGGAAACTACTGTTTTTCTGCTGCGGTTTTATGAGATATAAGGTGTGCTTTCTTTCATTGATATTCCTATACAGATATTTACTGGGGTAGCAGGTGGGACACTGCTGAACTGGTGGGAACTACTCTTAAGTAAATGGGATTTACCCATTTGTACAGCGCTGCATAACAGGGAGATCCTTCAGAACCAAAGACCATCTGGTGATATGTGCTCTGGATGCAACCATTGTTTCATAAAATCTATTTAGTTAATACCATTGTTTAATGCAGCATTCAGCATTAGGCTTACATCCATGCATCCTATTTGAATAACTGCTGATTCTGAACATGGTCATGGTGGTCATTATTGGGTGCAAGACTAAGCGGGGGTGGTACACCCTGGATGGGATGCCAGTCCAGTCACTCACCCATGTACACACTATGGGAAACTGGAAGTTATCAGTTCCTCTGAACTGCATGTCTTTGGACTGTGGGAGAAATCAGAGCTTCCAGAGGAGACCCACCTAGGCACAGAGAGATCATCCAAACTCCACACAGACCAAGCAGGGATTGAACCCATGTTCAAACCACCCAGGTATTTTGAAGCTGCAATGTTACTCACAGCACAACATGCCATCTGTATTAGCTTTACACTATATATCAACATTCGTACATTGATTTACCCATTTGTCTAGCATTCTTACAGGAGTTTTTCTGGGTAAGTACCTTGATTAAGGTTACTACAGGAAAAGGATGGGTTCAAACCAGATACCTTCAGACTGAAAGGTTACAGCGCTACCCACTACACTACCCGCTATTCTGCAAGTCAGGTGCTTTCCTGGCATCTCCAGACTGGCATGGCTTTTTATTTTTCACCTTGTAAACATTTCACATTATAGCACTTTGGGTTGATTTATAAGCTAGAACAAAAAAGACTTCTACACAAATTATTTTTACCTTTAGGTCACAAGTATTCTCTGGCTTCAGACATTAGGAAAATCATTAATCATGCTATTAACAGGGCGGATGATAAACATGAAAACTATTAAAATGATATTAAAGAAGTAGAATGCAGGCCAAAAAAAAGATTTTTGGAGATTCTATTATCTTAAATACGTACCTTTTAATGTACTGATTTTCAGTGATTGTGTGTCAGCACGAAGAGCCGTTTATACCGGCTTAAACGATTTAAGATTTGTGTTTTGTAACAGTTTTGAAATATTCATGAAATAGGAAGCTTAATTCTGTGCAATAATATCCACATTTAGACATTAACCAAGAACAAAGTTAAAAAATTATTTTGTAGTAAACGAAAATGTGTCCACATTTTGCACTCCAGTACTTAAAAAGACAAAAGCACAGCCAATGAAACAAACATTTTTTATACACATATTCTTTTCCCTGCTGCTGCTTCATTTTGATGGACCCATCCTTTATTATGCTGCTTAAGCACAGATAAGTTCCCAGCAAGCTGCTCCTGTGTTCAGTACGTTCTATTTGCCAGTCTAACATGATGCACTGACATCTATTTAGACTGAGTGAGATTAACAAGTAAACCCTTGACATTCACTGTTTTGGCATGGCTGTTACCAGCAGCTAGACAGGTTGTAAAAGTCTGTGTTCTCTCATCAGTAGGTGTTTATAGCCAGAAGAGAATCCAGAACAGGTACAATATCTTTCCTGAGTCTTTTTATGAAGCGGAAGGCATGCATCTAAGTAGCAGACACATTACCCCTGAAATAGGGGCTCACACCACCTTAATAAGACATTGCAATTTTAATGAATGTAAATCACTTTAAAAATGTAATCTTACAATGCTCTTCAGCTCTGCTTTCATCCTCTGCCTGAAGGGTTTTTAAATGCAAAAAAGGTGTAGGATGGTATTTCCCTAACAGACAACTATCTTTACGCTCATTTTTATGGCCTGCATCTTTCAGCTATCTGCCAGTGTTCATGCTGGCAAAAGGAAGGAATAATAAAGTGTGTGAGCCCAAAGTCCTAGGAGCCTTCTGGGGTTGGGGCCACAAAGGCTGAAATGTATTCAGGATGAAGATGACAACCAAAAAATATATATTCATGAGGAGTTAGTATTATAATAAGCCAAAACTCCGGTTATCATTAATCCAAAAATAGTTTTTTCTTCAGATCGTTTTGCTGTGCAATAATCGCAGATTTTGTATTGCGCAGTCTTTGTTGCATGGAAATTTTAAAAAAGGTATTCATAACAAAATTTTATTTATATATAAGAAATGCAAAAACATGAATGAATAAATATAAAAAAGTAAAAAATCTTTCTCGTTTTGTTGGGTTGGTATAATGTCTTAAATATAATTACTTGTCAAGGGATTAGTCATTTTTCTGAAGCACTGTTAGGCAGTCTTTATTATAAAAACAAATCTGTGCTTTGTGTCTCCATGTGAAATTGTCTGTTTACTGCCAGACGGCTCGGCTGGCAGTCGCGAAGCAAACAGCAGACAAACGGTCGGAAAGGGAGCACCAGGTATTAAGTGGAGACCAGGGCAAATGGACCAATCTGCCACATCACAGGCTACTCCAGAGGAAGCAGGGAAGGGGAAAAGGTTAATAAGGACGTCTTCACTGTCAGGGAGACCACACTGTTGCTTTGCATGGAGCTCTCTTCAAAACCATCCCCTCCCCATGCTGCATGGAAATATTTTAGAATATTAATTGCACACTTAGTATGCTGTTGTCATATGGCTTTTATTAGTATTCCATCAATTCAATGAGCCATGAAAGACCCAGATGGTATGTCCTGTGTTCTACCTTATATTCTTGAGTTTTGACTGTTCATTTCAATCATCTGGTCTGTGATTCAGCCTCTTGCTTTTACTTTTTATACATACTACCTACGTATAACTCAGACTGGATAGGAGGGTACCAAAATAAACATTTATTGTAATGCTAATTTCTAATGTATATTATAAGAAACACAGAATTATTGTCTGGAAAAAATGACAAACAAAGGATAAATATAAGACACAAATACAGTGTAATTTACAAGAATTACTCTACGTGCCTTACAAATACTTTTAATATAAGAAAAAGTAATCAGTTTGATATATATGAAATCCGAACAAGTCAACCATTCTGCAATAATGCTGGTCATTGCTGTTAGATTTAAAAGGAACAGCTAATGTGTACAGCTCAAAGTTCATGGCAACCAGAAATTGCTACAGCTGCAAGGCAATTATGGTTTTGACTCCACAGGACAGCTCTTTTGAAAAAGACTGCAATGTTAAGAGATGTACCTTGACCATGGTTGACAATGGGCCCCACGCACATCAACCAGGAGACAGGAAAAGAAACTGCCAGGTGCAGGATCACAGCACTAACAACCGAGGACATGAGGAACTCTGCACTTAACAGGTAGGAAGGACTGACAGGTCCCTCAGCTACTGAGTCCGAAGGACAGAGCCACTAGGGAAGGTAAGGTGATGGCCTCAGCATACAGCGAGGAAGAGGAAAGCTCTAATCGTCCTCCACGTGGCAGGCAGGGAGGCGGTAGTGTGGACCAAAGACCCTTGGGAGTGCAGAACAACATCACCAGCCACACTGCCAGAAGATGAAGTAGGGAAAAGCCAAAGGTTAATTCTTACTATGGTGGGCAAAAAATAAATCAGCCAGTCCATTTATTTGTCAACTGAGACAAGAAAATGTATGTACTAACCTGCTGTCTCACAAAAAAAAAAATAAATAAAACCCATGGATTTTCTGTTTCCACTGACTTCTAAACACAAATTAGTTACATTCCAGCAGTAAAAAAAAGCTAATAATTTAGTAAATCTTTCACTAAAGCTTCAAGCCTTTATAAAGATTTAATTGGCAAGAAATCAGCAGAGGTCTTTTTTTGCTTTGTCAGTACCTGAAGTTGCCAGATAAGACATAGTTAAATGTAAATAATCTATGCTCAGTGTTACAGGATGTAATTATTTTATGATGTTGTCCTGAGATGAGGTTGCAGCTATTCACACATCAGTACAGGCTCCCAGGAATATTGTACACATTGATGTTTCTGCAAATATGGAAAGTTGTATTAAGAAGACCCTAAAAAGATCTACTCTGCTATTTATAGTTACATCAGAAGGTTTATTATATTGAAGGAAAATCAATAATGCAACATACAAATATGACATAAATATGAATATAAATGGTATCGCTGAGGAAAAAAAAAAGTGCTATATAAAAGTGAATTCTGCTAAGACCCAGTCTTCTCCCACCTTACAAAGGTAATGTGTTCCTGAAAAAACATTCATAAGGTGAGTTGAATCAAATGAATCAAAAACTTACTTGCTTAATTAAATGTGTTCCTGAGTCCCAAAATTGACACACGTGTATGCTAAAATGTCATCCCAAGTTTCGTTAATATGAACGTAGTAACTTCAGTAGCTAATATTTGTTACTTTACCTTCATTAATTACTCTTAATTACTCCAAAATAGTGTATGGCTGTATACCTGCACTCTTTCAGTTCTTACATACCTATTATGTACCATACCCTCATCAACTCTCACAAACAAAGCATACTTACATATTGTACTCAATGTTTATGTATTAATTCAACTTTTAATGTAAAAAACATAACAGTAAATATACACACAATGTCTGCAACGGTTTCTCCCTATAGCGGAGTCGCGGCAAACTGGAGCCTAACCCGGCAGCGCAGGGCGCAAGGCTGGAGAGGGAGGGAACACACCCAAGACGGGATGCCAGTCCGCCGCAAGGCACCCCGAGTAGGGCTCGAACCCCAGGCCCACCACAGAGCAGGCCCCGGCAAAACCCGCTGCATCACCACACCCCCCGACAGTACACACACACACACACACATTTTCAGAACCGCTTGTCCCTTACGGGGTCACGGGGAACCGGAGCCTAACCCAGCAACTCAGGGCGTAAGGCTGGAGGGGGAAGGGACACACCCAGGACGGGACGCCAGTCCGCCGCAAGGCACCCCAAGCGGGACTTGAACCCCAGACCCACCGGAGAGCAGGACTGCGGTCCAACCCACTGCGCCACCGCACCCCCCCTCCCCCCCGACAGTAAATACTAATAATTTAAATCACAAATAATTTAAATCCATCCATCAAATTTCAGTAACTGCTTGTCCTGAGCAGGATCTCAGTGAACCAGAGCCTGATTCACGTCAGTTGCGAAGAGGAGTGTGGGTACTCCAGTCTATCATAGGGTAGCCACAGACACACACGGTAACTCATCCATTCACACACCACAGGCAGTTTAGCATCACCAGTTCACCCGAACTGCATGTCTTTGGACTGTGGAAGGAAACCAGAGCACCAGGAGGAAAGCCATTCAGACAGAACAGACGAAGTCTACTTAGACTAAGTAGGGATCAAAGCTGTATTCTCTAGCACCGCCCAGACACTGTGAGGTAGTAGGGCTACTCACTGGACTTCCACACCACTCAATGCAAGCGCTGAAAATGAATTCATCCTTACTGAACAAGGTGACCGAATATTTGCTAAGATTAGTGAGATTACATTTACATTTTACATTCACATTTACATTTATTCACTTAGACGCTTTTCTCCAAAGCGACTTACAATGAATACTATGTAGTGTTACTAGCCCACACACCTTATTCACCAAAGTGACTTACAATACTAGATACATTACTTATACTGGGTCACTCATCCATACATCAGTGGAACACACTCTCTCTGTCACTCACACACCATGGGGGAACATGAACAGCATGTCTTTGAATTGTGGGAGGAAACTGGAGCACCCAGAGGAAACCCACACAGACACGGGGAGAACATGGAAACTCCACACAGACTGAGTGGGGATCGAACCCATGTCCTCTCGCACCACCCAGGCCCTGTGAGATTGTAACACGTGAAATTATCAGAGTGGTAATAGCGGTTGAGAACTTAATACCACCTTAGCCAAAGTATTACTGCAAAGAAGACCACATGATGTCACTGGTTCTTGGCCTGGGCAGTTGATACTATTGGTGTCTCATTAGCTTTTTGGACATGGGTTTGATCCCCTCCCTGTGTGATACTTCCACATTCTCCCTGTGTTCAAACATGTTTCCTCTCACTCTCTAAAGCCAAATTTCGGGTGAATTGGTGATTCTGAACTGCTCGTAGTGTGTATGCGTTACATTCCTCAGGGGTGTAGATGGGTGAATGATTGTAAGGAGTTCAGTACAGTGTATCTAACATTGTAAGTCACTTTAGATAAAGGTGTCAGCTAAATACTAGTTAATGCTCATTGTATATCACTTTGGAGAAAAGTGTCTGGTAAACAAATAAAGGCAAATACAAATGTTTTGTGCTGCTCACAAGTTTTCAACATGCACAAAATCAAGATTTCGTCATTGTAATTGCAAAGTGATGCCTCATCAGCTGATGTAGGGGTATTAAGTGAAACTCCGTGTAAAGTCAAATTCTCTTAACTCTAATGGGTGTATCTTGGGGTATGACTGTACAGCCAGTCATTGCCATAGAGATTTTCTATTTAAGTAGCCCAATTTACATTGTAATTCAATATAGAAGCATTTGCTAGTTTTGCACTGTGCCTGGCAGCTAAATTCATGAGCATGAATTAATGGGGAACCTTCTGACCACAATTCCACAATTGTCTGTTTATGCTGGCAGGTGTTTTTTTCAATTGTTTAAAATAAGAGCAGATATTTCTGCTGTTAAAGCAGTTTCTTTTTACATTTTTTCACTTCCAACATAGGGAAATGACACATTACACATAGCCTGCAGCTTCTGAAGGTGAAAAGTGTACACCTTTAATTGTGCAAAAGTTAATACAATATAGGAATAACATAGCTGATTGCCTTTAATTGCACCGATTTAAAAGTAATCATTTGACAAAACGTGTACTCCAAGGTTTTAACATCTCCTCATTAAACCCCAGTGCCCTTCTCATTGGGCCAGTAGACACTAAATAGCACATTTATAATGAAATAAGACAGAAAGATGCTGTGCCAATGTTTTTTCTTTTACTAGACTTTTCCTGAAGTTTGTAACTCAAGCTTTGCCCTGAAAAGCAGCCATTGCAAAGCATATGACTAAAGCCACAAAGAGTCCAGTTTGTCTAAAGGGATGGAGCAAAGACAGCAGGCAGGCAAAGTGCCTGTAATTCATTAATGTTCAGATTGAAGTGTCCAATATTCTCTGAAGAGCATAACGTGTATGTCAAGGGGGAAAGGAATGACACACACATCCATAGTTCTGGATAACCAATGCTTTTTCGACCTTGAACAGCGATGGTTCTTGTCAGCTGTGTCAAGGTCCATTCAACATTCCACTTGATATTTTTATTTGTCAGCCGTACTCAAATCAGAGCAGATCTGTAAAAATATCAAAAGGGTTTCACATTGTGGCCAACAAGGAGACAGCTGAATAAAACAACTCTTCTTACCTTGAAAAAGTACAACCTTTTAACTTCAAAGGTTATTTTATAATGCCTCTTATTTTGGGTAAAATACTTTATACTGTTATAAATTAATACATCATTATTGCACTAATGGACAATGGTTGATATAAAGAATCGGTTTAAATGCAAAGGACTTGTTCGGTGGACCAGAACTGCGTGGTGAACAGTATTTTGGGAAGCACAATGAGGAGCTCGAGAAACAAAATCACATTAAATTCTTTCTTATTCAGCCAGATTCAGTGCCTTTTTACCTCAAGAGATTGGTTTGTAACTGATTCACAACAATACAGTGATGCAGTACATGCGTCTTTCCCTTGAAAAACCTTTAAATGACGCCTTCTATATGATGGCCTCTTTGTAAGCAAGTGGTGCATGTGACGTTTTTTCTACTGCTGCTCATATTCACAGGGTAGAACTTATGTTCCCCTGCAACTGTGCAGACTAGCGCTCCAGGGGATTTACTGTTATTACATTGCTACTTGAGAAATGTGTTAAAGGGTAACTGGCTTTAATTAAAACTACCTTCCAGCACAATCTTTCTAAGTTGTTCATCTCCTGTAGGTTCTGTTGCAGACAGAGAAAGCGAGAAAGGCAATCCCAAGAAATATAATATAGACTGAAATGCTAAGGTTTCCTATTCATTCATTATTGGGAAGTCAATAGTTTTGTCAGACATCTAAACCCAGGCAGAGGAAGTGAATATGAAAAAATTTTTTATAACCAAAAAGATGGGGTTTTGATTTGTATTCCAATCATACTCAGTACAGCTTCATATATTATCATTATTTGTTCTCTCCTGGCTTCTTATTCAGCTCACTACCCAAAGGACTGGCCCCGTCATCCGGAGTGCTGAGAGAGAATTCACGACATCTGTGTTTAATTAACCAGCAGCACAACGGAGACAGGGAACACACGACACTGGCTTCCCTTTGCTGCAGGCATCACGAAGCGGTCACAATCTAATCTAGGCCATGGATTCGGGGTGCACTGGCTTTCCTTTGCTACACAAACATCATTTTGGTGTGCCACGAAACAGGCACAGCTCTAACTGGGGCATGAGGAGGGCGTCACTCTGATACAGAGCAGAACGCACCCAGTCCAACCCTACACCAAGTGGAGAGGGTGGAATTCACAGTACTCTTTTTTTTTGTATGTGCAAACAAAACCAATATTCTGTTCAATCATTCAAATACATCTCTGCTGCCCATATTCATTTGTGCAGTTTACAAATATTGGTCATGTCACTGAAGCTCCTTTCATTTGTGCAATCTGCAACACAACAGATTTGGACACAAGTGAACCAGCAAAACTTATTGTGTTATGATTATGTTTAAAAAGAAATTTTTGGCAAATCACTGTAAGTTTGACACTTTACCTTTTTGATACTGTGCAAAAAAAAAACAGTTTATTGCAAAATACTATGAGTTCAGAAGGTACTGTACATTTATGTCTATTATATTGAAGCTATGTTTTATTGAGATAACTTCCCAAATCACTAGAAATAACAATACTGTTGCCTACTGATAGAGCTGAATATTTTACTTGAGCAATTCCAATAAAGTACAGTAACTTTGTCATAGGCACCACAGCAGGGCCCTTCAAGAACTTGAACCAGCAACTTCAGGTTAAAAAATTGCATCCTTTAACACAGTGCCAGCTGCTGTCATTTCAATAGCATAGTTGGTCTAATTAATTAACATAATGAGGACAACAGGGTCAACACTTTGATGAACAGCCTATTCAATAGTTATTTATTCTCTAACCTTCTATCCAGGTCACATTCATGAAGGATTGCGGAGATCCATTCTGCCTGATGCTCATAAAGATCTTTTCTGTGTTACATACCAAGAGCAACAAGAAGATGTTCTAGTCACATGTTTGCATTGCATGCTATCATTCTTAAAAAAGGGAATGGGGAAAACTTTCATACAGTGATAAATTGCACCATTACAGAAAATAAATTGGATTCAGGTTCAAAGGAATAAATTTGTTCAACATGAATTTTAAAAAACTTAGTGTTACCACCCACTTCCAGCTTGTTCTATAGATATTAATGAAAGCAAGTTCTTCATTGTAATCACATATTTCACAGTTCATCATGGCTTGCGGGGGAATTTCTCATTTCAAAGCTCATTACCTTGGGTGACAATTAATTAATAACAGCAATTTCTTGCAGTATTTATTCAGGGGTGTATAGAGTGTTAACGAAGCAAAGTGGTTTTCTTGACCATCTCGTGCCTTAATCAGACGGAACACTTTCGGGCGGAGTAAATATTCAGTTTTAACTTTGGCTGAAAACTAAACATTTCAGAGTGATGGTAAAGAACAGTACTGCCTTGTCCGCTTTAGCCGAGCTCTGGCTGTCCTTTGTTTGATAATTAATTCTAGAAAATAGATTTTGTCACCCTGACACCTTCCTCAGGCTGTGAAACTATTCTTTCCCCTAAGCAATAAATATAAATGAAAAAAATAAATGTAAATGTATGTTTAGGATGGTCACCATTGTCAGCTAAGAAAAAAAAAATTCACAGGACGATTCACCACCTCTGAACTAGCTTTAAAAATACAAATTTTTCATGATTTTGTTTATGACAGGCTTCAAGAATGAGGATTATGAAGCATGGACTGTATTTAGTTTGCATTAAAAGTGCTAGGGTAGGTTGTGAAATAAAACCGATGGCACTGGGATATGAATTAAATAATAAATTCATATTTATTGTGTGTTTTGAGCTGGCTGCACAGTCAACATTCAGGAAGAGAATAAATATTCACAAATAATGAAAGCTGAAAGCCTTCAGAACAGAACTAATGTAATATGACAATATTAACCAGTCACTAATACTACGCATTACGTTTTTTTTCTTGATGCACGAAACCCTGTTGATAATTAGTAATGTCACGCTCCTCTCCCACTGCCACAAATTGCACAACGGGAAATTACAAATGAGTTTCAGACATCTTGTGAAATTGCCAGTAAATAAATTAACTTATTTCTCATAACATCATAGTGAGGGGAAGCTAATTCCAAATTGTTTAGACTATTTCGGCTTCGTCATCTGCAATAAACAGTCATGGTTGGTTCTGTGGTGTTCAGTCTCTTTATTTAACCACATTCTGAAAACTTACTGCCTGAGATGATGTAACATGGACCCATACACTGCTGCTTGAAAATATGTGACCCCCTTGAGTCCCTTAGTTTTACCATGAAAATGTTAATGAGAAGCAGCCTTTGTCATCCGATATAATAGGTGTGTAATGACCGATTCCATGTTGCTTTAGAGGAAATCATATGTGTAGTAGAAAAACAGAAGTAGTGCAGGTGCAAAAATAAGTGAACCCCAAGTTACATTGGTTAAACCAAATAGGTAAGTAGAGTCGAGTGTGTCATGCAGATTGGACGCATTTCACCTTCTTGCTGAAAAACATGAAAAAAATTCATAAAAGGGTAATATGATGAAAGATATAGTGATGAACTACAGTTTTCTCAGACACCATGTGGACTGCTATCTTAAATGACATGCTTTCAGCTTCTGATCCTCAATCTTAATTCAGCCTCGAGTATCCATGACTGCACCACAAATATTGACCCTCCTAAATAACCTCTGTCTCTCTGATGCAGACTGTTTAATATGTTGTTCCGCTTCTCTCCTGACCTGCTATTTGCTCCCTAAACTTGCACTACATTATCTGTCACAAACACGTTTATATTCCCCATCAGTTCTGTATGCAGCTACTGGTGTAATGTGTGCAAAAGCAGTGGAATTGGACTAACGATTGTACTTTGGGAATTGTGCGTCTGCATCAGTATCTCTTAATCTATTGATTAAATACAATTTTGTTTTCTCCTAGTTGGAGAAAAGCATCTGCTAAACAAATACGTGTAGCTGTGTTTTGTGTTAGGATTACATAAGAATAAGATTGTTTTCAGTAATAAAAAAATTATGATAAATTTCCACATTAGGGGTTTTTTTTTTGTTTTAAATGTAATGTGAAAAAATTATATTAAGAATTCTGGAATACTAATTTTTGCTGCACAGTATAATATGCTGTACTATGTTTTGAAACAAGTACAGTATCTAAAGTTTGTGGAAATTCGCTGGTGCAATAGGGAGAAACTGTTAAATCTAAATCCAAACTGTCAGGGGTGTGAAATAAAAGCAGACTTATGGCTGATATATGAATCACTAGGAACTGAAAGCACCTCATAAAGTTTTGGTTTATATGTTATGTCATTAGTTTTACAGTACAGTGACTTTTGCCTCTGTTGACCTTCAGCAAATTACCATTTCCTCTATAACTTTTTTAACGTTAATTGCAAAGTATTATCTATAATTGAATTTAGATGTAGTCCATCTAAGGTAAAGGTAATTAATGTTGAGATGGGTTTTTATTTCCCTGGTCTGAGTTTTAGTAATAAATTAAAGTTATCCCACTAAGTGAGACATTTGCAAATTTCCTAATATAGCAATTCCACCAGTTGTTCCATTGTGTGGCTGTAATTTAATGCAAATTTAGCCATTAATTAGAAATGGAGTGATGATACAGGCAAAAAATAAAATTAACTTCTATTTTGTTGATAACTTTCCTGAGGGAATGGTCTTACAGATGAACTTTCAAGCTAATAGGACATTCCAAAAAGTGCTTAATGTATTGCAAGTTTTAATTTTAAGTTTCCACAGATGAGGGTCTTTTTCTTGCAGAGTAAGTGGACTAAGGCACGGCCCTGGAAGGGAGCCAGCAGGACAACCAATAGGGAAATTTATTAGTTCACGACTCTAGTGACTAAGGGAATTCTGTGCCAATCTAGGATGGACAACAGCACCCTTGGAGTGCACGGTGAGGACTGCAAGGAGAATGTATTACCATGGCATTGATCACAGCGACAGTGCTATCGGTAGCATTGGCCGTAAGGTCAACTGGATTGAGCTCACCTTCTGAGTCCGAGTCTTGTGCAGAGTGGGGGCCGGAGGTTGGTGAGGAGCGTGCAGAAATGAACCTACGAGATCTAGCAAGTGCTGCTGATCCTTTTTGCTGCTCAGGTACATCTATTCCCCTGTTCCCTGTCCCTGCTACCATCATGAACTTTTAGAAAAATTGTGTTTTTGAAACAGTCTGGTAGATTTCTACAGTCTTTAGTAGTACAGATGACATTTAAATGGTATTCATGGAATTTATATGCATGATCACTGAGTTGAAAGTTATGGTTGCCATTTTTTCATGAGCATTATCTGCATACAGGTGGTCCCCGATTTATGTTAGGGTTACGTTCCGCAAAACCCATCATAAGTCAAAAATATTGTAAGTCGAAAAAACAATTTAATACACCTAATACACACCTCTCTTGTGACAGAATGGGAGATGCGGATCACTGCCGTTGCCCAGCATCACGAGAGAGGATTGCTCCGCGTATCGCTTGCCTGGGAAAAAAATCTAAATTCAAAATTTGAAATATGGTTTCTACTGAATGTCTATTGCCAGCTCACCATTTTAAAGTAAAAAAATCGTAAGTTGAACCACGATAAGTCCAGGACCACCTGTATTCCAAAGTGAAGCAAAGTAAAAGCAAAATTATCTTTCGCTTTCTTTTTTTATCTGAACTTGTTTATAATTTTTTTTTCCTTTCACACAGTACAGCATAGCGGGGGTTGCGCTGGCACGAACAGTGGGTTGGACCGGGTCCTGCTCTCTGGTGGGTCTGGGATTCGAGTCCCGCTTGGGGTGCCTTGTGATGGACTGGCGTCCCGTCCTGGGTGTGTCCCCTCCCCCTCCAGCCTTATGCCCTGTGTTGCCGGGTAGGCTCCGGTTCCCCGCGACCCCGTGTGGGACAAGCGGTTCAGACAGTACAGCATAACTTAGACTGGGTATCTTTACTGAATCAATTCATGTTTCATGCCATAAACTTGAACCAGAAACTTTCGGGTTATAAGACCATATCTTTTAATGTAAAAAAAAAAAACAGCAATCTGTGTATGTTGTGAAACCACAAAGTCCATGCAGAGGTATAGCTTTCAATATAATATGTCTCAAAGTGTTTTCTATCTTGTCTTGATTTCTTACACTAAATATGATAATTCTTACTATGATAATATATGATATATAAGAATATAATGATTCGTCATTCTTATTTCTTCGTGCAGATAATGACATATTTTATATTATGAAATACGATACTTCATGATAGATAGAAAATGTGATGCATCCTGTTTTTTGGCCATGCAGCGTCATGGAAACAATGCACACCCATTTAATTTTCATAATCCTAAAATCTACTGCTCTTAAAATGCACTTAAAAGCTCAAAAAAGCTTGTTTTCATGATGAGTCAGTAGTGGCAAGGGTTACTGCGGTCAATGGGAATGTTAGATTAGATAAAAAACTAGGCTGACAGCAACCAACATGATGTATGATCAGAAATACTCTCTCCACAACTTTGTAATCGTTATTTATATTCACGTCTTTTAACCATTTTAACCCAATGTGGAGTACAGTAAAACCAAATTATCTTTGAAGTGTACTTTAATAACATAACTTACACAGGAAATTTGGTATGGCTTCGTATACTGGCTGATGACTGTTCGGTACTGGTAACGCTAAGCAGATGAGCTCAGATGAAATATACTTACACCTGGAGTGTTGAGTTTGAGCGGTGAACTGTCAGAGTCCTCAAACAAGGCAGCTGGCTTTATTAGAGTCTGTGGTGCCCAGAGCAGATGCTTGGTGTGACTCTGTGATGCTCGATAACTTCATCATCAGCTCTGATAATTAGTGATTTCCCTGCCAGACATCCCCAGGAGGGCTGCAAACCCCCAGCACCACTTGGGGGAGACAGTTGTGTTACAGACAGGAAAAGAGCAAAAATGCCCGCACAGTTTAATTAAATGATCATCTTCACCTTCTGTTACTCTTCAGGTAAAGCATTTTGTAAAAAAAATAATTGAAGACCAGAGGAGAAATCCACAACTAAACCTCACTGCTTATATTTTTTTGATATGCTGGGGCACATTTGACTTTGAGTCTCGCTGATAAACTATTGCAGTGTTTCGAAGACATTTTATCACTTATTATAACAGTTAATTCTATTATTTCTTAAATCAGAACACTGAATACAATAGATGTGAGCACAAAGTCTGTCAGACATCTGGGAAGTCACAGACATGCAGTAGAGCGTACTTTAACAAGGCAGCAAGAGACAGCAGATGGTCCGACAGAAAGATGAAATGAAAATGTTCCGCTTTGGTGTGACAGCGCAGGATACAGGCCTTCCTATAACACAAAGTAATGGCTTTGCAGAGACTTCACCATATGGGTCAAAAGAGCACTGGACACCAGAGGAAATAGTCTTTGTACAAATCCATATATCTACTGGAGAGTGGGGGGTGGGGGTGGGGGACTGTGTCTCTAATGCAGGTTTTTTGCTGGTTACCTTGCCGGCTTGATCCCTCTTTGCCCTTTCAGTCCAGTGGGTCTGGAGGTGTTGTCACGAGAAGGACTCAGAGCAGGAGGAGATGTAGTATGTGTACCAGCTGTCGACAGACAACTCTGCGGGAGGCTGGCCAGGTCCCATGGAAATGCTGCTCTAATGGGCCCATTGTCTTAGGGGGGTGATGTGATGAGGTCAGAACAGTGCATCTCCCCATCTTTAATGAGTTCTTCTCCAGATCACAGGACCACAGATGTAGCACCACCACACCAACACACTCGATTCATCCCACATTCATTCCACTACCACATTAACTGCAGTTGTGTCATCTCAGATCTTCCCTTATAATTTAACCTTTACATTTATTCATTTAACAGACGCTTTCCTCTAAAGCAACTTCCAACGATCGCTATGTAGTATTTAGCTGACACCTTCTCACCCATAGTGACTAAATGTTATACTGTTCTGCCAGACCATGTATTCTTTACTTGACAAACCTTTAGCTTAGCAAACATGAAAAACAAGGGTGAGTATGTAATTATACCACAATAAGCATTGTAAAACACTGACACGTGTTGCAGTGCTTTTCACGCTCAGCACTCTTTTCATTTTGATGTTAACCTTCACAGAAATCCATATAAGAACATAATCTCTAGATCATTTATCATTTGTTCACACCTTGACCATGTGGTTAATGGGATTACGGTCTCCACATGCTCTCTTTCTCTCTACACGCAAGCACATATATGCTCTCTCTATCCCTTTTCTCAAAGTCTTTTTCCACTACAAGAAGATGCAGAACATGAGAAACGGTTATGACCTTGGCAGATAAGGGTTCGAATGTTCAAACAATTTAAAGAATAAGTGACTATACGGAAATAATACAAGCGCACCATTGAAAAGCATGCGTGCACATGGAGCTGTGCTGTTGGAAAGTATGACTGAAAAGAAGAGAGGCTTTTCATAAATTAATGTAAGCAGGTGCAGGGTTGGAATATGGATTTGGAATAATACTGAAGATTAAATGAAAGGATGGAGTAATCTTCCATGGGTCATCTTCTTGAAATCTTCCTCCATTTATAAAGGTGGCAAATATATATCCAGAGATAGTATCTGGACATTTTACCAGCTCTTTTGTGTGTTTGCTATCAGCTATGTGACAGTGAGCCCCTGCATTTGGAATAAATTAGGATTGAGGGAGAAGTTCATTTTTATCCTCCTCTCACCGCAATGGAAGATTTGCACAGGCATAACAAAGTCTCTTGCTCCCCAGAGTCCCTGCATTGTTATCGATATTCCCTAGAGCATGAGTAGGGTGCTCCATGGAGGAGTTTCTTCTGAACTGGTCTTTATACTGTTGATTTAAGTGACTGCAAGCATCATGACTTTAACCCCATTTCAGATGAAACATTTCAACACAATCCATCCATTGCAACAACCATTTGTCCCAGGCAGGAGTGGCAGCAAGCTGGAGCCTTACCCAGTAACACAGAGCCCGAGGGGAAGAGGATGCACCAAGGACAGGATGCCAGTCCATCACAAGACACCCCAAGCAGGGCTTGAACCTTAGACCCACCATACAGCACACACTAGCTGAACCTGCCGTGCCACGCATCACAATACTTTTCCAAAAAAAAATGACAAAAGCACATTAATACAATGTTATCTTCAGTGCTCATATAAGTAATAAAGTTTTACAGGAAGTGCAGTTACAGATGATGCATATTGGTACATATTACTGCAGTCGGATTGTTTCTTGACTTTTTCCTATATATGTTTTTTTTAATTCCTGTAAACAGTTTTTAATTTTTAGTGAGTTTAAATACAGACTCATAGGGAGGAGGTTGTAAGAAAATAGGATGTTAATTCCAGTATTCCCGTTTGTACAAGAATTAACATTTCTATTGTCTTTAACATTTTCTACTGATATCAGCTCTTCATCTGAAAATCAAATAACCTTAACTGGTTCTTGATTATTTACTCTCAATCAAGAACTGTTGATTTGGATTAACTGGGCTAATGCCTGGTTAGGGCCAGTAACATTTACCGACAAACTGTACTTATGGATATGGCTTCATTTTTTAGCTGCATGACACAGATTTTTTAAAAAAAACATTTTAAGAGTGAATGTAGGCACACATCTTTACTAATTTGCAATAAGCCACAATGAGCCTCCTGCTTCTTTTTACTCAGCAGGCCTCATTAGATAATAGGACTCATTGAGAGCACAACACTATATGCTCAGTTCTACCCACCATCTTTCACATGTCCAATAAACGTAAATGTCAGTGTTGAACAACAAAAAACTAAAGATTTCACCCACTCAAAGGAAGAGGGGTCAATCTGTGTTTCATGGGTCCTTTGGCCGCAGATGGCTTGTGTGGTAGGACAGGGTTTCAGCCATAGACCTTTACTGTATGGCACACAGAAAGGAGCCAATACACCACTAGGGAGGCCTTGGTTTTTATTTCATCCGCTGATAATCCGATAGCAGCAAATGTTGCTGTGGAAAAGGCAATGATCATGTAGAATAATGAGCAGCTGATGCAGTGCAGGAATGGTATGGAGGAAAGCTTTAAATTCAATTCTTGCAAACATGGTTTAGTTGCTTTGTTAATTAGTTTTACGGAATAAGAGCAGCACCTCTTCCTGAACTTGTGCTGTTCATTTTTAGCTGCTGAAGGGGGTTCAGTGGGACAACTTTTTGTTTCCCACCAGTAGGCATTCATGTCTCGTGTTCCTCATATTTACTGTTCTCTGAACTAACTTTCCCATCTTCCCCAGTGAGCAGATTATTTAAAGACTTTGCCTTGAAGAGACATATCTTTGTGTTATTTATGAGTGCGCAGTGCAAAAAGACAAACTCCAGTAAACCCAGAGTCAGAACAGTGCACTCACTCAAGCAGAATTCACGACTGTGTCGACAAGTTGGATTGTTCATTTATAACCTCTAGCTTGCATGGGAAGGGAGGCAACCAGAGGTAAATTTCCTTGATTATTATTTTTTCAATAAGTCTTTTAAAAGATTTCTCTTTGTATATGGTAGATAAAATCAGTGCCTCATCATTTTTGCCTCTGGCCATTTTTTGGTACAATAGGGCTGTGTGTGACAACCTAATACAATCTATCAAATCTTTTTTATTTGTCCAACAAACAATCCCCAACCCCCAAACAAAATATAATTGTTTAAAAAAGCTTTTTGCTCAGGTCTTAATGGATATTTTGCTGGAAAAAGTATATAATCTGCCTTTATCCACTTCACGTGTATCCTTTATTTTCACTTTAATCTCAGCCATTACAAATTAGAGCTATTACATGCAGCCCTCAAATTATTAGCATTTGACATTTTATGTAATTTGTGCATATTTATGTATTGTACTCTTTATGTGCACATGAACAGGTATTTTGTGCTTTTTATCTGCTCATAAACATGTACTGGTAATAGGTTACTGAAGAAGGAAACGGTGACCTTGCGGCAGTACGTGCACCACTGTGTGTCCAGCTTACTCAGGTGGTCGGCAAACTCATCAGCAACCCTGACAGCTGCATGCCAGGAAATTTTTGGTTAATGTGCACCCCTGCCGCAGGGAGTGGAATAGGCCACACCCCCATCCACTTGACCAGCCTTAACACATAGGTATGGATTCGCAAAAGGAAAACAAGCCATTTAATTCCAAATAAGCCTTTGAAAAGAATAACTTCTGTGATGTAAATGGATGTAGTTGGAAGTACAAACAACAGAGCGGGTGCATTTCATAAATTCCAAAAGGTTTTTTCCTGACATAAAATGAGATGGATAGTTCATCTCATAGTTCCCGCGACCCGGCCCCGGATAAGCGGAGGAAGATGGATGGATGGATGGATGGATAGTTCATTTCTGGGACTTCTATAGTGTTTTTTTTTTTTGTTTTTTTGTTTTTAGTCATGAAAAGCAAGGACAATTTAAATTGGGAGTTTTTATTACGGCTGCTTTATGTGCGGCCATTCATTCCCTGAACTGTGTGGGTTGTACAGATGACCCTTCATGATGGCCATTCTTACTACCTTTACGCAGCTACTGGTGTGACGTACTCTGGTTCATGTGGTGGAATGTGACAAATTAAATGCACTTTACAATCGTGTGTCTGCATCCAAATCTCTCCTTCTGTTGATGCAAAGCGCTCGTGTTTTTCTCTGAAATGTATGTCACTCTGGAGAAAAGTTTCTGCTACATGAATAAATGTAAATGTAAATGTGAAAAGCACTACAGTAAATTGTATAAATGTCACTTGGGAAAGGTTATGTGAAAACAAAGTTGGGAAAACCAAGAGTAACAGAAGAAAAATATATTTTAATATTGTTTCTAAAAAAAGTAAGGTGGGCTAGAAACCAGCATATGTTCACATCCAGCATTTTAAAACATAACAGCAGAAAATGGCAAAGGTAATTACTGAAAACCACTAATTCAAAATCTCTTTGCCTTATGTTTTTTCAGTAGAGGATCTTTGTCCAGTGCAGTACTTGGAGACAAAGGTGACAAAGAGTCACACTACAATATTTGAATAAACTGTATGATTCAAAGAAGTTTAAACTAAGATAGCTTTGCTACGCTGATGCATAAACATGCTCGTTTTACCTTTCATGATTTTAAAAATGCAATTCAATAAAGGAATAAGTATTGGTGAAAAGCAATAAGAAGCAGACAGATAAACCCCAATATAAACCAAATACACTGGACATTTTGAGGGTTCGTAAATGAGAACATTTGGCTAAATACTATGTTGCTCTCTGAGAATAAAAAGCAAGGAACAATTTAACATATGACAGCCATTTTTGTTTTACTTTTCTGCTTTGACCCAAATTTAATTTCAATGGAGCTGCAAATTCCACCCTTGTTTCCCGGCCACCTGGGTGACAAATGTCCAGTGGAGAGGGACAGAGGTCTCCAGGGAGCCAGGATCTGGAGTCACCTTGTTACTCTTCTGTACAATCACATTAACCCTGAACAGGGTAGAAGGCTACATGCTGCCATGAACAGAATGGCAAATGAATTCAGCAGTGACCCAGGGTCTGAGCTGAAAGAAGTCTTCCCTGCACCACTGATGGTGTGTGTGTGTGTGTGGGTGTGCGCTTGTGCGTTTGAATTCTCTTTGTTCTACTTTCTCTTCTTACTACTTGTTTGTCTAATTTGATCTCACTTCACTTAGCTAAAAGTGTCACTTTGGAATACAAAGTGAGAGGGCAATGTTCAGCAATACATTGGAGAGATTAGTTCTTTTTTTTTTTTTTTTTGTTGCTTGGAGCAGATGTCTCTAACTTAGCTTGCATGGCTTGGATTTTCGATCTTCTCGGGGAGATGGGGAAAATTATTAACCTGATTGAAAGCCTCATGGACGTATAACTCTATCTGGCCAATTTCGTTTCGCCGTAAGAAAATCGATAACCCGAGGAGTATTGTTTACTCCCTCCACAAAAGGAAAAAGTCAATAGAGTGAAGTATGGCCTGACTTCAGCAAAGAAGTCCGACCATTATTTCCAGAGAAATTTTTACAGCTTCTATAGACTACCTTTCCTACTTCTTTACAATGTAAAATGAAAATAATTACACTTTTTAAAAAAAGTTAAGACTGCTATAAACTTTACATTATAAAAAATTAGGGGTTTCCTTAGATCTTTTTCTTGCTGCAGCTATATCGTGCTGAAAGACCAGTGTTCTGTGTGACTATTCTTAACATTATAATGCCAGGGTTCAGAGCAAATGAAACCATTACTCCTAAGTTATCTTTGACCGCTGTGAAAAATGCATTGTTCAACAACTATTGTCTACTCCGTAATATTTATCCCTCTCTGTGACTGTGAGCATTGTCTACCTGAGCACAGCCCAGTGGTGACAGAGCGCTAAAGGAAGCAAAGCATGGCACGCGAATATTCTTGACAGATTGCCTGGAAATGCCATTCCTTTGTCTGTGACAGCCTGACTGATTCAGCAGAGCTACCCTCAACCTTGAGAAGAGAGGAGGCAAAAGTGGACCGCAGTTTTATATGACACACTGGGACATGTCATAAAGACGGATGGAATAAATTAATGCTTAACTGAAGTCATTAACAAAAGCATTTTACATACCCAACTAAATGCCACATGAAAATAGTGAAAGCGCTATTACAGACAACAGGAATTGCTGTGAAATGTAACGGATATTAACCCCCATTTTCCATCTGTAGCATTAGATGTTTAGATCACATTCTTAGTGCAAAAGTGATGCAAACTTGCGGCAAATTGCCATATTGTATACATTTATATATCTCATATAAAGCTAGAGACATGTATGTTAATATCAATTAATAAGTTTTATAAACACACTTATTAGTATGCAATAGTTAAGATGTTACAGAGACCTGTTTTATTTGTGATCATGTATATAAAAGAAAAATGTTAAACATAGAATCCTGTTACACTTAAGACTGAATACAATAAACTGAGGAATAAAAAACAATTGCAGTGAGACTAGGTCGGATTAATTCACTTTTAGACAATTTTTGAATTTGAGATTAAACTGAACAATCGCTTTAAATGTTGCTGGTTATGATTAGAGACTGAAAACATTTGTTTTGCTGTACTACATTTGCAAGTTTATTGTAATGTATACATATACGCTACAGACATGTTACATCTCAAAATTTACTTTTGATTTCGCTTTAAAAATATTCTAAATATTTTCAAAATGCGTCTGAAAGGTTAAGTCTTGTCTTGGCCTGGATAATACATCTCAGCCTGTGATTCAGCCTGTGATTAATGGAATTCAGATGGTAAATACTGAAGATAGATAGTGTAAATATGTCAGGGTTTGTTGGCAGGTAGGGCAGGAACAGAGATGGTATTATCATGACAACAAGGCTCGGTTTTCTCTGAGCAGTCAGCCGTTACTACCGTTATCTGGGTCAGCTGAAAAAGAAGGCCTTGATAAAGATCTCAGAAGTTTCATATTGAAAGTGAATCCATTCTCGTGGACTTATCCATCCTGACGACTTGGAGGATTTCGATCAGACAAAGTGAAAAGCCCAACTAACGGCCCTTCGGAAGGAAAATGACTTGCTGTCTATACAGCCAGAATGAGCGATGGCCAATGTGAGGAAGGTTAATTCAGCATGAAGAGTAGGAGGATAATACGCAAGAGTGAGCTGTTCTATCAATTGTGTCTGTCTGGGTCATGTATGATTACAATACACAGAATTCATCACTTGTCAGATGAATTAACAAGTAACAATAAAGTAATATAATTTAACATGGATGAACAGACAGCTTCTGATTATCTTTTGTTTCATTCATATTTTTACAGATAAACACGTCAACCAGCATATTTTTGTATTTTTATTATTTTATTTTTAAATTATCATCTCATCATAGCTCATTTCTCTCCAGTAGCTGGCATAGTGGTTATGGATAAGCACTAATAACCCAAACCTTGTTGGTACAGACTCATGATCAGACCCTTCTGTATAAATTTAGAAGGACATGCTCACCCTGCACAGCTCCTGCAAAGTTTCCTTAGGCAAAAGTCACAAAATAACGGTATTTCTCTTGAAAATCACATATTATTCTCAAGTGAAGATTGACATATTTTAACATGCTTCTTATATGCTCCCAAAGGTAATGGTTCATGATATTCGATTCTATTGTCCCACTTTTCACCAGCAGGCCAGTTTCAATTATTCTCATTTCCATTGCTTTCCACTATCTTTCTTGGTCACTGCGCTCCTTTGTCGACATTCAGGAACAAGGTTCAACCTAGGTTCCGCACCTCCAGGTCTAGCTCTTTTTCTTCCTGCAGACTAAAAAGGCATTTGATAGCTCCCTTATATACAATGTACATGCATGGAAATACTTACATGTAGCTCTGACTGTTTCTCATATGTTCGACTGTAATAAATACATTTAGCTGAACTCAAGACTCAAAACTTTCAACAGCATGGAGCATAAAGAATCAAATATGAGAGGCACAAAATGACACATACTTTGGGAAATAAATTTAAGCAAATAATATTCTGCAGCTGCTGAGGTAAAATACAATAAAATAAATCTAACATAATCCTCTAATGGAACAAAATGTTGCATTAAAATTATAGTAAGGGCAAGCAAATGTTGCACTTTGTATCCTTATTTGAGAGACTGAATGTTATAATTTCATCTGTTGTTTGGTTGGTGTTTGTGTACGTGAATGCACTTTTATGAGTATTCACAACAAATCTTTAAAAGATATACCGTATGCATAAAAAAACTGAAATATGGCATTTACTGTACTGACTGTATGCTAATAGGGTAGTAAATTGGCTTTAGTCCAACAAAATTAAGAACAGTACTGATATTTCAAAGGAACAGCCTACACAAAATTTACCTTTTCTGTCTGTTAAGATCATTTACTGAAAAAACTACACAATATAAGAAACAAAGTAGATCTGATTATGCAAACTGATTTAAAACATTTTTAAACTGAATAATTATACTAATAGCGGTAACAGCTGTAACATCCATCTGTTAAAGTGGCACAGTAGATTCAATGAATATTTATGATTTTACCTTGAGACCTGACCCCAACTAAACAATGAAAAAGTGAAAATCATTTAAAGTTTAATAGCTTCTGAAAATATAATCACCGACAGTTGTGAAGGAAAAAATCAAAATTATTGAGCTTAAGAACAGCAGCATACTCTGAAAAACTTTATTTGTCAAAAGAATCAAGTCAGGAAAGATCACTTCATATTTATAGATTTATTTATTTAGCAGATGCTTTTCTCCAAAGCGTCTTCCAATGAACAGTGTGTAGCGTTATCAGCCCACACATCTTATTCACCAAGGTGACTTACACTGCTAGATACTTTCCAATTGTAATTCTAAACCCGTTAAAACAAAAACTCTACTTTATGGTTTAATACACGAAACAAAATTATTAGCAGACTACTGAGGCTACATATTAAGCAAAGATGCAAAAACATAATTATAAAATTGCTTAAGTAGAAGGGAGTACTGAGATACAGATTTGCATCATAGTCTTATTCAATTGTCTTTTATTGTGAATTGTGTTTTCGAGGCAGCAGGTAAGCATAATGTTTAGGAATGTCACCTTACTCACTGAAGGTCCCCAATATGCATCTGCTTCCTGCTGTAATTCCCTTTATAAACACACCCTGAATTGATGCGCTAAAAACGTATACCCCTCTCTATAAATGGGGGCTCAGATGGAAGCAGCTTGTTACAATACAAACCTGAAATTGTAACTTGCTGTGGACAACAGCACCAACCAAATCAAGGTTAACAGTTTAAAGTCAAACTCAGATGAAGATAAAACACAAAAGCTGCCTGGTACATTTAGTCAGCAGCACTCCAATGATTCAAAGATGTGAAGCCTATGCTGTCCTGAGACTTGAACTTGCAACTTTCTAGATCTAGATCAAGAACTTTGAAAAGGACAGGAATCGTTGGACACACGGAAGTAGGGGTTGCTTAAGTGAGGTTCCGTAAGCAGGTGTGGAATCCTTGTCCTTTTATCCCATGGCACCTTGATGAGAGGCAGGTACAGGCGAGGTGCGCATGACACTAGTCACCTTTCTGGTCTGCCCATTTAGTATTCCGGACAGCTGCCAAAGGCAGTGAAGGATCATTGTACACTGGAGATCCTGGTGTAGGGCATATGTTCCAATAACCTTTTGTCCCTTCCTTCCTGTTCTGACTCAAGTAAAAGAAGGTCTTATTCAGGATTCAGAAAAGCACATGGACCATTAATGAATCTCCTCTCTGAAGGGTAACATTAATAAAATGTTCTGCTCCAGACTTGCATCCATCTCCATAAACTGGCCAAACAACAACACTCTACGGCCACTGAACTGATGCACTGTTTCTCCGGTTAAAAAACTACTTAGAAAATAAACTAAGAAAGAAGATTTTGATAAAGATTTTTTGATTAAAGATTTCAACAGGAAATTGCTGGCTTTTGTGGAGTATTTATGTTATCATCATTTCGCCTTTATCTTTTGTCCCTGTGGAACATGTGAAAAAATGAGTCAGGTGTTGAATGTGTGACTATAAAATTCCCGAATTCCACTGACTGACCAAGTTACTAACACTACTAAAAGCAAAAGTTTTGTACAAACGCATGTCTGCATTACCTCCCGATTCACCATAACCTTAAACACAATATTAATCTGTATGAAAACAGAGTCCTTTTCAGACTCCACAGCAATCTATAAACAATGAGTCCCACAAACTGTACCGTTTTGCAGTCAGACTCTTTCAGTATATAGATAGATTACAAGACACTAAATCTAAACTATCCAGCTCGCTGATTTTGATTGTATCATGTGTTGTTCACTTATAAAGGAAAAAGTTCTACACTGAGCCATTTTGCCACAGTGCAATGATTCATTTTTGGGTCACTGCCTCCAATAGGTTTTCAAAAGCAACTCTTTGAAACCGCTCATGTGATCTTAATTCAGTCCAAGTCCACAGTTTCTCAAGAGTGAAGGGAAAATCAGAGGTCCACTTAAAGTCCAACGAAAATTTACATTTGTTCAATGAAAAACCAGCTGCTAACCATGTGCACATGACCATGGAAACAAATAATAGATAACAGTGAATAGTGAGAAGTATAAAATAGATAATAGGTTAAAAAGAAGTCCATTCTTTGAGCATGTCAACCCAAATCCTGGGATGCAATTAGTATAGCACAGTTCAAAGTCAGAGTCATTTATTTGTCATTTGGCTATTTGGTTTATTCATTTTGCTCAAACTTCAGTCTGCAGTTTTCATGAACCTGACACTAAAAACAATTAGAAATTCACAAAGAGCTGAAAAACAAACGACTGATGGTTGCTTTTTTAAAGTCTTTCTGTTTCATAACACACTTATGCCTTTTTGTGGACTGAGAACAGAGAACTCACTGGCCCACAAACAGCCTCTGCACTTTGCAACCCAAATGAAGACTGAAAAATTGAAATGCACAAGAGTAAAGATTGAAATGAGAATTTATGCCTTTGAGAATGTTTAGAACGCCGTGACAATTGCACATTTTGTTTCTGCATTGAGGCGGTTCAGGCTGAAGTGACGAAAGCAGGAAACGGCGCTCGGCCGTGCTGCAGAGGTGAGAGCAGTGCAGTGCAATATGTCTCCGCGCCCCATCATCTCTGCCCCGACTGTGTTCGTTTTATGATGTTTCTTCCTGCACATGATAGCTTTCACCTGCACACATTTACGGTCTTGGTAATATATTGTTCTGGATTCTTCTACAAGGCGTGTTCATGTAAAATCTATCTGTGGAACTGATCTCCCCGTTGATTTAATTCAGACACCTGGTTTAATTTCCCATACCAGAAAGTTTTGCCTTGTGACACTTTATATGATTATGAAATAAAACAAAAACATTTCACTTAGATATAGCAGATGGATTGAGTGAGCTGGCAGACAGCTGGTAGTACAGTGGTTATCGCTGCCCCCTTTGGATCAACGGTCACAGGTCTAATACCCAGCTTCAGCTGTTGTACCCCTGAGCTAAGGTACTTACCTTAAATTGCTCCAGTAAAATTAACCTGCTCTATAAAGAGGTAAATAATTTTAAGTAGCTTAACACTGGGAGTCGCTTTGGAGAAAAGCGTCAGCTGAATGAATAAATATATGTATACTGCGGTGTGGTGTATCTCAGATGTTTCAATTTTTGGATCTTAAGGAGGAATAAAAGCAACTTTTAGTAAAACAGGCTTTCACACAAATGTGATGCTTTAGAAAAAAAGTGAGTTATACTAAACACCTTGTCTGCCTTGTTCAGCACGGTGAGGTTGGGGGTCATTTGTCCCAGAAAATACTCCCCAAAACTCGCAACTACAGCCAGTCTATGGATTTTATTACAGTAAAAAGAGGGAAATGACTGTTTTTTTTTCTAAACTTGACTGTGTTCAAATTCAACACCTAAGTTGTGTGTGAGGTGTTATTTGTGCTGTTACAGGTGTCTTGCGACTGCGCCTGTTTGTACAGGTACAGTACAGTAGCGTTTAGGGATTCTTTACTCACACTGGGGGGGTGGCACAGCAGGATTGGCCAGGTCCTGCTCTCTGGTGGGTCGGGGGTTTGACGCCTGCTTGGGGTGCCTTGCGATGGACTGGCGTCCTGCCCTGAGTGTATCCCCTCCCCCTCCAGCCTCGCGCCCTGTGCTGCCGGGTTAGGCTCCGGTTCGTCGCGACCCGGCTTGGGACCAGCGGTTTCAGACTGTGTTTGTGTGTCTGTGTGTGTGTCTCGTCTGTATGTGTACGTACTCACAGGAGGAAGGTTCCCAGTTCGAATACCCCCTCACCGAGTTACTTACCCTGAACTGATCCTGTAAGAATTACAACGCTATATAAATGAGAACCTGGAGTCGTTATGGAGACGCATGTCATTCATTGTATGTCTCCTTGTTGGAGAAGTGCCAGATCAATAAATGAATGAATGAAGCTGAACCGTGATAACTTGGAGTGTACGAAAAGTAACTGTGTGTCGAAAGGTCGCCTGAGGTCCTTCTTTCCCCGCAATATCATAAGTGCAAGAAGATTATGCGAACGGACATCATCATGACATGTGAGACACATGGTTTCTTAGCACAGCGACACGTTACTGTCTCCGCTCTGTGGGGCGCGCGTGTCCACTGCTCGCCGTCCATGTGATGGTGAACACGCGCGGTCCGCCGCGCGCCGGGTTCCGGTGCAGCACTCGCTGTGTGTGAGAGCGGGGCTGCCCTCCCTGACACAGCCGCGCGCCTGGCTCGAGACCCCCCCCCCCTCCTCCTCTGCGGTGACACTGCCCTCAGCAGCACGTCGCGAACGCGCCGCGGGCAGGATCCGGGGAGCGGAGCGGGGTTTACGTGGTACCCGCGGGATCGTGGGGAGTTGGGGTGGGCTCCGAACTTCCCACACACCGATTTGACACACGTGACGGAGAAGAGCTCCGTAGTCTGTGGATGCGGGAGCGACGCACTTCACCAAAGTTCGCATTTAGGGCTTGAGAACTCACAGTGTGTGTAGAAACGGGACGGGATGTCTCTCAGTTGTGCCGTGTGTAAACCAAGAGGAACGCGCCTAATTTTACTCTGTGTGTGTGTGTGTGTGTGTGTGTGTGTGTGTGTGCGCGCGCGCAAGTGTTCTTTAGGCTCTTTATTTAATTCATTTCCTCGCCCTCATTTTGGGGGGTTCCTCGCCGATGCGGTATCTGTGCTCGCTACTCTACTCTAGCACTTTAAGGGGAGATCCGTTCTGCGGCTTCAGTCGCGAGCTGCACGTGGACGCGGAGAAGCGGTCGTCCACATGTGTGTCTCCTGTCGTCTTTTTCTGGACCTGTTGGACTTTGCGAAGAAAGCTGCGTTTACCCGCGATCGCACCGATGCCTCCTCGCGCGCTTCCCGCCTTTTGCGCGCGCCTCTTCCTCTGTTTATTTGGCAAGTTCGCACAGTGAGCGCAGTCACACCGGGGATGCTGTCGGTCGCCGCGCTCCTTCGCACAGTAACCGTGCTGTGAGGGGGAAAAAAAAAAAAAAAAGGCGAACGCGCTTAACCTCGACACCATGTTTTTGTGCAACGCCAGCGCCATCAAAGATTGGAGTTTTTTCCTCTCGCACATCCTGCCACTCGTGAACAAAACAGCCGATTTGGTTCGCCAAAGTGACGAGAAAGTGGAGGCCACCACGAGCGCCTTGGTGACAGTGCTCGAGCCCGAGCTGGGCGGCGCGAGCGCCAGCCGCGCGCCCTCGAACGCGAACCACACGTCGGGCCTCGAGCACGTCCTTCAGTACTCGTACTCGGAGAACGAGCTGCCGCACACGGAGCACAAGGACGAGGCGAGGGACGCGATCCCGCTGCCCAAAGCCGTGCTCTACCTGGTCATGGCAGCGCTGGTGGTCGTGGCCGTGGCCTATGCCATCGTGGGACACCTCACCAAGGACCTGGCCCACGACTTCGTGGGTGAGTGACGAGGCTGCGAGGGCGCTGCCTGCTGCTGCCGGCCCTCATGATGTCATGGCGACGGTGATGATGATGATGATAATGATGGTGGTGGTGGTGATGGTGATGAGGATGATGATGGTGGTGGTGGTGGCGGTGTATTCACATACCGAATGGGGTTTGCACCTAATGATCAGTTGAAACACAAGTTTTTCTTTGTGTGTGTGTTATCGGTCGCACCTTTTTCTTTTTTTATTCCAGAGAGTGACTGTGCTGTTCAGCGTCACTCATTCTAATCTTGTGTAACGCACTAAAACTCAACGTGAGGTTATTTTAATAACAAAAAAAACTATTGGCGATGGTTAAGTAATGGTCAAAGTTGATGGACGTGTTTCGTTTTATATATTGTTCTAGGAAAGAATATTATTTATGGAGGTTGAGATTTCGTTTTTGTTTTTTTTTTTTTTTTTAATTTTCCGTTATTTTAAAAAGAATTCACTGATTTGTGTTTAAACTGATTTTTACTCATTTAAATCACAGTGACACTAAAGATAACTACCAAGAGTAGACATGCACGATAAACACATTTATGACACCTCAAATACTTTTATAATATTATATTATTTTAATTCCATTCACTCAGCATCGTGTATATATTTTTGTCAACTGCGACACTCTGAATAATTACCTCGGTTGCCTTTCATTAGCGTTCTCACGTTTGGTACATGTGGTACTTGAGGTGTAAAGTGCTGATGAGTAGTAGGGGTGAAGCAGTTTGAACTGTGACCAGGTGAGATCCCAAAATGTGACCGTGCTGAACCGCACTCAGGTGCTCCCGCAACCCCACCTACCTCACTGAAGAAAATGCGTCACAGCGCCGCCCCCTGGTGGCTTTGGGTATCGTTTTGAAATGTGCCGCACTCCAGTCCAACAGGTTGTCCCTGTGAACAACTGCAGTCCATCCATCATTTCATTCACCCCTAGACCATAAACATCCATCGTGTGTAAAGGTTTTCTTCTGAATCGAGTCCCCATCCACTGTTTTCTAAAGCTCTTCTAAAAAGAGTGTGTTGTTTAGTTTACAATCTAATCCAAGGCACAGTTACAGTGAGCAAATATGTTTGTACCTGTATACAGGTGGTGAAAATTAAACTCAAATAAGTGCTTATACATTAAATATGTAAGTACTTCTTTTTTATGTTTTTACATCTGGAGCCATTTTTGTTAGTATTAAACTCAGTTGATGTTAAGTAAGGTCAGGGTGAGAGTACTCTACAGGAAGCACAGGACATGCTTAAGCCTAACGGAGTAATCGGACACACAGACATTTACATTTATTCATTTAGCTGACGCTTTTCTCCAAAGCCACTTACAGTGTTAAGGTACTTTCGATTATTTATCCGTTTATCCAGCTGGGTAATTTTACTGGAGCAATTTCAGGGTAAGTACCTTGCTCAAGGGTACTGCAATCAGAGGGGAGAATCGAACCTGCAACCTTTGGGCAGCTCTACCGTTGCAGCTCTACCCACTACACTTCCAGCTGTCACATCACACAAGCATGCAAATACAAGGCAACCTTTGGTCACCAGGTCATCTGAATGGCATGGATTTCACCTGTGAGGTGACACCAGTTTACCTGGAGGAAATCTATGCTAAAGAGTTCAGATGGCTTTGAACGCCCTCACCCTGGAGCTGTGAAAACAGTTTGGAACCATAATGACATTGTGTGTTTTTACTAGTCAACTACTACTAGTCACTTATTACTTACTACTCAATCAAACCGACACAATAATTTAACTAAATGAAAGATATGCCTACTGTACATTCCAAATTTATAGAGGAATATAGGAGGATATGAATTAGTGAAAGAAATGTGCTATTATATGTAGAACAAGAGGTCAACAGAATTTTTAGGAGCAAACAGATACAGAAAATGTGGGTGATTGAAGGAGCCCATTGGAACAGTTGGGACAGCACTGCACTCACACCAGAGATACTCAGTTCTAGCAGTTGTAATATCCCACAATGAATAAAAGTCTCCACTCAGCAGTGACATGCAGTGTGAAATGATGATCCATAAAGTTTCTCGCTGAGATTGCTTTTTCACTGTGCATAGCGTGTTTATTGGTTTCAGTCTTTAAAGATTTTATTTATCGGGTTATGCTTTATAGAAAGTGTTACAGCAGAACAAAGTTTACTCATGAATTTGAAACGACATCTTCACGACCAGAACTATAAGTGGACACTGAAATTTTAAACAGAACATCTGAAGGAATGTCATGCATAAACATAATTGTCATGTAATATTTAGCAGTGCCAAAGAAAAACAGTCGATTACTTAGTTCCTAAGTTAAAAAAAAACCTAGATGACCTTTTATGTGTTTTCAGAGCAACAAATTTATTAAACAATCATATCTCACTAATAACAATGAAATCTCACTTAGGTGATATGACGCAGGTACAGTTATAGAATAAAATGAGAAATATTCATATGTTTTAACATTGTGTTGCCCATCGCATGCCAGCAAATATCGTGATAGATTCGTGGCCTAATTTTTCTAGTGGAAGATTCTTAAAAATTGTATTGTTTACGTCTTAAAGTCTCAAATAAGCTTCCTTTGAAGTTTTCGGTAAGGGGAACTGGGAGAAGGTTGACTTTCTAATTTTGAAAATGATTGTCTCTTTTGTACAAAAGTATTTTGCTGCTTTCCTATATACTGGGGCATAAACAAACATAGTTGGGCTTGGAAGTCTGTAACTCCGTAAATCTAACTTCTACATTATAATCAATAAAAGCACAAGAATAAGATTACCCTCAATTTATTTGCGTGTTAGGTTCTGTAAAAACTTCAGACTTAATTTTCTTTTTTTTTTTTAAAAATTTTCATCAACTGCTTACATTATGAAGGGTTGCAGAGGTCATCCTGGAAACAGAGCACTTGAGGCGGGGCACACTGTGGATGGAGCACAAGTCCACTGTGAAAGTTTTGTTTTAATATCTTTTATTAACTTGAAACAACATTAAAATTGTCTAGCTTAAAATTACTGACAATAAAAAATTCATCATCTCACCAACCTCCTGTTAGATTCCGGCCTATTGATCACATCAGCATCTGGCCACTTTCGGTTTGCTTTATCAATACAGGTAATAAATAATAGAGACATACCCTAATTTATCTGCTGGATAGGTTCTGTAAAAGTCTGGGATATAATTAATAAATAAAAAAATACAGTCTGGGATATAACTAATAAATTAGAAATACACCATAAGACTTACATTTTATTGACTTTGAGCTACACTGAAAATTAAATTTTAAAAGACGAAAAATATAAAATACACCGTACTTGCAAATTCCTATTAAAATGCCAACCATTGACTAATTTATCCCATAAACATCTGCAACATTCTTCATCTTATGACTGATCACCAGCACTTACAAACACGAGACATGAGCTGTACACAATGTGGAAATGAGTTGAATGAAGGTGGTGCCACACGCCTGGACTGCTTGGGGGCTGCCAGTTTAAAAAAAGATTGAAAACGGACAAGTGAGGAAAATACAATTAAAAATAAACTGTATCACTGGAAAAATCTATAGCTTGAACATTTGTAACATTTGTATGCTTTAATTCGTTTCAAGCATATTATAAATGCTTGTCTTTTCATACATGTAAAGCTATTTAATTTATTCATTCTTATTATGAATACTGATACATTGTATACAAATAATATTGTAGCCTTTGTGTCGGGAATATTGAACATGAGGGCCTATGTGTTGTTGCAGCGGTCCAGAGTCCATCCCAGCAACAGAGGGGATGAGGCAGGGTACACCCTGGATGGAACACCTGTCCATCACAGGGCAACCACACACTTCTTCACACATACACACACACACACACACACAAGGCAATTCAGAGTCAGCAGGTTGCCTGAAACACACCTCTTTGGACTATGAAGCAGCTCGAGAAAACCCATGGAAATGCAAAGAACATGCAGACTCTTCACAGACTAAGCCAGACTCGAACCCATGTGCAAACCCACAGCAGAGAAGCTGTGAGGCACCAGTGCTACTGCAGAGCCACTGTACCACCTCGGCAGAAGTTAAAATGAGGAGATGATTTAGCCAATCGTAACAAGCAAGGTTTGCTCAGATATGACAGAAGAACAAAGCTTAAAGGAGATATTCACAGGCCATTGCCAGTGGCGGAGAGAGTTAAGGCTTCATTATTTCAGCTTTGAAAGTAGGACGACCGAAAGCTTTTTTTCCCGGATTTTGCAACACGGCCTCCGTTTTGAGCCCTGACACCGAGAGTCGGACGTGAGCTCTCATCCACCAAAGACCGCCTACGCCACCATGCCATCCTTAGGACTTTCCTGCGCGCCCTTCCCTCACCTTTGAGCCTTGCGTCAGTCCTCGGGCGTGTACATCACGCGAGTGAGGATTTCGGGTTGCGGTTTCGTCAGCAAGCACTTAAACAGCCCTTGAGATTTCCACGCAGTCAGTTCGTGGGGAACAGGGCAAGTGTTTTCCCTCCCCTCCTCCCCGTTCCTTTTTCTTTTTTCCTACTGCAGCTGCGCTGAATCTCTGCCTGGGACAAAAATAGACCACAGCGGTCCCTCTCTGTCCAGCCTCACAGTGGACAGGGGAACAAAGGCCGGCACGGCAACGGCACACCGGGGCACGACAGCTCTGTTACTCCGCACACCGCGTTTTATGTCATTTGTACCATGTTAATCACATTGTCAGTGCTCATATGTAGTGTTTCTTTTGATTTTAGCTTTCTGTGTGTCTGTGTGTGTCTATGTGTGTCTTTTTTTTTCTGGTGTCACCCTAGGATTATCTCAAGGATATACAGTATATTTTAAAAGACTTATCATCTTATGTTGGAGAACGCAGTAAGTTTTCACCCAGATTAGCAAGAACTTTTGCAAAAGCAGTACATCGCCATACCATGTTTATTCGCAGGTACATTTTTTTTTTCTAAATCATCTCGGAACTTGCAAACTGAGCTACATATATCAAGCAGATAATCAACTAGATGCTAACTGCAGCAGTGGCTTAATGATGGTGTTGAAAGGTAATGCCTGAATAAACAGTTCAGCTTTTACCCTTTTATCTTTGCTACAGATGTTGAAATACAGTATAAAAGCATACACTGGGTTATTATAATTCCTATCATTTTTAATAATTTCCATTTGCATTTCCCTAGATGTAACCTAAAATTTTTACAGTGAATATTTTCACAAAGAAAAGAACACATTTAGCTGTTAATGCGTTCTACTGAATGTTTTATGTATTTACTTAAATTATTTGTTCTCTCTGAAGCTGTAAAAATTTCAGTGTACAGACTTCTCTGGTGCCTCTCTATCTGATCCCCTTGTGTACATTTTTTTTAATCAGCACACATAGCTCTGTGTATTTCATTTAGTTTATTTTCAGATTTTATAAAACTGGCAAATCTCAGTGTCGCATAATGATACCTTTAGGAAACGGCCCCTAACGTTTCAAATTTCTGCACACATTAGTTTCACAAAATGACAACTGTGCGATGAAATATTGCCCTACGCAGAGTTGAGTAGAATAGTTTGTCTAACTAGTGTTCTTTTTTATATTAATTTGTACCATTTTCATTGCTAATGGACTTTACTGTGGTCCAAATGGGTATGGCTTGTACCAGGTTACTGAGCAACATCTTTATGGTATTTTGACTTATGCAGTCAGAGGTTTTGAGTCATATGTGAAGACTAAACATTATTACAGGGAGTAAAGTAATTTCTTACCCCTTTAACTGATAGGATGGGACAGGATGATTGCACTGTTAATAAATAAATAAAAATGTTTAACATGCATGACACGTAATGTGATTTGAGTCGAAAAACACCTTTTTTTTTTTCAGAACGGTTTTGATTAATTTAAAAAATTAGATCACACCCTCTGACAATTGTCTGAATCAGTGTTAACATATCAATGTCTTCTCTTTTTTCTCTGTAGACTGGGTGTTTGGCCCCCGTCCAGCCAAGAACAGCAATAAGAGCGAAATAAACTGCATAACCAACAGCATGAACGAAATGAATGAGATGAGCGAGTTTGCACGATTTATGGACGCGAACTTCATTTCGCATGATCCGGATATTTGTGCGGATGCCGCTAAACCCGAAGAGCTCGTAGTGTCCATAGATGAAACATTCCATATACCTCAAAACCCGTACAATGACACTTAAACTGGGCAAGGTTTACTCTTTTATCGGTTCAGTGTGGAAGACAAAGAAAAAAACAGCCAGCTAGCTTGCGTTTCAAACACCCGTGAAACCACCGAGCCCGTTACGAAATTACCTGACATCGGTGTCATTGCTTACAGCAGTGTGTAATGTTTTGTCTGTTAAACGTTTTTTGGTGAGAAGACAGCTGATGTCTTATTGCTTGACAGGAAGATGAAGTCTGCAGTGTTTTATCGTCCTGAAACAAGTGACCAAAAAAATATGCTGCTGTTTAAATGTGCTTGGGTGCACGGCGTTTTCAAGCTACAGCAGCTGGATACAAAACTGCATCATCTGGATGTTGGATTGATTTCCATTGTACTGGCTGAAGTTTTTAATAACTGCACATATTGCACTCTTTGATACTGTATTTTGTGGCGAACCATTTTATTCACACTCACGTGCTCATACTCAATTGCGCACATATACACAGTTCTCATGTTTTCACACTGTGTTCAATAATGTAGCAGAAAGCTTTTTATTCAACATTTTGATGACACTTCTGTCCTTTATGTACTGCAAAACACAGTTAAATAATCAAACATAAAAAAGACTTTTGACCTATGCTAATACCTAGAAAAGACAAAATAAATGTTTAATCCATTCGTTCCATGAACCCTGTAAGTAAAATTAACCCCCACAGGGCAGGTTATTGCAAGAATATATAACTTAAAAGTAATTAAAAATTCAGTTTAAATGCACTGTAGTATGTGTACTGTACTGTGTAAATGCTACTACACTATATATGGTTTTCCATAAGTGTTAATATGCACAGTACTGTAAGAGTACTTCTACCAGTCTGACTGTCTCACGTTTCCTTTCTTATTTATATTTTCAAGCATATTATAATGCCTGCACAGTAAAAAATACGTATGTAATAACATGTTTAAAGCACGCTGGCTGCAGCAGAAAATGGCAGAATTTTCTTTTTGGGGAAGCTAAGGCCATTCTCACATTGTGTTGGCCAAAATTATTTGAACTATTGGGCCTGTCACACAGGAAGATTTTTACAAGTGTATATTACCTTAACTGTGAACAAGTAATCTTTGCAGGGACCCAGGTGAAAAACCTTTCCTACCATGTTTGAATATCTTTTTTCATTTCTGATAAAGACCTGAGAATGCAGTTTGTTTTTACAAAACACATGGGAAATAACAAGGTATACTCAATATATGCGTATAATTATGCCTTGAAATGCTGTGTGTTTTTTTTTTTTTTTCTGGAGGCAAGACATGTATGCATACAGCTGTTTTTCCCTCAGAATTAAGGGCTATATTTGGGCATGTTATTGTCAGGGACTCATAAACATAAACTGTGTAGTGTGAACATGTACACTGGGTCCTCAATGTTCTTTCAAAGCCCCAGATAAAGCTACAATGAATTACAAATTTGCTGTAAGGCTTTCTTCCATTTTCATCAAACACTTGTTCCACACTCCTGGATACACAGGATTTTTTTATTGTATTACCTTTTACTAACATAAAACAACATGTGCAACATTCATTAGCCTGTGGCCACGTTCTTTTTACTTTATTATCTATCAGTTGAAGCCTACTGTTGGAGATGTACCTTCATTTATTCATTCATTGGGTAGGTTCTGTAAAAATCTTGGATACAACTACACAAAGAAATATCCCGCAAAACATTGACATTTTAATATATTGTAGCTACAATAAAATTAAAACCAATCTGAAGTGACAGAAATTTTTTTAAAAAAAGTGTTGTCTCCAAAAATTCATGTTTTAATGCCGATGTCTGCTGGTTTATCCGCAGAACACGTGCGCCGTTCATCTCGTGACGCACGGTCAACACCGGGCGCTGTTTCGCTGCGTTTTACTGCCACCTAGCGACTTGACAGGGAAACGCAGGTGGCGTCGCTGCACCATCTCGTTGAAAACGAACAAGCGAAGAATGCAATTTTGTAACACAGCTAAGAAGGCATCCTCATAAATAAACAAAATAGTATCTATTAAAATGATGACTTGGACGCTGGCAGCACGAGGACCCAGTGTGCAACTGTTGATTTTTGTGACAAACAATTTTAACAGATGTCTGCTATACCGAAGGTCCAGTTTAAATTCTGCTTGATATTGTCTGAAGCTTTGTACGATTAACCATATTCCTGTGAAATTCCTTTTGCTTGTGGTCTGTGTTTTTCAGTGTTTCCATACTTCCCTCGAAATAAACAGATAATTAAATAAAGCAAGCATTTAAGTTAATTTCTTGATATGGGTGAAATTTTCTTCTTAGTTCATTCGTTTATCAGACACTGATTTAAGAAACACTCAGCTCACTAGTTCTTCTGTTTTAAATATATAATGCAGTGTATCTGATTTAAAATTTGGTGCATACCTGTGTTTAAGAAAAATCTAAATAATAATATGTGTCTAAATACCCCTTAAAGTTACATTTTACAGCAATACAAATATGGTAAATGTTTTTTTTTTTTTTTAATTTCAATAGACAAAAGACCATGGATCCTTATTTCAAATTCCAAAACTATGAATGCATATTACATAAAAGCAATGTTTTTCTTGCATGTTTATCCCACATGGATAAACACATGTACGCCTGTATATGTTAACCCTTGGCTCTTCGATCTTTTATTATGTTACTCTGGTGACATCATGTCTTGCATGTATTTGTAATATGTATTCATCTTGCTTCAGTGCAATTTTCTCAGGGTTTTCATGCGATAATTCTTGCTTTACATAATCCTCCATGTCAGTTTCTGACAAGAACAACAAAAGGATAAGTTATGTAACCGGTTTACACAAGCAAATCACGTAATCAGTCCAGCACTAATGAGGACTCATTTTAAGAGGCTGGAAGCACAGCAGGTTTGGCTTGTGCCTGCTTGCTGGTGGGTCTGAGGTTCAAGTCCTGCTTGGGCTGCCTTGTGACAGATTGGTGTCCTGTCCTGGATGTGTGTGTGTGTGTGTGTCTGTGTCTGTGTGTGTGTGTGTGTGTGTGTGCTTGGCTGGAAGATATTTGGAAGAACTATGAAACTATACCATTCACAGAGTGGTTTGTAGTGTAGTGGTGGGTACTGCTGCCTTTGGATCCAAAGGTCACAAGTTTGATTCCCCACGTCTGGCTGTAGTACCTTTGAACAGCATACTTATTCTAAACTACTACAGTGAAATTACCCAACTGTATAAATGGGTAAATAATGGTCAAGTGCTTTGGAGAAAAGAGCCAGCTAAATAAATTAGTGTTATTTAAGATCTAACAGGATTGGATGGTTTCGGTTTCCATCGTTTGTCATTTTCAAGTTTTGCATCAAAGTGGATGGGTTTTCATAAAAACAAAGGTTACCGTCTCGTGACTAGTCCACGATAATCTTGGTGTGTACCTTACAGTTACACTGTTGTGAACTGTACTGACAGGACTGCAGGCCCAAGCAGATCCAGACACTGCATTGCAGGACTTTGTGCTGTGTTTGCTCCCCATTTAAAAGCATTTTGTCAAATATTGGGGGAGGGGGGGGGGGGGGGGCAGCATAGTGCTTAATAGAGCTGCTGCCTTTGGGTCAGAAAGTGTCAGGTTCGAATCTCACCCCTGGTTGTAGCAACAGTGTGCAAGGTACTTAACCTAAAGTGCTGCCGTAAAATCGTAAAATCACCCAGCTATACGCATGGGCAAGTAATTGTAAGTCGCTGTGCAGAAAAACCTCAGCAGAATGAATTAATGTGCAGTTCCTGCTGTCAGGACTCTCTCTCTCAGCTTAGCCTGCGACTAGAAACTTCTGTGTGTTTCATGTAGGACCACTGTTCTGCCTTTGAAAGGAGTTACACAAGAGCAGCTCAAAATTAGTGCCAAGAATGCAAAGTCCTGTGTAAACTGTACACTTCACAAATATTGCCCTTTTTGTCTGTGTGTCTGGAGGTAACCGAAAAAAGTGCCCAGTGTGTCGTCGTGTGGTGGCGCGTTCCTTTCTGCGGGGTGCAGACAGAGGGAAGTCCCTGTGTGTGTGTGTGTGTGTGTGTGTGTGTGTGTGTTTGTGTTCGTTCTTCCGGACGTTCCTCCTACACACAGAAACCAGGCAAGACGCACATTCCTCTCCGCTAAACGTTTTAAAGGCACTTCACGCGTCGTAAAGCTGCCTGGTGTTGTTCAGGGAGACGTCGGAAACGGCGAGGTCCTCGACATACGAAGGCTGCTGCTGATCGCAAGTCTGTGAACCTACGGGAACGAACACTGTAGTTGTGTAAAATATTAAACTTATAAAATCTATATCTTAAATACTGAAGTAAACCCATAAAATGAATAAGCGATTACGATTTACACCTCTGATTCTTCTTCTTTCCTGAGGGTGCAACTCGATCGAGGTCCATCTCGTTTTCGCACCTGTGTTTACACCAGGGGTGTCCAAAGTTTTTTTGGTGAGGGCCAAATACAGAAAAATAAGCAAAGGCCCGGGCCACACACAAGAGGTGACATATTGACACATGATTACTGTGTGTATTTCTAACTCACCTATAATGTGAAGAACATTGCTCTCAGTGGGAGCAGTGATGCTGTCCTTTGGATTGAAGGATGGCTGGGATGTCAGGAGAAAGTTTGGTGGTTGAGACACGAAGGACTTCACAGAAATGGCTATCAGTCATTCTGGATCTCAGTCTGCTTTTGTTCTGATTTAACAGAGAAAATGTTTGTTCACATATGTATGTTGAGCCGAACAGGCTCATCATTCTTTTTGCGTGGCGTCTCATCAGAGGAAACTTGGCATGATCCAAACTCTGATAGAAGTCAGGGAGGGAGAGAAGCTAAATATTAAATATTTAGTAAAAAAGTAAATATTTTTCTTTGCTTAATTTTGTTTATTGGAGAAGCACCTTTTCTGTGACTGGCTCCATCTAGTGTTGAAACTGAGAAGTGCAACAGAGTTGAGCTCAAGCGCCATGTGCGGGCCATATTCAATTATATTTTCAGAATTTGCTGCGGGCCAATAAAAACTGACCCGCGGGCCGCAGTTGGCCCGCGGGCCGTAGTTTGGACACCCCTGGTTTACACGCACGATCAATGTTATCTGAAGCAACATATGAAACTGGCAATTGGACTCCTGTTACGTCAGATGAGAAAGGCTGCTCCCGACTTAATAACTCTTCCGTGATAAAAGTGAGGGACACGAACTTCGCACAGCGCACCGATCTTACGCGGGAAGCTGTGCGGCGGTCGCGCGACTCGGCGAACCGCGCTCGCGACAAACACCTCGACAGCAGCGACTCTCCGCAGCCGCTCAGCACCAACCCTCTAGCAGAGAGGGTACTTTGCAAGAAGTTATTGTAACGAAGAGCGTCCCGCTCGAGTGGAAACACGTTTATTGTAAGTAGTTGCGAATAATGGGGATTGTGGCACGTCAGTAAAGTAGTTGCGCATTACTGCGTTGCTGCCGGCAGGGGGGTGAGTGGAGTGCGTGAATCTTCTTGGGAGTGTGACGGCTGGCTTGGTGCAGCTTCTGAGGCGAAGTTGCTCCTCAGACCGAGAGAACTATTATTCCGCTGTGTACTCGCTAGAACCGTCCATCGTTTTGCCCGAGCTTCAAATAAACGTTCGTAATGGTTCATTTGTAACGTAACGGTGCGGCTGCGCGTCCACAGGCTTCTGGAAGTTCTTCGCCTCATCCGGAGCCCCAAGCAAGGCGGCGCGCGCTGCAGATTTGTCACTCACTGTGACTGTACAAGTATTTTTTATGTTCATTTTTCTCATTCTGTGCTCCAAGGCACCTGGTCTGGTGTCACGGTCAGTTAGTAGTAATGTCTACTTACTCTAGCAGCTGTCTTGTTTGTCGTATCCCTTCGGCGCTGTCACACACTGACTGTGTGTGAGATGAGCCGCGCTCAGTAAAAGTTGAAGTAATAATATATCGAAAAATACAGACTGTAGCTGAGTACACAAATGATTGTGTGGTGGAGGGGGAGCAGGAAGAATAACTTGAACGTTCACCTTGCGGTGGGGAGCGCGATGGCGCAGTGGGTTAGACCAGGTCCTGCTCTCTGCTGGGTCTGGGGTTTGAGTCCCGCTGCCTTGCGCCAGATTGGCGTCCTGTCCTGGGTGTGTACCTTCCCCCTCCAGCCTTACGCCCTGTGTTGCCGTGTTCGATTCTGGCTCCCCGTGACCCCAACTGGGACAAGTGGTTCAGACGGTGTGTGTGTGTGTGTTCACTTTGCCACTTGAGCTTATGTTACTTTGTTTATGTTTCCCCGCGTCGTCTCGCGGGAAGCAGATGCATTTGGCGGCAGCGGCCGAAATCTTCCCCCCCCAGCTGTCCTGGACATGGACGGACACGCAGGGACTTCTCCTCTTCCTCTGTGTGCTCTTGCTGGTGAAGTACGTGGGCAGCCTACCCTCCAGGACCTTGCCCCCCGGACCCTTGCCCTTACCTGTCATCGGAAACATGCTCAGCATCAGCGTGAAGGACCCCTTTGACTCCCTTTGCCAGGTACGGGGCCCCAGGGTCACTCAGCCTTCCCAAATCAGGCGCTTTATAAATGGTGAAGCAGAAAGCTGAGCAGTCGCAATGACAACAGCTCTGTCCTCTTACACTAGATACCACTGGTCCACAGACATGCGTTTCTTGATGCTGTCTGCTGTCAGTTGCAGTGATGCTGCATCTAATAGCACTGCAGTCATACAGCTCCTCTGCTACGGGCTCCAGTGTGCCTCAGTGTGTGTGTTTGCTTTGCATCTTACACCTGTTTCTATGGATTTCCTCTGGATGCTTCAGTTTCCTCCTGCAGCCTAAAGATGTGTCGCGGGTGAACTGGTGGTTCTAAATGGTGCGTGTTGTGTGTGTGTCAGTAAGTGTGTGCAACTGCCCAGAGATGGACTGGTGCCTCATGCTGTGGGCAGTTACACACGGGATGTACCCTGCCTCACACCCTGTGCTTTGGTAATACACCCTGGGCCACTGCAACCCTGCATTGAACAAGTGGGTGTCCTGTTGTATAGGTAATATCAGTAACTTTTTTTTTTCTGCTTATCCACTAACACTAGATCTCTTGAAAACATGAGAAGCTGAAGAAGGAAGTGTTTAGAATGAAAATATTTTATATTGTAGTAATAGAGAATATATTCATTACACATAAAGAATAGCTAATCAGTAAAAGGGATGTAAAGTGAATACATGCAGCCTATTACGTTCCATATCTGTACACACGCACGCACACACACACACACACACACACACACACACACACACACACACACACACACTGTCTGAAACCGCTTGCTCCAAGTGGGGTTGCAGCGAGCCGGAGCCCAACCTGGCAACACAGGGCGCAAGGCTGGAAGGGGAGGGGACACACCCAGCACAAGACCACCAGTCTGTCGCAAGGCACCCCAAGCAAGACTTGAACCTCAGACCCACCAGAGAGCAGGACCCAGCCAAGCCTACTCTGCCACCGCTCCCCCTCACCCCCCTCCATATGTGTATTTTAAAGAAAAAAATTGCATTATCCTAAAGCAAATTACATTTAAAAATGTTGACATTCTGTACCTGTAGTCTGTTCAGAGAACTGCTTTGATATATTGTTTTAAAAGAACTGAATTCCTAGCTTTCATAAGCAGTGTTACATCATGCTGATGTAACAGATAACTCAGATAATATAGATCTCAGTACACCGAGAGGTAAACGTTGCGCATCCTGAAAGTCAGGTTGGCTTCGAAGCAGTCATCCTTAACAAAACCAGTAATCCCCATTAAACGGCATTTTTCTCAGGGCGTGATTGGACTCGGTATCTCGAAGCTTTAATCGTGTCTTTCAGCTTATAGATAGGTATGGCAGTGTGTCCAGGATTGACGTGGGACCGGTCCGATGTGTAGTTCTGTCTGGAATCAAAAATTTTAAAGAGGCTTTCCTGGAGAAGGCCGAAACGTTTGCAGAACGTCCCTCCTACCCACTGAATCAAAGACTTTGCAAAGGTCTGGGTAAGTATCTCTTGCAGCAGAGGCCTCATTCATAGCATTTGTAAATTACACACACACTTCCTGAACCGCTTGTCCCATACGGGGTCGTGGGAAACCGGAGCCTACCCGGCAACACAGGGCGTAAGGCCAGAGGGGGAGGGGACACACCCAGGACGGGACACTAATCCGTCGCAAGGCACCCCAAGCGGGACTCGAACCCCAGACCCACTGGAGAGCAGGACCCGGTCCAACCCACTGCGCCACCACGCCCCCTGCGTTTGTAAAATATTACGCAGCAAATTTTTTTTTAAAATGCTTATGATTAATATCCTTCAAAACCCTGAAATTAATATTCTGCGCACTCTTATGCCTTAAACATTGATAGCACATATTATAATATTGCTTGTGACTTTCATGTACGTTGTAAAGTTACATTTGACATTTTCTGCTGTATAACAAGGACAGTTGCTTCTGAAGAAATTGGTGATAAAAATGGTCTTTGTTGATATAGTGATGTTGTCGGAATAGGTCTAATTTCATCCAATGGACATATATGGAAACAGCAGAGGCGCTTTGCCTTGTCAACACTAAAGTATTTTGGAGTTGGCAAAAAGACCTTGGAGAATTCCATCCTGCAAGAAAGCCACTTCCTTTCTGATGCCTTTCACGCAAAGCAAGGTATGCCAGAAGCATTAGAAAAAGCCTTGTAATTTTTTTTTTTTTTTTTTTTTGTCATTCCTATCAAAAATTCCTCTTGCCCATATTGATGTTTATATTACTGATAGTTCCTAACCATTTCTGGTTTTTAGGCTTCCTTTTTGATCCCCATTACCTTGTGAACAATGCTGTGGCCAATATGATCTGCACACTGGTGTTTGGGCACAGATTTGAATATGGCGATATCCATTTTCATCAGATGCTGAAGTGTTCTGAAGAAATTTTCAAAGTGCCTGCAACGTTCTGGGGCCGAGTATGATCATGACTTCTAATTCCTCTTTTCGCTTGCATTGTTGAGGAGGGGCGCGGTGGCGCAGTGGGTTGGACCACAGTCCTGCTCTCTGGTGGGTCTGGGGTTCGAGTCTCGCTTGGGGTGCCTTGTGGCGGACTGGCGTCCTGTCCTGGGTGTGTCCCCTCCCCCTCTGGCCTTACGCCCTGTGTTGCCGGGTAGGCTCCGGTTCCCCGTGAGGGACAAGTGGTTCTGAAAGTGTGTGTGTGTGTGTGTGCTTGTGTTGTTTAATGAAATTTTGGCTGACCTCTGTTATATAAAGCAGGGCAGTAAGAAGCATAGTGGTTCAGAACACAGACCTGTCATTTGAAGGTTTGCTGGGTCAAATCCCAGGATGAACCCTGCTGTTGTACTGTTCAGTAAGGTTCTAAGACTGTAGTTTTAAGTGTCCATAAAATTGCCAGGAAAAGCACTTAACAAATAGCATTTTCATTCATACGGATTCTCTTGATGGAGCCTTTTATACATGTTTTTGGCAGCTGTATAACCAGTACCCAGCCATCATGGATTTTTTACCCGGAGGGCATCAGTTAGCCTTTTCAAGTTTAGACAAAATAAAAAAGTTTATCGGTGAAGAAGTTAAAAGACACAAGGATGACAGAAATCCATCCGATCCAAGAGATTATATTGACTGTTATCTCCATGAAATAGAGAAGGTAAGTTCAGCCTTTTTTACATTCTAAAGGTTAAATGGTAAAAAGGCACAGGAGCCAATAATTAACATAATTTGTTGCTGAATTAAAAGTTGCTGTAATGTTGCTAAATGTTACGTCTTTAAGGTTAACTATGTTGGGAAGTGAAATACGTAAAAATAAATTTAGGAGAGTCTCTGAATTTTCTGCCAGTTCTTTGCTTTATTTTCTCATTTTTTATTGCAACTCCATGGTTTTAAAGCAAACAAGCTGCACTAATGGAAGTGTTTAACGGTTTTACCTCTGAAGCAGAAGGATGAAGGAGCTGGATTCACTGAAGAAAATCTCCTATATTGTGTGGTGGATTTGTTTGGAGCTGGTACAGAAACTACCTCCAACAGCCTCAGATGGGCAATTCTGTATATGGCCAAGTACCCTGAGATTCAAGGTATCTTTCATATGGTAAATAAATAGAGGTAAATGAGTATGTAAATGAGAGGGCATGGTGGCACAGTGGGTTTGACCGGGCCCTGCTCTCTGGTGGGTCTGGGGTTCAAGTCCTGCTTGGGGTGCCTTGTGACAGACTGGCGTCCAGTCCTGGGTGTGTCTCCTCCCCCTCCAGCCTTGCACCCTGTGTTGCCAGGTTGGGCTCCAGCTTGCTGCGACCCAACTTGGGACAAGCAATTTCAGACTGTGTGTGTGAGAGTATGTAAATGTTTTTGCCTGAGTCATCTTTTATATTGTATATCTGTTCTGTATCAACAAATTTTCTTTGACCTGTGAAGGCAGTATTAAGAAGACTGTTACCTCCCTGCAGTGGGGTCTCAGGCAATGTGTGCATCTGCTCTTCAATTAACTTTGTAACTATGCAACTATGTAAAACAATAACAGCTCCTTCCTGTGTACAGATACAAACTGATTAGATGTCAGCTTGTTCACACATTCTGCAAATTGCAGTTTAGCTTCTTGAGGCAGACATAGAAATGAAACAGGTGAGGCTCAATCTCCAAAGTAAAATTTAAAGATGTTTTGCAGGTCCATAGTAGCAGTCTCAATTTCTGAGTGACTACATTTCAAATTAAGCAGTAATACCATTTGAATGAATTTTTTTATTGCACTGAATGATTTTGTTATCTTGGCGAGATCTCATTTGCTGGCAGAAGTCCCACTGTTTAACACTTGACAGATTTGCTCAAAGATATATTTTTTATAGCTGCCTTCAGAACAGTCCTTGTGTGCTGATGTGGTTTCACAGAGAAGGTCCAGACTGAGATAGATCAGATGATTGGACAGAATCGACAACCCTCAATGGATGACAGAGCTAGGATGCACTTCACCAATGCTGTGATTCATGAAGTTCAGAGATTTGGGAATATAGTTCCCATAGCACCACCCAGAATGTCCAACAGGGATACCACCATATCTGGATATAAAGTTCCCAAGGTGAGTGCAATAAGAGTTATTTAGTGCAGTTTTTATTGCAGCAGTTCAACTGGAAAAGGAACTAATTACCTCAAATACTCATGAACTTCTAGAAGAAGAAGTGTTAATGTATTTAATGTTTTTTAAATCTTTTTTTAATGTTCACTGCTGCTGTTTCACATCTAAACAGTATTTTTTTATGTCTGATAAAGGGGATGATGGTGGTGCCAGTGTTAAAATACATCCTACGTGATAAGGATGAATATGCTACTCCTGATAAGTTCAACCCTGAACATTTTCTTGATGAAAACGGAAACTTTTTGAAAAAAGAGAATTTCATACCTTTTTCAATAGGTAATGTTGAATTTTACGTTACAGGTTGAAAGCAGTAGATAACCTGTTTTAAATTTTCAATTTTACGCCTTTGATTAAATCTAATTTCTCATCACCTCTGCACTTTATTTTTTATTTAAAAAAAGCATAAATACTGTAATAACCAGCATTTGCAATAATACCTTTCTGCTTCTGACCACATTTAATGCACTTAAAGGTTTCTAAGTTGTTTTTTAATGTTATATTTTTTGCCATCTGTCCTTTATTGTTTTAATATTTTCATGGATGTTCATGATAAAATCACAAAATCATTGATTGTCTTTCACTGCACGGACAAAAGGCATTGTATAGACCCCTTTATATGAGTGAAAAGTGGATGTACAATTTTGTCATTATTTCTACAACATCCCTGTGTGTGAAATGCACCACCAACATATATGCCAAAGTCTGCCTAGATGTTCTAGTGAAAGTAATTAGATTAGCTTAACTGCATTAAGCACAGAAGAAACTTAACATTGGCTCAAATGGAATTGGATCAAAACAGAATAGACATGCTTTATACAGAAGTGGTACTCAGTATTACATGGAAGGTGTTTCTTTTTCTGTTGTAGGTAAACGGATGTGCCCAGGTGAACAACTGGCTCGCATGGAATTGTTCCTCTTTTTCACCTCCATGTTACAGAGGTTTACTTTCCGAGTACCTGAAGGAGAGGATCCAAGTTTGGAATCTCTCATAGGCATCACTTGTGGCCCAAAGCCATTTAAAATCTATGCTGTATCTCGCATTTAACAAATAATGATTTCTGTATAGTTATATTTTGTCAGTAGTCAAATACAGTGGTGAACTAGCCCATATAGCTGAAATCTGTTGATAAATGGCAGGTACGAACATGCTTCCATTTTTTATTCTATTTGTCTTGATCAAATACTTTCAGCCTTATACACTGTAATTCATAAAATGTAGTTTTGTGAAGGCTTATTTTAATTACTTTAAACACATAATACTCACTCACAGTACAATTCTATAAACACACACACATAATTGCAAGAAATTATACCTGTACATTTCCACAGTTCAATTTCTGTCATGGACCTTTTCCAAAAACTGGACACATGGAGGCAGCAGAATGTATTTATTACAACAACCAATGATTTTATAGTCGTTGTTAGGTCCAGTGGGTGTCTATTATGTTTTCTTGTTTCGTTTTCCCTTCCTCTCACTTGGATTACAGTCACAAGTGTCCAGCAATATCTGTCAAGAAAAGGTGGGCCTGATTTGCTGGACCAAGAAGGGCAGGACTTCGCAGATATTGAAAGAACATTTCCTGGAGGCCATTGGGGAGCTCGCTTGTGGATTAACAAACTCTTCTAGTGTGATTGTCATAGTGCTCCTGGTCTTTCTGTTTTCCTTCATGACGGCATTTTGATATTTCTGCTTCTTTCTTTGTATCACCTCTATACTGCTTGTACACTTGTCTGGTTGTTTGCTCGTTTTCTTTCTTTAGACAGTGTAAAAGTAGTGTAGTTAGAAAGGTGGCAGAAAACTTTGTTTTGCGTTTTGACCCCTTTTTGTTTCCAGGTTGGAGTTTGAAAGTGGCTTGTCTGCAAGGGTAGTGGGTTAGGCATATTTCTTTGCTTGTTGATTACCCTTTACATTCTGTCTATGTTTATGAAGTTTGCCTGTTAGCTCTTCAATGTTGTAATTTGATTAACTGCCCTTTCACAAAAAAATTAAACACACATCCCTGTTTGTGCATTCTATTTATTGTCAATTCATAACTTCATACAAAACCTCTATGTTACAGCCTTACACAACCGTGGGGTCATAACAGACTAAGGAAGAAAGGCTAAGAGGCTAATGCTAAGACTAAAGAAAAAAGATGAGCCATGAAAAATAATTTTCTACATTCAGCCATAACTACTGTATGCTGTATATTTAAGATTTCTTAGATACTGAAACAACTTAAAGACTAAACAATGTCAGTGATTAATGGGTCATTTCACTCATTTCTGTTAGCCTGCCTGCATGTATCTCGCTCACACAACTACTTTTTCTGCTACTTTATTAGAGAAAAATGCTACAAAAATCTGTAGCTTCAACACAAACACATCTCCACATCTTTGAAGGCATGCACACCCATCTCAGTACTAACACTGAGTACTGTTTATAAACTACAAGATGTAGACAACTGACTCCACCACATAAACAATTCTTTATTTTCACACACACACACACTTTCAGAACCGCTTGTCCCTTACGGGGTCACGGGGAACCGGAGCCTACCTGGCAACACAGGGCATAAGGCCAGAGGGGGAAGGGGACACACCCAGGACGGGACGCCAGTCCATCGCAAGGTACCCCAAGCGGGACTCAAACCCCAAACCCACTGGACAGCAGGACTGCAGTCCAACCCACTGTGCCACTGTGCCACCGCACCCCCTCTTTATTTTCATTATAATTTTAAATCAACATCGTAACATAACCTGTGTGCAACTCAACTTGACGTCCTATGACTGCATTATGTTTTCAGACACGAATGTACTCAGTAAATTGCCAAATTTTATAATTCTGTTCCACCTGTGTGGTAATTTCAGAATTCAAGTGGTTACTCAGCCATTTAAAAGTACTGCCTTGAGTCCAAAGCAGTTCCATAAATTAGAATAGAGGAATACAGTTTTCTTCATACAACTGAAGCTCCATTTACAAGAGTTCTGAGTTAGTAGCAAATGTAATTTGTGCCTAAAAATTTGCATAAGGTATCAACTCACACTGATGAGATATGTTGTTATCATACATCTCCAAGAAAAATTTGAAGATTCGTTAAAATGTGTTCAGTTTTGGTCCTTGTGATAATAGCAACTTAATTTTCACACCCCCGCCCCCAATGGAAAAACCAAACGCCCAAAACACCTGTTACTGAAGTAGGTAACATGACATTGTAACTTAAGTTACAACTCCACCTTATCCACTTCCATGGGATACATATGCCTACACCACTCTATTCCTTTTTTTATCGTACACTTTCAGAAAATTAATTCAGTGTGGCATCGGGACATTTTCAAATTTCCAGCAAAAACCTTCCCTTTTGACATCGTTGTGTTCAGCGGGGTACAGCACACAACTTGTATGGTATAGGGCTGTGGGTGACTCCCACTTTGGACTCCAGGGTGGGCTCCACACCAGGGGGTGGAGAGAATGTGAACCGCTGGAGAAGGGAGGTGAAGAACAGGAACAACTCCATTCGTGCCAGCTGCTCCCCAAGACACACCCTCTTGCCTGAGGAAACAAAGACAACATGACATTTGAGAACTATACTCCTATTTCTATGCCACGTAATTTTTACTGAGCAAGTATATCGAACAATATTATAAAAACTGAGTTTCAAAATTTTATTAAACTGTGCTGTCACAGGGACATAGATTCTTCTGGATGTACTTTCCATTTGTGAAGCCAAGTCATCATTATTTATGTTGTTTTCTGTCACGTTCTCCGCATCTGGCACATCTGCAACACCTGCCGTTCCCTGATGGGAACGACTATAAAGAGGGAAGCCGAGGAAGCCCAGATGCGGAACCTTGTTTTGCCTCCTCGTTTCCCTGCGAACCGTATTACTGAGAGAACCAGTCCGAATTCGACCCTTTGCCTGTTTCTTCCTGACCACGTTCTTTGCCTAGCCCTTTCCACGACGTTTGCTGATCGCCTGACCCTCGCCTGCCCCTCGACTACGATTATGGATTCTGATTCGGCTTCCGTGCACGTCGATCCGAACTCTCTGCACTCGAGTCCGTCCGCGCTACGCGCAACCGTGACAGTTTTCAAGCATAGCAGGACATCTGAGAATTGAGTTGTATACAGTCATGCACCGCTTAACGACGTAACGGCTGACCGTATATATGATGGTGGTCCCATAAGATTGTAATGGAACTGAAAAATTGCTGATTAGCTACGTTGTAGCACAACGTGTTACTCATGTGTTCGTGGTGCTGCTGGTGCAAACAAACCTGCTGCGCTGCCAGTTATACAAAAGTATAACACATACAATTACGTACAGTGATAATGATAATATACATCTATGCTGCTGATTTATGTATTTACTATACTGTACTTTTTCGTTATTTAACAGTGTACTCTTTCTACTTAAAAAAAGTTTCCTGTAAAACACTATGCTGTGTTACACCGGCAGCAGCGCCACAAATCTTGTGTTTACCGCCTCTCTTGACTGCATCGAGGCTATGCCATCGAGGCTTCTATAAGTAAACTCTATGATCGAGGCTATACCATCTAGGCTTGTATAAGTACACTCTATGATCGAGGCTATACTACCTAGGCTTGTGTAAGTACACTCTATGATGATCGCACAATGACGAAATCTCCTAACAATGCATTTCTCAAAACCTATCCCCGTCGATAAGCGATGCATGTCTGTATTTCAAACTTTCTCATAGTAAAACATAGAAAAGGAAAGACAGATTTCATCAGTAAGGCATTGCACATGTAATATGCTACCAGCTGAGAAAGGCAAGAAGGCATCTCGTCTTCTGAACTTCCCCTCTGAATCCAGGAAATGGCCAGGATTAAATGTGAAAGGAGTCTCCCACTCAGTCTCATCAAAAAGCACAGAGTGTAATGTTGCCGCCACCATAGTACCCTGGAAAAAATAAAAGGTCTCTGAAGCCTCAATTATGACATTATCTAGAGAGCAAGAAACCTCACACATTTACTACTGCTGCTCTACATTTATCCATTTAGCTAAGGCCATTCTCCAGAGCAACTTACAGTGTTAAGCTAATTACAATTATCACCCATTTCTGCAGCTGGGTAATTTTACAGGAGCAATTTAGGATAAGACCTTGTTTAAAGGTACTACAACTAAAGATGGGATTTGAACCTGCAACTATTCATTAGGTGAAAAGCAGTAGTGGTACTACTCTAGCAGCTGGCCCAAACCCATTGAAATGAAAGTGTCCATTTAGATTTAAAATAAAAAAAAAAAACACTGTTCTAACATTGTTTATAATGTGCAGGATATACAGTCTGAAAAAGAGCTTGACATGTAAAAAAAAAATAAAATAAACTTACCTTTGGAATTGTGTATCCTCTTAGTGTGGTGTCTTTTGTCGTCGAACGCACCCCATTCAGTGGTACAATGTTACCCATCCTCTGTATCTCATGAATAACAGCATCAGTGTAGGGCATATTGGCTCTGTCTGCCATGGTTGCCAGACGTGAGGGTCCAAGTACTTGGTCTATTTCTGCTTGTACCTTCTCTAAATGTGTAACAGAGTAAGTAGGATTTTAATAAGGAAACTGAATAGTTACCTATATCTTGAGAGTATAAACTTTACAGCTGGGAAATCTTTATCATTTATTTGTACAACAGCATAACATTAATGAGTTTTAAATCTTTTTAAAAACCCATTCCTTGCCACCACCTGTACATGTCTTTGATAAACTAAACTTAAAATTGATTAGCCTTTATCCATTTTTGTCCTCTAATGAACAACACCATTCAAATAATATGAAAAGTTATGGTCGTAAATTCTCTATAATTTCTATTAGTCACTGATTAAATATAATATGAAAAAGTAAGTTAATACATGTATATTTCTTGTCTTGTAGACCATGCTCAACTGAGAACTTTATAACTGTGCCAAGCTTTCAGTAAACTTATCTGCAACATGAAAACCAACCTTGTATTTCTGGGTATTTAATCATATACAGCAAACCCCAGATCAGTGTAGTTGATGTTGTTTCTGTCCCAGCAGCAAACAGGTCCAGAGTGCAGTAACACAAGTTGTCCTCATCGAAACCTGCTTCAGCATCATCTTTCCACTTCAGGGACAAAAAAAAGACTAAAATTATGTTCTGTTCTATATTGGAACAGATACCAGCAGAACAGATAAGTAACTGCATTTCACTTCATGCAAAAAAATTCTGCAATTCAACTGGGTACTTCTCTAATATTACCTTTTCCATCTCAGAAAAGAAGCTGTCAATGTAGTCTCTCGGAGTTGAAGGGTCCCAGTCCTCCTTGTGCTCCTTAATTTTTAGCTTTATAAAGTCGATCACAATTGCCCAGAGGGAAAATATTTTTTTGTGTGGACCAGGTAATCTGCGCATCAGCCATGGGAACGTGTTGTACAACTGAAAACCAAAAACAGTGAATTCCTCAGAAAATTTTTATTTCTATAAATTACTTATAAATGAGACAGGATTAAGTGTCAACACAAGTAAAATCCCTAAAATCAATGAAAAATTACACACAAGTAAAATGAGGTGCTTTACCTGAGCCCAGATGCTTCCCTCCAAATAAACTGCTTCATTGATTATTTTCAGCAGTGTTTGGAAGTAGCTGTCGCTGTAGTCAAACCGGTCGCCAAACACCAGACAACTGATGATGTTGGCAACAGCATTGTTAACAACGGAAAGAGGTTCAAATGGCTGGCCTACAGAATTTTAATTGAAAAACAACATTAGCTGGAAGCCTTACTCAGTTTTTATATTAAAGTAAATGCTTATAATGGCACTGAAAACAAGGTTCTGAAAACCAATGCAGCAGTTTTTATGATCAAAGTAGAAGCAGTCAGTGATAATCGACAACAAATTAAAAAAATCAAAATTAAAAGAGCAGTACCTGTTTCCAGGTCTTAGTCATACCTTGAGTGTTCCCTATGACTTCATTTAGGAACCTACATTCCACTTGGATCTGCGACTCAAGACTTTTCTTCCCCAGTCCAAAGTTTCTCAGAGTATGGAGGGCAAACTTTCTTTGTTGTTTCCACTGATACCCATTGGAGACAATCAAACCTTTAAAACATTTGTATTAAATGAGTGGTTTTCAAGTTAGCATTTCAGCATCATTGTTAAAATCTGGCATCCATTTATAGTCTGTTAGTGGATGGAACAGGTTCAACAATTTTTACTCTTATTATTCTAGCCTTTTGAATGAAAATGAATGTGAATGAAAAATGGCTCAATAAGAGATGCCGTTAGCGTTACTTATACTAAGATGCCGAAGCTTTTACATTAAAAATGCTTAAGGATATGCTTGTTCATATGAGTCAACATCAGGAGAAACAATATTACCTTTGTTCTGGATAATATCAGTAAATAGTGGTAATGATGGACGATCAACAAAGTTTTCACCGTGTTCAACCAGGGCTTCCTTCACAGGCTTCAGACCATTTACAAAAACCATCCTTTGTCCCATTCGAATACTAAAAATATTTCCATATTGCTTGGCAAACTAGGAAAAGCAAAACAAAAACTCAATTAACACAGTAATTACTGATAAAGTATATATGTTATGTTCACTGAAAAATTATGTCAGTGAGTTACCTAGGCGTCTTCGAATACACACACACAGTCTGAAACTGGGGGGGTCACTGCGAACCGGAGCCTAACCCGGCAACACTGGGCATAAGGCTGGAGGGGACACACCCAGGACGGAACGCCAGTCTGGTGCAAGGCACCCCAAGCAGGACTCAAACCCTAGACCCACCAGAGTGCAGGCTCCGGCCAAACCCACTGCACCGCCGTGTCCCCCCCTTCATATACAGAAATATTGTAATGTTCATACAAAATCGGAACAAGTGAAAAAGTGTACAAGTGAAAAGGGCAGACAATTGGCAGCTCTGTGTGTGAATGGTGGGGAGCTGGGGAGAGGTGCAAGATGTAGTGCGGCGGGCAAGGGCCTCTTCGGCACCTGGCCCAAACGGGGTACCATACCGGGTGTTTAAATGTGCTCTGGGCGTATAAAAATTTCTGTGGAGATTAATGGCTGTTGTGTGGAAGAAGGGGGTAATTCCCAAGTCATGGCAGAGAGCAGGTGGAATTTTTATTCATAAGGAAAAGGAGGCTGTTGGGGTAGGCCAGTTTAGGCCTATTAGCCTTCTCAATACTAAAGGGAAGATTTTCTTTAGTGTTGTGACAAGGAGGTTGATAGCATACTTGAAAGCCAACAGGCTGATTGATACCTCCGTGCAGAAAGCTTCCAGGATGCTCAGGGTGCTTGGAGCACACCAGTATGATTTGGCATCAGATTCAGTCTGCCATGAAGGAGAAAAGAGATCTCAGTTCTGCAGTTTGCTGTGGGAGGCACTGAGGTTTTTTAAGGTTCCCGGAAGTGTTACGATGCTGGTGAAAGCCTACTTTGCGGATATTCAGTTTTGTTTTAGTACGGAAAGCTATACAACATCTGGGCATCGGCTGCAGGTTGGGATCATGGCTGGATGTACAATTTTGCCATTGGCTTTCACAATGGCAATGAAAGTTATTTTAAGAGCTTCCAAATTGGCTGTTGGTGGTGAGAGGCTGCGGGATGGGACGCGCCTACCCCCATTAGAGCATTTATGGATGACATGACGACCGTTACGGCTATGGCTCCTTGTACGCATCGTTTGTTGTCTGAGCTCAACGATAACTTGAAGTGGGCTAAGCTGAAGGTTAAGCCAAGTAAATCAAGGAGTCTCTCAATTGTTGGTGGGAAGGTGGTACAAGAGAACTTTTGTATCGATGAGGAAGTAATTCCTTGTATTCTGGAGAAGCCAGTTAAGAGTTTGGGTAGATGGTATAGTTCTGTGTTAAGCGATAAGGAGCAGGTTGTTGAACTCAGGAAGGTGGTTATGGAAGGCATAAAAAGCATTGATGCATCCCTCCTCCCTGGGAAGTTAAAGTTGTGGTGTCTGCAGTTCGGGCTCTTGCCACGTGTTAGGTGGCCACTTACGGTGTATGAGTTTTCTGTCCAGGAGGTGGAGAAGCTCGAGCAGATTATTAGTGCGACGATAAGGAGATGGCTGGGAGAGCCACACTGTTTGAGTAGTGTAGCGCTATATGGTAAGGGTATGTTGGAGCTGTTGGTATCAGGTTTGGTGGAGGAGTACAACTGTGCAAAGGCAGGTTTGGAGCTGACTCTAACGGAGTCAAAAGATGAGTTTGTGAGAAAGGTGGTGCCATCAGTGAGGACAGTTCGGAGGTGAAACCCCAGAGACGCAGCTCAGAGAGCAAAAGGGGCGCTGATGTTGTTGGACGTGGTTGGGCACGTGCAGAGAGGGAAGGCAGGGTTTGGCCCCGACCATTTGCGGAGGTTGTGGAGTGCTGCCCCGGAGGCAGACAGACGGCGATTGGTTGTTGAGCAGGTCCGAGGGCAGGAAGAGGAGGTGAGGCGTGCAAAGGCGGTTACATTAGTGAAGCAGGGTCAGTGGGTGAACTGGGAAGGTGTGGAGAGGAGGAAGTTACGCTGGTAAGATGTGTGGGCGATGGAGGCAAGTCACCTTAAGTTTATTGTTGGAGCGACTTATGATGTGCTACCAATGCCACAGAATGTTAAGCAACGGGCAGGTGGTGATGGTTCTTGTAAGTTGTGTAGTGGTGTGGCAACTCTGAGGTGCATTTTGTCAGGGTGTAAGGTCAGTTTGGGGCAGGGGCGCTATACTTGGTGCCATAATCAAGTTCTTAGATGTTTAGCAGGTGTGTCTGAGAGTAAGTAGCAACTTGTGAATTCTTTGCCTGTTGGTAGTTTAGCTAGAACAATTGGTTTTGTGCGGGCAAGAGAGAGTAGCACTATGCAAGGGCAGACGTGCCATGGTAGGTGGGGTAATGCACAGGACTGGAAGTTGTTGGCTGATGTGAGCAAGCAGCTCCAGGTTCCGCAGGTCATTGCTGTTAGTTCGCTGTGTCCAGACATGGTGTTATATTCGGAGGGTGAGCGTACTGTGTACTTTGTAGAGTTAACAGTGCCGTTCGAGGATGCTACTGGGGAGGCATACGAGTGGAAACAGTTAAAGTATGCTGATCTGGTAGCAGAGGCAAGGGACCATGGATGGCGGGCTCACGTGAGGCCGGGAGAGGTAGGTGTTAGAGGGTTTGTGGCTAAATCAGCTACAGCATTGTTGAGGGAGTTCGATGTTAAAGGCGGCAATGAAGGAGCTGTCTGAGGCAGCTGAAAAGGCAATTCAGTGGTTGTGGCTGAAAAGAGAGCAGGGTAGTTGGGGTTACAGGCTTGAGGGAGGTGTGTAATAGTGGAAAATTAGTGGTAGGTGGTGAGTAGTGGGAAGGAGCTGGTGATAATTAAGGAGGTGTGGCTGTGTTAATTAGGATAGTTTAAATTTGTGGAGTGGCACATTAGCAGTTGGTGGGGTAGCAGGTGTGGTTGTAAGGTTAGAAGGTATGTGTAGTGTTGTGGTTTAAATGGTTGAGTTAGTGGGGTTGTGGTATTTGTTGAGGGTCAAGGGTATCAAACATCTGTGTGGAAGGGGGTGTGTCCCGGTGCCAGACTGCACTGTTGAGCCTTCTGGAGGTGTCGTGGGCCTAATTCAACAAAATGCCGACGAAGGGAGGTGCCCACTTGATAACCTCAATGAAATACCCATGTTGGTACCCTGCTGGTGTGGTTTGTTAGTTTGGTTGGTGAGTTAGGCTTGGTCTGTTGGTTTGGCTGATGGTTAGCCTTGGGTTTTTTTTTGTGGTGGATCAGATGTGGTTTGTTGGATGGGTTCTGTTGGTGGTGGTTTGATGGTTTCTTATGTTGGTGGGTTAGACTTGGTTTGGCTTTGGTGGGTGTGGTTTGATGGTTCTGAGTTGATGTGTTAGACTTGGTCTATTTGGTTTGATGGTTAGTGTTTGTTGGTGGGAATAGGCTTGGTCTCTGGTAGTTGAAACTTGGTCTGTAGGTTGGGCTTTGGTGGGTGTGGTTTGGTTGGTTATTGTAAGAAGGTTGGGTTAGGCTTGCTTTATGTGTTTGGGTGTGGTTTGTTTGTTTAGTGGGTTAGAGCTGGTTTGTTTTGGTTTTTGTTGGTGGGATTAGTTTTGGTTTGGTGGGTGGGTTAGGTCAGTTAAGCATCTTGGTCTCAGGGCATGAAGATGTATGTTTGCTATGCTGGGTGTAGTTCTCTGTGGCTTTAGGTTGGTGGTTGAATTGGGTCCTTGTGTACAGCTGTTGAAAAATATGCACAGAGTATAACATCTTTTCCTGTCTATCTTGAATGTCCAAGTTCCGACCTTCTGTGAGGACAACATCCTACAAGCATCCAAGTTCATGTTTTCTCTGGTACCTGACTGTGAGTGTGGCTCTACTGTTTCTGAAAGGAATCTAAAGTGGGTGTGCTAGGAATATTCTCCTGGCGGTGTGCAAATTTTGTGACAAATGCCCACAATCCAAGAATTCTCATTTAATCTCTGTATTAAGACAAGCAGAAGGCAGGCACAAAATCCTCTGCTAGTGTGCTAGATGAGTCATCTCCAATTTTTTCAAAGAAAAAAATGTATGAGATGCTTCCCTTGATACGACATCACATTCAACCAAGACTTTTTTGAAAGCAACTGACAGTCACATCTATTTATTCAGCGGGGTAATTTTACTACAGCAATTTAGGGTAAGTGCATTGCTCAAGGGTACTACAGCTGGGGGTGGGATTCAAACCTGCAACCTTTGGGTTCAAAGGCAGCAGCTCTACCCACTTCGTCACCAGCTGTCCCTTACATGTAATAAAAATCATTTTACATTCAGTATATTACAGTAACGGGGGGTGCGGTGGCGCAGTGGGTTGGACCGGGTCCTGCTCTCCGGTGGGTCTGGGGTTCGAGTCCCGGTTGCGGTGCCTTGCGACGGACTGGTGTCCCGTCCTGGGTGTGTCCCCTCCAATTCTGGCCTTACGTCCTGTGTTGCCGGGTTAGGCTCCGGTTCCCCGCGACCCCGTATGGGATAAGTAGTTCAGAAAATGTGTGTGTATATATTACAGTATCTGCTATTTGTTCACTCTTTTACCAAGTCAAGCACAAACCCCTTTCACAATAAAATGTAATGGTACTGATCTTTAAGTCTAATGGTCTGTGATACTATTTATTTAGTTACTTCAAAGTTCAACTCATTTTGACTTATGTTATGTGTCTAGTATTATACATTGTTTCACTGATTTTTATACAGTCCTATGTTTTATGCCTGTATTTAAAGTAAAAAATTAATCACATCCAGCATATAGTTGTTAAAAATTAAAGAATAATGAGAAACAATGAAGGCAACAGCTGTTTGCGATCAACATATTGTACCTGTTTTATTCCACTGATATCTTTGACACACTGTAATAATAAAGACATTCAAGTGTTGTGCAGGCCAGGAGGTGGGATTCGAACCTCAAACCTGTGGGTCTAACTTAGGCAGCAGCTCTAACCTTGAGCAGTTCCTCGTACTAGTCGTACTTTATTATTCTTTTTTACGAAGTTTGACAAAGAGAAATAGCGCAACAGCAGAAATCGAAGGAAAAACAGCAACAACACGCCATTCGTGTTCGTTCTGTCCTCAGAACTAGAAGGCGAACAGAATCTCACAGCAAAACGACAATCCGCTCAATTCACCTCCTCCTGCCTTGTGAATCTGTTGGTTTTAACGGCTGCATTAAATTCATTTAGAGACAAAACGCACGTACCTCTACTACCTGGAGATGAATTCTATTTGAATCGATACGGAAAAGATCTCCCACAAAAGGCAGGGACCACGGTGGTCCAGGAGGAAAGTTTTTCGGAGCCTTGTTTTTAATTAGGTCCACAAGTATCAAAAGCACAAAGAGAAAGATTAAAACACTGCTGAGGTCTAACCATCCTGACAAGGAGAGGACGGACATGGTTGCTGTTATTGCTGCGTATTTACAGGTCAAACCAGTTCTGCTCCCTCTCTGCCTCCAGAACCGCACTGTAATTTAACTTTGAGAAATGTTCCGCAAGACTGGAACTCGAGGACACCTTTGATGGACACTTGAGTGACCAATCAGAGTCAGACTCCGGCCCACTGGTAAAAATATTAAAAACTGAAATATAGAACGCCTTTTTCAGAAAACTAGAGCATTTCCTTCCTGTACAGGATTTTTGCGGTTTATTTTTCCATTCTGTTCCCGTGTTTTCTCCTCCCTGCACATGTACTTTTTCTACCATTGGTTCTCCTCCCTGTCAATCATCGTCAGTCCTGCTGCCACTTCCTCCATCTGCACCAATCACCTCCAGGTCCCGCCATTTTAAAACCCTCCTATTTGCCCACTGATGCTCAGATTTATGTCTCAGAGCATGACTTTGCCTTGTTTTCAGTGGCAGTGTTGCTTATGGCTTCTGTTCACTTATTTTGTACCCAGGCCCTGGTTGACTGTGATTAGTTTATCTTGGTGGTGTTGTTGGCAAAAAGAACTGGTAAGAATGTTACGTGCCTTGCATGTCCAACACACAGGTTGTGCCACTGTCTGGTTGGGAAGAGTTAGGTGCCACCCGTTGTATCCAACAACAGCCAAAAGTACAATACCTTAGTTAGGGTGTCACAGATGCTCAAGAGCCCTTTGTTTTTCTTTCCATAGCTTGGGTAGTATTACTAGATAAATAGTTTTTCTAAGTTCTTTGCTTTGTAACTGTTGTTGTTCCTTTCCCCTCTGGAAAGTGTCTTTGTAAATATTGTACAAACAAAGTCACTTGAACATCTGCCTCAGTTTCCACTGTAAAGGAAACTACACTGAGCACTTGGTTCTTATATGTGTCATTTTGCTGGGCCCTTATTACTAATGGTTACCATTCAGTTGATGTTCCACTCTTTCTACTCCTAGACACCTTGGGTTGGAACATGGAGGATGATGGTGACTGTCAAAATTATCCACATTTTTCCTGTGAGATCATTGTGGAGGAAAGAACTGTGTATTTTTCATAAATGTTACATAAACCATATTTGAGTATTTTTATCTTGTATTCTTCTACAGACTAAACTTGTATATTTTCCAACAACAAACATTCCCAAGAAGAAAATACCTGGGTAAACATACATTTTATATGTAGTCACTGATTTGAATTTAAAAGCTGAAAGTCTAAATTAAGAATTAGCAGGAATTGCTGTCAGTAAGGACGTAGGCTGTTCAGTTTATTTCCGATAAATGTTTTGAATTGTATAGTAAAATAATTGCATAGAAATATTATAGGAGTCTGTTTTCACATTTTACTTTATTTATACCATTTAATAAAAGTATTTTTCTAACACACACAGTACATCTGGATTTTATGTAGCAGGATGCCATCCAACAAAAAAAAACTTGTACAACTGTGTTTAAAAAAATATTTTATTTTCAAAAAAACAATCATATTCAGTATAGTTTAATTTTGATCTGTAATGCATTCACTTTAAATCCACATTTCACTGCTGCTTTTGTTAAATGTTTTCGGACAGAAATACACAATTGTGTCCCTTTGTGTTAGTCTGGCTGAATAGTGAATTAACCTATGATTTATTCTGAAAATCATAACTGTAAATGAAGCTTTAATATATCATTTAAATAATACTGGTTAATATTTAATTTCTAATCTAGAGTAAAACACTCTACAGCCCCATTACACAGTGCTTCTAATGGCATTGCCCAAATGTTTTGTTGAGTGACAGACAGGTTGTGATGTACTGAACTTTAATTCTTAGGAGCATCCCCATCCCAAGTTATCAAAATTTATCCTGAAAAGGTTGAGAAAGAGAAAAAGCACTTATAAAGGCAGAGAAACAAAAACTGACCAGAAAAAAGTAAAAGAAAGGATTTTTTTTTTTTTTTTTTTTTTTTTTTTTTATTTTATTTTAAATGTCAGTTGGTCCCCTTACAATGGGAACCCACCTTACAGGGTGAGTTTATGGAATGTATTAACCTTGTTGTGTAAGGAATGGGTGTTCGCAGATTTGAAATAGGTGTAGCGCAATAAAAGTAGCTAGCTGTAGTCCAGAAATTCCAAAAATTAGTGTTTTCACTGTTACTGACTTTACGTAATGTTTTAGATGTAAGTTACAACTTAAGCATTTCCACAGAATGATTTTTTTTTTTTTTTTCTCCCTCTGTAGGCACTTTCTAAAAAAAATAGGTTTATTTTTGCAGTTCAAAGCTGAACATGTGCTGACTTCCAATTCAAAACCTCTCAGTTATACATTACATTACTGTGCTCAGCGGGGTAAAGCACATAACTTATATGGTTTCGGGTGAAGAAGGAATCCAATTTCGAATTCCAGGGTGGGCTCCACAGCTGGGAGGGGAGAGAATGTGAACTGATGGAGAAGGGAGGTGAAGAACAGAAACAACTCCATTCGCGCCAGTGGCTCCCCAAAACACATCCTGTTCCCTGAGTAAAGAAAGACACATGGCAATTTCAAAACTACACTCACATTTAAATTCCATGTTATTTTATTCATGTTAATTGAATAAATTTATGAATTTTGTTTCCAAATGTTATTAAAGCCTTATCACAGAGGTGTAGCTTCGGAATATTATTGTGTGAAGCAACATGAAATATGCTGAATTTAGGAACAGCAGGACAACTGAAAAGTGGGTTGTTTGTTTCATGCTTTGAATCTCAACAATTGACAAGTTTTGTTGTTGAAAACACATGACAGGAAGGACAGTTATTTACAATGTTTGGACAACCCTGGTGAAATGACATCCTGTTGATTTTTTTTTTTTTTTTTTTTTTTTTTTTTTTTTTTTTCTCTCTCTCTCTAAAAGAAAGGAAAGCAGTTAACTTAAACATGAAATTCCTACAAATTATAATGCATATCTATTTACTTTCCGAATTTAAGACTGGAAAGAATAGACCATAGTGTGGCATATAAAAAAGCTTGAACACCCTGTTAGTCAGTGCTTTGTAACACCCCACAAATGTTTTTTTGTAACCAGCTAGCAGTCTTCCTATTCTTGCTTTAGGAATTTCTCCCTCCTTTGTTGCTGAATGCTTCTGTTTCAGAAATGCAGTGCTCAGGCCGTTTTGCATGTAATGTATGTCTGAGATCTGTCCACAGATTTTTCAATCATCTTAATACTTCAAGTCGGGGGACTGTGAAAACCATTCCAAAACCTAAGACTTCACTTCTAGAAGTAGCTCATGATTGATTTTGGGGTATATTTTTAATCATTGTCTTACTGTATGATCCAGTCTCTTTTCAAATTCTTCACAACATTCAAAACATTAACCTTCAAGATTTTTTTTGATACTTAGCAGAATCAATTCTTCTCTGTAACTGATAGCTATTTACTATAGCAGTGGTTGCGCACACACACACAGTCTGAACTGCTTGTTCCATACGGGGTCGTGGGGAGCCGGAACCTAACCCGGCAACACAGGGCGCAAGGCTGAAGGTGAGAGGACACGCCCAGGATGGGATGCCAGTCCATCACAAGGCACCCAAAGCGGCACTCAAACCCTAGACCCACCCGAGAGCAGGACCTGGTCCAACCCACTGCGCCACCACGCCCCCTCCACTGAATGCAGCATCACCCAAAAATACAGATCTACACTCTTACTTAAAGATGACAAGGTGTTTTTTTCCCAAACGTACCTTTGATGATTGTAGCCAAAGAGTTATTTTCAGTTTTTGTTTCATCACACAGCAGAACTTGGGCCCACAATGCTTCTGGGTTATCTAAGGGTTTTGTTGCATGTTTCAGACACAGACTTTTGTGATCACATTGCAGGCAATGTTTGTGCAAGCAATGCTGTACACTGGACCAGTTCACCACTACTGCTGTACCATCTATGGTTTCCTGCAGGTCATTTGCACTGACAGGGAGTTTTGAGTTGCATACCTGACTGGTCTACATGCAGTTATATCAGAAGTTTTTCTTGGTCTTCCATGTCTTGTCCTGACTTGAGTTCAGTAGTTCCTCTTAACTTCCATTTCTTTAGGACATTTTGCATAGTGACATTTGCAAGCAGGAGGCATTTAGATCTCTTTTTATAGCCCTCCTCTGCTTTTTAAGAGTAAGTTTTCTTCATTTTCAGAATCTCAGTCAGCTTGCAGAGGCCCATGGCTGTTGAGCACAGCACCCTGAGAGGTTTGAAGAGTCAGAGCATAAGCTCTTCAATTCCCTTCACTTGACTTGGAATAATGCCTAATGTGTCAATTAATTTCCAAGACCTTACAAAAAACAACTCTAATGAATCAACTGGAAGGGTGCCTAAACTGTGGGGGATGCTACAGTCATATTTCATTTTTTTTTCTAATTTGAAAAATTCTGAAAAAAAAATAGTGTAAATTAAAATTTGTAGAAACCATGTTAAAGTTTGTTGCCTGAGCAGGATGTTTTAACTTCTTTTCTCTTAGAAAAAAACAAGAAAACATAATTTCAGCAGGGGTGCCCAAACTTTTGCATAGAACTATAGATTTAATTGACATAGCATTATACCCGCACACATACCAGCTGAGAAAGGCAAGAAGGCATCTCTTCTTTTGAACTTGCCCTCCTCATCCAGGAAATGGCCAGGATTAAATGTGAAAGGAGCCTCCCACTCAGACTCATCAAACAAAACAGACTGTAAAGTTCCCATCACCATAGTACCCTGCAACAGATATCCGAGGCCTCAATCCTGACATCATCTACAGAGCAAGACAGCTGTTACTATGGAATAACGGGTAGGTTCCCTTCATGTGTCAAGTCAAATAAAAAAGAAATCAAAGCTGAGACACACTTGTACCTTAAAAAAAAACCTAATATCTTGACAAAAATATCTAATTGTGACTAATATCTTAGCATGAAAAGCCTCACCTTTGGAATTGTGTATCCTCCAATTGTAGTGTCCTTTACAGCCATACGTGGCACATTCAGTGGTATAATGTTGCCCATCCTCTGTATTTCATGAATAACAGCGTCGGTGTAGGGCATATTGGCTCTGTCTGCCATGGTGGCCGGATGTGAGGGTCCAAGTACTTTGTCTATTTCCGCTTGTACCTTCTCTAGGGGAAGAGTAGGACAGATGGGAATTCACAAAGCTTTCAACATGCATCTCTCCTCTGCCTGTATCAAGATCAAGACTCTGGCTATGACCTACAAGACCATCGACAGATCTGCAGCCCGATACCTACACAACCTGAATGCTCATTATGGTCACAAGTCAGGGTCTGGAAAATAAATAAATAAATAACCCCCCAAAAGCTGGTGGGATGGACAATAGGTGGTCCTTGGCATACAACATGATTCAATTCCAGTGGCCTCAGGGATACATAGACAATTGAAAAGTATGAATATAGGAAGACCTTGTTATATTTTTCTCACTAATATCACACATTTCTATTTCAAATAGAGTAAATAATTATAGTTTCATGCTGAATTCAAATATTACCTTTCATTAATTCTTCCACTCTTCTCCTGCACAACCAGAACACTCACTTTTTTTGCACACAGACAATGTCTCCAACTGCTTGACCCGAGCAGGGTCGTGGCAAACCAGAGCCTAGCCCGGCACCACAGGGTGCAGAGCTGAAGAGGGAGAGAACACACGCTGGACGGGACACCAGTCCACCGCAAGGCACCCCAAGCAGGACTCGAACCCCAGACCCAGCGGAGAGCAGGACCTGGGCCAATCCACTGAGCCACCGCGCCCCTCTCTGCTTTATTACGATACAGCAAAAAAATCTATGAATAGCTATTTACTGACAGTTTTAGCACAGTGTGTGTTTCTCTGAGTTGTACATTCCTTTGGAGGAGCTTCTGATAAACGAAGAAATATAAAATGGACATTGATTCAACTGCAAAAAATTAAACATAATTCAGAAATGAGTGAGTTTTCTGTTAAGTTGAACACAATTTGAATTGTGTGACTTACTAAAAGATTCATTCATCATAAATATCTCCTTAGCCCGGATGTCTACTACAGTCCTCACCACTTTCTACAGGTGTGCTGCGGAGTCTGTCCTCACAGGGTGTTTTACATCCTGGGGTGGCAGCTGCTCCATACAGGACAAGAAAGCCCTACAGAGGGTGGTCAAAACAGCTCAGGAAATCATCGGCACACAGCTACCAGCAGCTGAGGACACCTACACCACATGCTGCCTCAGAAAGACGATGCGCATCATAAAAGATCACAGTCACCCCGCACAGGCACTTTTCTCTTCTCTGCCATCTGCAAAGCGGTTCAGGTCTATCCGAACCCGCACTGCTAGGTACAGGAACAGCTTTTACCCCACTGCTGTAAGAGTATACAACACTAACCAATGTGCCACCTTTAGTTACTAGAATTAGACTGCTCCTCTCAAGCACATTGGTAAATTACATAGCTACTTCAAGCATTCTCATTCGCTTGTTCTGAGTTCGCTGGCTGTCAACTGGTATTATGGTTCTTACTGTTAGCATTATTTATTGCTATTGCTGTTGCACTACTCACTGTCATTGTCATTGTTTTGTTTGTGCAGTATTTCTATTGTCTCTGTCGTTATCCATAGCCTGTGAAGAAGCATTCAGGAAGAATTTCATGATAGTTGTATGTGGTTCTTGTACCTATGACAATAAACTAAACTTGAACTTGATCTGTCGCAGGGTCCTGGTAAGCCAGAGCCTTTCCCAGGGCAATCTGAGATAAGGCAGGTTACACCTTGGAGAGGGTGCCGGCTTGTTGTGGGGCCATCTCATACACACACTCACATACAGGAAACTCTCACAAACTGAATGAGTTTTCACCCCACAACTAAATCCATAACCAAAGAGCTGGATGGCACTACCCGCAGCACCATTGTGCCACCTGCATTAAAGAAACACTTAAAACTGTTACTTTGACTGGAAGAAAAATATCAAGGGGCTGCGAGAACTAAGAGTGGGGAAGTCATAAGTGTGCCAAACTTTAAAAAGAATCATATGTGCAAAATGAAAACCAACCTTGTATTTCTGGGTATTTAATCATATACAGTAAAGCCCAGTTCAGAGTAGCTGAAGTTGTTTCAGTCCCAGCTGCAAACAGGTCCAGAGTGCAAGAACACAAGTTGTCTTCATTGAAACCTGCTTCAGCATCATCTTTCCTCTAAAAAAATAACAAGTGTTGAAACAGACACCAGCGATTCCTTTTCACACCCACTGTGGCTATAATTGGGTAGAATCTTCCATATAGCTGAATAAATAAATGACTATATGACACTTAGGAACATTTTCTCAAATTCAGCTTTTTGATTACTTCTCTAATATTACCTTTTCCATCTCAGAAAGGAAGCTGTCAATGTAGTCTCTCGGAGTTGAAGGGTCCCAGTCCTCCTTGTGCTCCTTAATTTTTAGCTTTATAAAGTCGATCACAATTGCCCAGAGGGAAAATATTTTTTTGTGTGGACCAGGTAATCTGCGCATCAGCCATGGGAACGTGTTGTACAACTGAAGAGCAAAAACAGTACATTCCTCAGAAAACTTTTATTTCTATAAATTACTTATAAATGAGACAGGATTAAGTGTCAACACAAGTAAAATCCCTGAAATCAATGAAAAATAACACACAAGTAAAATGAGGTGCTTTACCTGAGCCCAAATGCTTCCCTCCAAATAAACTGCTTCATTGATTATTTTCAGCAGTGTTTGGAAGTAGCTGTCGCTGTAGTCAAACCGATCGCCAAACACCAGACAACTGATGATGTTGGCAACAGCATTGTTAACAACGGAAATATGTTCAAATGGCTGGCCTACGGAATTTTAATTGAAAAACAACATGAGCTGGAAGACTTACTCAGTTTTTATATTAAAGTAAAGGCTTATAATTAAGATATGAAGACATGGATACGTGCAAACATTCTGGCAAAAACTGATGCTTAAGGGTCAAAGTAGAAGAAATCAGAGACTGTAAGAAAAATCTAAATCAGGGTAGAAGTTTCTTTGAGTCACACCTTGACTCTTGTCTATGACGTCATTTAGGAACCTACACTCCACTTGGATCTGTGACTCAAGACTTCTCTTCCCCAGTCCAAAGTTTCTCAGAGTAGAGAGAGCAAACCTTCTTTGTTGCTTCCATTGATATCCACTGGAGCCAACCAAACCTTTGAAAAGCAATGTGTAAAAGTATTTCTTGCAGGGTCGTTAGTAATGTTATTACCATTTGGTATGCATTTTTGTTATTTTACTAATCCATTCTACATTCTGGGTTCAACAACTGATACATGTAATTTTACTTGTCCAAAAAGGATCAGAAAATCCTTGTGGCATTACAGACTTTATAAAGTATACATATAAGGAAATAGTCTTCTCAGCCACTGTGAATTAACCCAGACTGCTTATTTACATTACTTGAAACTGCAAAAACAAAAACCTAATTATGAATTTCCAAACTGATGTTTTTTGGCTTGTCCACATGAATTTTAAGTTTTTTAAATTCATGTGGACAAGCCAGAATTAACTATTAATCCTAGCTTCATGCTACACTTCTATTAAGCAGTCATCAGGAAACATAAAACATGGATCAATAAGACATGTAGTATTCATGCATACTACATTCTCCTCGTTTTCTACACTGAAATTAATAAGGATATGGTCTTCCATGAGTCAATGCCAGCACAAACACAAATTACCCTTGTTCAACATAATATCTTCAGATAGTGGTACTGTCGGATGAACAGCAAAATTTTCATCATGTTCAACCAGAGCCTCTTTCACAAGCTGTAGACCATTCGTCGATGCAGATTCTCACAAACACCTTTGAGGTTTTGCAGTTTCAGCGGCTGCATCTTGCTTGTTCCTTGTTCCTGGTTTTTGATTCTCGCCCATTCTCCTTGACTACTGACTCTAGATTGCCTGTGCTGCAACGTTCATGCCTTGAAAGACCTTCGCCTGTCCCTGACTTCGATTGTGTCCAGTCCTACGAACCTCGTTGATAGATTAAAACCAACCTGCAACTGGGTCCGCTACTTATCTGTTTCCAGCCTGCCTGTCCCCAGCATGACAGAAAAATCTCCCTTTACCGTGGACCCAGCGAAGTTGGAGTGCCTGCAGGAAGAGATCTCCGCACAAGAAGCCCTGTTAAACACGCACGAGCTGTTCCTGCAGCAGATACTAGAGGACCTCCGAAAGGTGGTATGAAGGCCGCCGGTCTCTGTACCCGCAGTGACGCTGGAACCGGCCACCAGGAGAATGCCAGTGGTCACTTCCGCCACACCGCCTGTCATTTTACAGTCGCCCCGCTCCCGCCTGTGACAGACCCCCCGACTGGCCACGCCTGAAAGGTATGACGGGCTGCCCGAAAAATGCCAGGGATTTATGTTGCAGTGCGAGCTAGTGTTTGCGAGCCAGCCTCAGATACATCGGTCTGAAATGAGCCGAATCACTTATACGATTTCCCTGCTGATAGGACCCGCGCTAGACTGGGCTACGGCATTGTGATATAAGAGGGATAGCACCACATATGCGTGCTTCCTCGAGCAGATTCAAGCTGTGTTCGACCACCCCCTGTTGGCGCGCGCAGCCTGCAACTGCTTGATGGTTATCCAGCAAGGGAACCGAACCGTAGCCGCCTACTCCCTCGAGTTCCGGACCCTGGCCGAGTGGCTGGAACCAGGCTGCTCTCTTGTCCTCCTTCCACCACGGGCTGCACCCTCGTATTCAGGCCAAGTTGGCGTATCGCAGGGAGAACTTGACCCTGGACAGCTTCGTATAAAGCGGCATTGTCATGGATAACCTCGCTCGGAAGCATCTACCCCATTCCTGGCCACCCCCGCCGGAGACAGCGACACCGTCGGAGACCCAGGAACCGAGGAGCGACATCACCGACTTCGGGGCCAGCTATGCTTGTACTGTGTAGGGCTGGGGCATTACCGAACTGACTGCCCAGTGAAAGCACTCAGCAAGACCCAACACGGAAACGAGGTGAGTGCCACCCTCTGCACCGAATCACAGCTGATGATACAACTGGAGGCGTGCTGGGTTTCCTCCCGGATACAGACTCGCACACTGCTCGATTTGTGGGCTGCAAGCTGTTTTATGGACATGTTCTTCGCGCAGCAACACGACGTCTCGATACGCGAATGCGCGGTCATCCGCCGGATTAAGGTCCTGGACGGGCAGCCGCTGGCCACGGGGGTAATAGAGAAAAACACAGTGCTATTGCGGGTCCAGGTCGGGGCGTGCCACACAGAGGACCTTGCATTTTATATCATCCGCTCCCTGGAGATGTCGGCGATATTGGGGTTCACATGGCTGACTAAGCATAACCCGGTGTTTTCATGGAGCAAAGTGGAATTAGTGGCATGGGGGGGGCGCAGTGTGCCACCACATGTTTGGCCTTACCCTGTCGAGCCACCTCGGTAGAGATCCCGGACGTGCCTGAGGCCTTCATCATCCCCAGAGAGTATCAGGGCCTAGCAGAGGTGTTCAGTAAGAGCAGGGCAGCGGACCTGCTTCCACACAGACCCTGGGTTTGCGCCGTAGATTTAGTGCTGGGTGCATCTCCATCTCGGGGTCAGATATATCCCTTGTCTTGACCCGAACAACAGGCGCTTCAGGAGTACATCAAAGAGGCCTTAGCCTCCGGGATCATTTGGCCGTCCACCTCACCGGCGTCCGCAGGGTTCTTCTTCATAGCGAAGAAAGACGGGGAACTCTGACCATGTATCGACTAGCGAGGGCTAAATACAGTCACAGTAAAATACCCCCATCCCTTGCCACTCATCACCTTGGTGCTGGAGCAGGTCCATGGGTTACTCATGTTTACTAAACTGGGCCTGCGCAGCGCACACAATCTCATTCGGATCCGGGAGGGGAATGAGTGGAAGACCGCGTTTAGCACCTCATTGGGCCATTATGAATACGTAGTCATGCCATTCGGCCTGGTAAATGCTCCGTGCGTGTTTCAGGCCTTTGTAAACCATGTCTTCGGAGATCTGGTGACCAAGGGAGTCATCGTTTACCTCAACAATATCTTGATCTATTCGCATATGATGGATCAACATGTCAGCCTGGTACGGCAATTTTTGGGGGGCCTGCGAGAGAACCGACTGTATGTCAAGAAGGAGAAATGTTTATTCCACCAGACACAGGTCTCCTTCCTTGGCTTTATCCTGAGCGCTGATGGGGTGGCTATGGACCCGAAGAAGGTGCAGGCAGTGTTAGACCGGCCCCGGCCCACGTCAGTCAAGGCCCTGCAGAGGTTTCTGGGTTTTGCAAACTTTTACCAGAGATTCATAAGAGGTTTCAGCTCGGTGGAGGCTCCCCTTACAGCCCTCTTGCAGGGTGAGGGGAAGAAGTTGGAGTGGACCGAGAAGGCCCAGACAGCGTTTCAGACCCTTAAGGACAGATTCACCACAAACACCCCGACCACTTGTTACCTTTCGTTGTAGAGGTGGATGCCTTGGAGGTCAGGGTCAGTGCAGTCCCGTCCCAGAGACAGGGCACTCCCCCAAAGCTCCACCCTTGCATGTTCTTTTCACGAAACCTAACACCTGCTGAGCGGAATTACGATATTGGGAAGCGAGAACTTCTGGCAATCAAACTAGCTTTAGAGGAATGGTGACATTGGCTGGAGGGAGCTGCGCACCCGTTCCTGGTTCTAACTGACCATCGAAATCTAGAAAATCTGCAGAAAGCGTGGCGTCTGAACCCTCGGCAGGCATGCTGGACCTTGTTTTTCACCAGGTTCAGATTCACGGTGACCTACCAGCCAAGGTCAAAGAACACCAAGGCCGACGCCCTGTCAAAGATGTGTGGCAGGGAACCGGACCCGGCGGAGCCCGCCCTCATCTTGCTGGAACAATGGGTCGTGGCTCCGATCAGGTGGCGCTTCCAGCAGGAGCTCCAGGCAGCCAAGGAAGAGGATCCTGGCTGTCTAGACTGCCCAGAAGGTAAGGAATACGTGCCCGTCAGACTCCGACCTTCCCTCCTGCAGTGGGCTCACGACTCCCCGGCAGATGGACCCTCGGGCCACTGACGGAGCCTGTCCCTAATCCAAAACTGTTATTAGTGGCCATCCATGAGGGAAGATGTGCAAGAGTACATAGAGGCCTGTGAGACATGTGCCCAGGCCTGGACCCCAACTCAAAAGCCTGCAGGTCTGTTAGAGCCTCTCTCTGTCCCAGCTCGGCCCTGGTCGCACGTGTCCATAGACTTCTTGGTGTCTGTCGACATCTGGTACAGGAATAGTGCGGAGATCTGGAGAACAGCCACCTCCTGGCTACACCGCAGCGTGCAACAGTACAAGTGCCAGGCAGATCGTCACCGGCGGCCCGTCTCCTTTCGTCCCAGCCAGTGGGTCTGGCTGTCCACCAGAGATGTGTCTCCCATCCTGAAAACTCAGCCCCCGCTTTATAGGCCCATACCAGATCATCCGCCAGGTCACTCTGGTCACTTACCGCTTGCATCTGAACCCCTTTCCTCGGGTCCATCCGTCATTGTATGTCTCCCTTCCGAAGCCGTATCGAGTGTCGCACCTCCAGGTCCCGCGGGCTTCAGAGCCGCCCTCGCCGGTACAGGTGGATGGATCCCCAGCGTACCTGGTTCAGGAGCTCCTGGATTCCTGACGGCATCGCAACCGACTGCAGTATCTGGTTGACTGCGAAGGATACGTTCCGAAGGAGCGCAGCTGGATGTCGGTGAAGGATATCCTGGATCTGGACCCGATTGCCTCCTTCCACAGGGACCACCCAGATTGCCTGGCGCCTCAGCTTAAGGGACATCCTCCTCGGGCTCGGAGGGTGGCAAGTGCCTCCCGTGGAAGGGGGAGTACTGTTGTGCCCCCGGGAACGAACGGAGTGGCAAAACCTGCGCTCAATTAACAGGACATGAATAAAAGGAGATCCCTGTCCACCCGTCGACACGGATTCTCGCAAACACCTTCATGGTTTTGCAGTCTCAGCGTCTTCGTCTTGCTTGTTCCCTTGTTCCTGGTTTTTGACTCTCGCCCGTTCTCCTCAACTACTGACTCTGGATTGCCTGTGCTGCGATGTTAACGCCTTGAAAGGCCTTCACTTGTCCCTGACTGCAATTGTGTCCAGTCCTACGAACCTCGTTGATAGATTAAAACCAACCCGCGATTGGATCCACTACTTACCTGTCTCCAGCCTGCCTGTCCCCAGCATGACAATACTGTTGTTCAATTTTCCTTGATACACTTCAGGAACGTTTACACATGAATTTGGAAGAAGATAAATTTTTCTATTACATTGCAATTTGGAAATTGCTGAAAGATTGTCACAACATGTATGCTCATAATGTACAGTACTGTTGTCACGTCCCTCGCAGCCTGCACATAGGCGACACCTGCCATTTCCTAATGGGAACGGCAATAAAGAGGGAAGCCGAGGAAGGCCAGACGCGGAACCTTGTTTTACCTCCTTGTTTCCCTGCGAGCCGTGTTTCAGAGAACTTACTCCAACTACGACCTTTTGCCTGTGTATTCCTGACCACGTCTTTTGCCTAGTCCTCTGTACTATGTTTGCTGATCGCCTGACCCACGCCTTCCCCTCGACTTTGCTTTTTGGATTCTGATTCGACTTCATTAAACATCGGTGTACGAGAACTCTGCACTTGAGTCCGTCCTTGCTACGCGCAACCATGACAACTGTGCAAAAGTCTCAGGCGCTTAGATGTTTCACAAAAATATTTGTTTTAGACGGTTATTGAATGTCATCTGCATTAGTGACAATGGGAAAGAGCATATATTTTAGACCTCCAAACATTTCTTTTGCGAAGAGTTACAGTTTTACTGTAAGGGTTTTGTATGTCGTTAAAGAAAGAAATTATACACACACACACACACAGTGTGAAACTGCCTATCCCAAATGGAGTCCCGGCAAACCAGAGCCTAACCCTGTAACACAGGGCACAAGGCTGGAGGGAGAGGGGACAAACCCAGGATGGGACGCCAGTCCATCGCAAGGCACCCCAAGCAGGACTAGAACCCTAGACCTGCCAGAGAGCAGGACCCGGCCAACCCCGCCGTGACCCTGCTTGGGACAAGTGGTTGTTGACGATGGATGGTTACTAAACTTTGTAGGAAGTTAATTAATTAAGAGAATTATTTTTGGAAGCATTCTCGCTTCACAGCTTTTTTCCTCAAGTGACTAAAACTTTTGCACAGTATTGTACGTGTATAAAATGTACGGGTTTCTTGGAGAATACATTGGATTTGATATTTTTTTTAAATAAAATTGTCTACTAGAAGCATTTTTGACACTACTATCTAATCTCACTATGTGTGGTAAATGTGACCTGTTCATTGCACTTCCGTGAACCACACCTGTCTGATTATGTGAGAGTGCAAGCGATAAGCATTTCATGTTTACCTCGCAGTTGACTCTGTGTAACAGAAAATTAATTTGTCCTTCCCCAGTCATCTGAGTGGTTGGTTAGCAACTGTACTGATTTAAAGAGAATATTGCTGACAAGACATTGAACACTCTTGGCAACAGGATGACCGTGCAGTTACAGAACATTGCATTTTGAGATTGGGATCAATAATACAACTTATGTTGAAGTCACACACACACATTGTCTGAAACCGCCTGTCCCGAGCGGAGTTGCGGTGAACCGGAGCCTAACCCGGCAACACAGGGTGCAGGGCTGGAGGGGGAAAGGACACACCCAGGGCGGGACGCCAGTCCGTCACAAGGCACCCCAAGCAGCACTCAGACCTCAGACCCACCAGAGAGCGGGACCCGGTCAAATCTGCTGCGGCACCACGCCCCCCCCCCCACTGAAAAAACTAAATTCTTTTAACTAAATACATCTAGTCGAAGTGGTGAGAATATCTACACTGAATACAAGTTCAGGCCTAGTTTCACTGCTTCACAGCATTACATAGTAGAGATTAACAGCTTTACAGACTGCTCCACGGGTCAGGAAAAAATAGCATTTCCACTTGGTCAGTTAATGGTCAAGTGAGTTTAAAACAAAATCTTCTTAGAGAACGTCAGGCACAGGAAGTTCAAAACTAAATCTTTCAATCATGAGTTAAATGGATTCATCCTATTTTTTCATCAGTATTCAGTGCAAGCACATAATGTTGATAGGAATCTTCTGGTGCTGTGAACTGCTGTACTTTGTACTGTTCAAAGTTTCCCATTAATAAGCAACAGAAACAGCAGTTCAGAATGACTCATAAAACAGCTGAACCACAATAACTAGGAAGGTAAGAAAGAATGGCGGGATAAGAAAGAATTAAAAAGTTAGATTTAAAACCCTGCTGTGAAAATTACAATAACAAACAGTAGATGCCTTTAGCTTTCTGCATCTCTTCAATTCTGAGGAAAAAACTTTTCAATACAGTACACCAAAGTGCAAGTGTCATATGAAGATAAACATTACATATTTACTAATGTACACAATCTTATAATGGTATGTTTTCCGTTTTAAATCTGCCACAGCATAAATTGATCTCAGGTGCAGAAAAACTGATACGGTTTGGGTTATTTATTTCATGCTTTGCATCTCAGCACTTTTTTCATCTATGGGGAGTACGTTAAAGAAAAGAAGGAACAAACTGGCATGATTTCACAGTCGTTGTTAGGTCCAATGGGTGTCCATTTAGTTTTCTTGTTTTGTTTTCCCTTCCTCTGACTTGATTACAGTCACAAGTGTCCAGCAATATCTGTCAAAAAGAGGTGGGCCTGATTTGCTGGACCAAGAAAGGCAGGACTTCCCAAATATTGAAAGAACACTTCCTGAAGGCCATTGGGGAGCTCATTCATGGATTAACAAACTCTTCTAGTGTGATTTTCATAGTGCTCCTGGTCTTTCTGTTTTCCTTCATGACGGCATTTTGATATTTCTGCTTCTTTCTTTGTATCACCTCTATACTGCTTGTACACTTGTCTGGTTGTTTGCTCGTTTTCTTTCTTCAGACAGTGTAAAAGTAGTGTAGTTAGAAAGGTGGCAGAAAACTTTGTTTTGCTTTTTGACCCCTTTTGTTTCCAGGTTGGAGTTTGAAAGTGGCTTGTCTACAAGGGTAGGGGGTTGGGCATATTTCTTTGCTTGTTGATTACCCTTTACATTCTGTCTATGTTTGTGAAGTTTGCCTGTTAGCTCTTCAATGTTGTAATTTGATTAACTGCCCTTTCACAAAAAAATTAAACACACATCCCTGTTTGTGCACTCTATTTACTGTCAATTCATAACTTCATACAAAACCTCTATGTTACAGCCTTACACAACCGTGGGGTCATAACAGACTAAGGAAGAAAGGCTAAGAGGCTAATGCTAAAACTAAAGAAGAAAGATGAGCAATGAAGAATAATTTTCTACATTCAGCCATAACTATTGTATGCTGTATACTTAAGATTTCTTAGACACTGAAACAACTCTAACGACTAAAGTGTCAGTGATTAATGGGTCATTTTACTCATTTCTGTTAGCCTGCCTGCATGTATCTCGCTCACACAACTACTTTTTCTGCTACTTTATTAGAGAAAAATGCTACAGAAATCTGTAGCTTCAACACAAACACATCTCCACATCTTTGAAGGCATGCACACCCATCTCAGAGATGTCAGTACTAACACTGAGTACTGTTTATAAACTACAAGATGTAGACAACTGACTCCACCACATAAACAATTTTTTATTTTCATTATAATTTTAAATCAATATCGTAACGTAACCTGTGTGCAACTCAACTTGACGTCCTATGAGTGCATTATGTTTTCAGACATGAATGTACTCAGCAAAATGCCAGATTTTATAATTCTGTTCCACCTGTGTGGTAATTTCAAAATTCAAGTGGTTACTCAGCCATTTAAAAGTATCGCCTTGAGTCCAAAGTATTTCCATAAATTAGAATAGAGGAATACAGTTTTCTTCATACAACTGAAGCTCCATTTACAAGAGTTCTGAGTTAGTAGCAAATGTAATTTGTGCCTAAAAATTTGCATAAGATATCAACTCACACTGATGAGATATGTTGTTATCATACATCTCCAAGAAAAATTAGAAGATTCGTTAAAATGTGTTCAGTTTTGGTTCTTGTGATAATAGCAACTTAAATTTTCACACCCCCTCCCCCAATGAGAAAACCAAACGCCCAAAACACCTGTTACTGAAGTAGGTAACATGACATTGTAACTTAAGTTACAACTCCACCTTATGCACTTCCATGGGATACATATGCCTACACCATTCTATTCCTTTTTTATCGTACACGTTCGGGAAATTAGTTCAATGTGGCATCGGAACATTGTCAAATTTCCAGCAAAAAACTTCCCTTATGACATTGTTGTGTTCAGCGGGGTACAGCACACAACTTGTATGGCTTAGGGCTGTGGGTGATTCCCACTTTGGACTCCAGGGTGGGCTCCACACCAGGGGGTGGAGAGAATGTGAACCGCTGGAGAAGGGAGGTGAAGAACAGGAACAACTCCATCCGTGCCAGCTGCTCCCCAAGACACACCCTCTTGCCTGAGGAAACAAAGACAACATGACATTTATGAACTATACTCCTATTTCCATGTCACGTAATTTTTACTGTTTACTGAGCAAGTACACACACACACACACACACACACACACACACACACACACACACACACACACACACACATCTTCTGACCCGCTTGTCCCATACGGGGTTGCGGGGAACCGGAGCCTAACCTGGCAGCTCAGGGTGTAAGGCTGGAGGGGGAGGGGACACACCCAGGACGGGACACCAGTCCGTCACAAGGCACCCCAAGCGGGACTCGAACCCTAGACCCACTGGAAAGCAGGACCCAGTACAACCCACTGCGCCACCGCACCCCCCACTGAGCAAGTATATTGAACAATATTAATATTAATGTATTTGTGAAGCCAAGTCATCATCATTGATGTCGTTTTCAAGCATAGCAGGACATCTGAGAATTGAGTTGTATACAGTATTTTGAACTTTCTCACAGTAAAATATAGAACAGGAAAGACAGATTTCATCAGTAAGGCATTGCACATGTAATATGCTACCAGCTGAGAAAGGCAAGAAGGCATCTCGTCTTCTGAAGTTCCCCTCTGCATCCAGGAAATGGCCAGGATTAAATGTGAAAGGAGTCTCCCACTCAGTCTCATCAAAAAGCACAGAGTGTAATGTTGCCATCACCATAGTACCCTGGAAAAAATAAATGAAAGTGTCTAAATAGATTTAAAATTTAAAAAAAATAACACTGTTCTAACATTGTTTATAATGTACAGGATATAAAGTCTGAAAAATATCTTGATATGTTAAAAAAAAAATTTAAAAAAAAACCTTACCTTTGGAATTGTGTATCCTCTCAGTGTGGTATCTTTTGTCGTCAGACGCACCAAATTCAGTGGTACGATGTTACCCATCCTCTGTATCTCATGAATAACAGCATCAGTGTAGGGCATATTGGCTCTGTCTGCCATGGTTGCCAGACGTGAGGGTCCAAGTACTTGGTCTATTTCTGCTTGTACCTTCTCTAAATGTGTAGCAGAGTAAATAGGATTTTAATAAGGAAACTGAAAAGGTACCTGTATCTTGAGAGTAAACTTTACAGCTGGGACATCTTGATCATTTGCTTGTACAACAGCATAACATTAATGAGTTTTAAAACCCATTCATTGACACCACTTGTATATGTCTTCGGTAAATTAAATTTAAAATTTATCAGCCTTGATCCAGTTTTATCTCGAATGAACAACACCATTCAAATAATATGAAAAGTTATGGTTGTAAATTCTCTATAATTTCTATTAGTCACTGTTCTGCCTGCAGATTTGTTTAGTTCATGTGATTAATTGCTTTGTTGAGCGGAACCTTTATTTCCATAAGTTATACGCAATTTGTGCACATGCGCTGTTTTCATGATGCACTACTGTCGGGATAGGCATAGTGGAAGCGTCTTGAGTTCTGTGTGCTTTTCCTACGCTTGTGGAAGCAATAACTGTAAGTTGTGAAGTTCTTGCAGACATTGGCTAAAATGTTTAACGTGCTTTTAAGTTTGACCTTTGTAATGTAAACTCTGTTTATTCAGCCGTAACTCTACGTTACTGTCCTTGTTTGTAAAACGCGTGTGTGATTTCGCGCTGTGTCATGCTAGGTGTGCTATCGGCAAACGATTTAACTGGTTATTATAACGATTGTTGTAATTAGACTAAGTTTTCTTTACTGTTTCTGTTCATTATAGTTTCACTCGCATTTTCACATTGGGAGACAATAAAGGAGCAAGACGCTCATAATCCTGGCTCGCGAGAATCGAGTTTGGCTTGCTGTTAAACTGCGTTAACGTACTGGGTGTGCACAACACGCAGGGAGAACAGTACAGTCACTGATTAAATATAATATGAAAAAGTTAATACATGCATATTTCTTGTCTTGTAGACCATGCTCAACTGAGAACTTTATAACTCTGCCAAGCTTTCAGTAGACTTATCTGCAACATGAAAACCAACCTTGTATTTCTGGGTATTTAATCATATGCAGCAAACCCCAGATCAGTGTAGTTGATGTTGTTTCTGTCCCAGCAGCAAACAGGTCCAGAGTGCAGTAACACAAGTTGTCCTCATTGAAACCTGCTTCAGCATCATCTTTCCACTTCAAGGACAAAAAAAAGACTAAAATTATGTTCTGTTCTATATTGGAACAGATACCAGCAGAACAGATAAGTAACTGCATTTCACTTCATGCAAAAAAATTCTGCAATTCAACTGGGTACTTCTCTAATATTACCTTTTCCATCTCAGAAAAGAAGCTGTCAATGTAGTCTCTCGGAGTTGAAGGGTCCCAGTCCTCCTTGTGCTCCTTAATTTTTAGCTTTATAAAGTCAATCACAATTGCCCAGTGGGATAATATTTTTTTGTGTGGACCAGGTAATCTGCGCATCAGCCATGGAAACATGTTGTACAACTGAAAAACAAAAACAATTAATTCCTCAGAAAATTTTTATTTCTCTAAATTACTTGAAACAGGATTAAGTGTCAACCAAGTAAAATCTTTAAAATTAAATGAAAAATTACACACAAATAAAGTAAGGTGTGTTACCTTAGCCCAGATACTTCCCTCCAAATAAACTGCTTCATTCATTAATTTCAGCAGTGTTTGGAAGTAGCTGTCGCTGTAGTCAAACCGGTCGCCAAACACCAGACAACTGATGATGTTGGCAACAGCATTGTTAACAACGGAAAGAGGTTCAAATGGCTGGCCTATGGGATTTTAATTGAAAAAACAACATTAGCTGGAAGCCTTACTCAGTTTTTATATTAAAGTAAATGCTTATAATGGCACTGAAAACAAGGTTCTGAAAACCAATGCAGCAGTTTTTATGATCAAAGTAGAAGCAGTCAGTGATAATCAACAACAAATTAAAAAAATCTAAATTAAAAGAGCAGTACCTGTTTCCAGGTCTTAGTCATACCTTGAGTGTTCCCTATGACTTCATTTAGGAACCTACATTCCACTTGGATCTGCGACTCAAGACTTTTCTTCCCCAGTCCAAAGTTTCTCAGAGTATGGAGGGCAAACCTTCTTTGTTGTTTCCACTGATACCCATTGGAGACAATCAAACCTTTAAAACATTTGTATTAAATTAGTGGTTTTCAAGTTAGTATTTCAGTATCATTGTTAAAATCTGGCATCCATTTATAGTCTGTTAGTGGATGGAACAGGTTAAAAAATTTTTAATCTTATTATCCGAGCCTTTTGAATAAAAATGAATGTGAATGAAAAATGGACCAATTAGAGACGCAGTTAAAGTTACTTATACAAAGATTCCCAAGCTTTACATAAGAATTGCTTAACTATATGCTTGTTCATATGAGTCAACATCAGGAGAAACAATATTACCTTTATTCTGAAAAATATCAGTAAATATTGGTAATGATGGACGATCAACAAAGTTTTCACCGTGTTCAACCAGGACTTCCTTCACAGGCTTCAGACCATTTACAAAAACCATCCTTTGTCCCAGTCGAATACTAAAAATATTTCCATATTGCTTGGCAAACTAGAAAAGGCAAAACAAAAACTCAATTAACACAGTAATTACTGATGAACTATATATGTTCACTGAAAAATTATGTCAGTGAGTTATCTGGGCTTCTTCGAATACATACACACAGTCTGAAACCGCTTGTTCCAAGCGGGGGTCACGGCGAACCAGAGCACAACCCGGCAACACTGGGCATAAGGCTGGAGTGGGAGGGGACACACCCAGGACGGAACGCCAGTCTGGCGCAAGGCACCCCAAGCAGGACTCAAACCCTAGACCCACCAGAGCGCAGGCCCTAGCCAAACCCGCTGCGCTGCCGTGTCCCCCCCTTCATATACAGAAATATTGTAATGTTCATACAAAATCGGAACAAGTGAAAAAGTGTACAAGTGAAAAGGGTAGACAATTGGCAGCTCTGTGTGAATGGTACATGATTCTAAGTTCCAACCTCCTGTCAGGACAACATCCTACAATCACCAAAGTTCACGTGTTCCCTGGTACCTGACTGTGAGTGTGGTTTTGCTGTTTCTGTAAGGGATCTAAAGTGGGTGTGCCAGGAATATTCTGCTGGCGGTGTGTAAATTTTGTGACAAATACCCACAATCCAAGAATTCTCATTGAATCTCTGTATTAAGACAAGCAGAAGGCAGGCACAAAATCCTTTGCTAGTGTGCTACATGAAAGTCATCTCCATTTTTTTCTAAGAAAAAATGTTAGTATGAGATACTTCCCTTGATCTTATATATACATGATGGCGCCGCGAGCGGCCGCCTCGGTGTGGAGTTCCGCAGTTGTTTTACTGTTTCTGTTAGTTTGCCCTGTCTTTAGTCATACTCCGACAATCAGTTTTACCAGGGAAGAACTGCTGAACATTCGGCAGTACACACCACCCGACATTTTACCGGTTTTCGACTATTCTGATGTTTTGCTGGACATTGTAGTCGGAGGTGCAGCGGCGCTACTCAAGCGCTCCAAGACGCGCAAGCGCGGAAAGCGAGCCGGCGAGCTTGTTAAGCTCCGAAAGCGCGGCTTTAGAACAGCGCTGCCTAGTATCCATCTGGCGAACCTCCGCTCCCTACCCAACAAAATGGACGAACTTTTCCTCCTGTCCCAAAGAAACAAGGACTTTTTAAACTCTGCTGCTCTGTGCTTCACGGAAACCTGGCTGAATGAAGCCATCCCGGACAGTGCGCTACATCTGCCGGGCTTCCAGCTGTTCAGAGCGGATCGCGACGCGGAATTAGCGGGGAAATCACGTGGCGGTGGAACATGCTCCTACATCAACGAAAGAAAGGTGGTGTACAGATGTGACAGCGTTGAAGAAGATGTGCTGTCCCGACCTAGAAGCGCTCTTCATCAACTGCAAGCCTTTCTACTCGCCGCGGGAGTTTTCCTCGTTCATCCTCCTAAGTGTTTACGTTCCACCGCAAGCGTGCGTGAACGCAGCGCTTCAGCAGCTGGGCGACCAGATCACTGACACACAGCAACAACACCCGGACTCTGTTATAATCATTCTCGGGGACTTTAATAAAGCAAATCTCTCCCGTGAACTGCCAAAATACAGACAGCATATTACATGTCCCACCAGAGACAGTAATATTTTGGACCACTGCTACACCACAGTAAAAGATGCATATCACTCTGTTCCACGGACAGCTTTGGGGCTCTCTGATCACTGTCTGGTTCATCTTATACCGACCTACAGGCAGAAACTGAAATCAGCTAAACCTGTAATAAGGACTGTTAAAAGATGGACTGAGGAAGCAGAGCAGGACTTACAAGCCTGCTTTGAGTGCACCGATTGGAGTGTCTTTGAGGCTGCTGCTAGCGATCTAGATGAGCTCACAGACTCTGTAACATCATATGTCAGTTTCTGCGAGGATATGTGCATCCCTACCAGGACTCGTTTAACATACAACAATGACAAACCGTGGTTCACTGCAAAACTCAGACAGCTTCGTCAGGCCAAAGAAGACGCCTACAAGAACGGGGACAGAGTCTTGTATAAACAGGCCAAAAACACACTGGCAAAGGAGATCAGAGTGGCTAAGAGAAACTACTCTGAAAAGCTGAAGAAACAGTTTTCAGCCAACGATCCTGCGTCAGTGTGGAAAGGCATGAAAGACATCACAAATTACAAGACACCACCCCCCGGCACCGTGTCAACTCAACAACTAGCCGACGATTTGAATGAGTTTTATTGCAGGTTTGATAAACCCTGTCTCACACCCCACACCCATTTAGACCCTCTCCCCACGCATCAATTAACACTCCAGTAACCCCCACCTTCCCCCCGCCTGCACCTTTGATCTGCGAAGAGGAGGTGCGTCGGGTCTTCGTCAAACAGAAGACAAGGAAAGCACCAGGCCCAGACGGCGTCTCACCGGCCTGCCTAAAAACCTGTGCTGACCAGCTGGCCCCTATCTTCACAAAGATCTTCAACAGATCACTGGAGATGTGCGAAGTTCCTTCCTGCTCCAAACGCTCCACCATCATCCCCATCCCAAAGAAACCCAAAATCACAGGACTTAATGACTACAGACCTGTCGCCTTAACATCTGTGGTCATGAAGTCACTTGAAAAAGTGGTGTTGGCCTACCTGAAGGACATCACTGGACCCTTGCTGGACCCCCTGCAGTTTGCTTACCGAGCAAACAGGTCTGTGGATGATGCAGTCAACATGGGACTGCACTACATCCTGCAACATCTGGACAAACCAGGGACTTATGTGAGGATCCTGTTCGTGGACTTCAGTTCGGCCTTCAACACCATCATCCCACACCTCCTCCTGTCCAAATTAACCTAACTCTCTGTGCCCACCTCCATCTGTCAGTGGATCACCAACTTTCTGACAGACAGGCAGCAGATAGTGAGGCTGGGAAAATTCTCATCCAAAACTCACACAATCAGTACTGGAGCCCCCCAGGGATGTGTGCTCTCCCCACTGCTCTTCTCCCTGTACACCAACGACTGCACCGCAAAAGACCCCTCTGTCAAACTCCTGAAGTTTGCAGACGACACCACACTCATCGGCCTCATCCGGGATGGTGACGAGTCTGCTTACAGACAGGAGGTCCAAGAGCTGGCTGTCTGGTGCAGTCATAACAACCTGGAGCTGAACACGCTCAAAACAGTGGAGATGATCGTAGACTTCAGGAGAAACACCTCAGCATTATCCCCACTCACCATCATGAACAACACTGTGGCAACAGTGGAGTCATTCAGGTTCCTGGGCACCACCATCTCACAGGACCTGAAGTGGGAGCCCCACATAGACTCCATTGTGAAGAAGGCCCAGCAGAGGTTGTACTTCCTTCGTCAGCTGAGGAAGTTCAACCTGCCACAGGAGCTACTGCTGCAATTCTACTCCGCAGTCATTGAGTCTGTCCTCTGCACCTCTATAACTGTCTGGTTCGGCTCAGCTACGAAGTCAGACATCAGAAGACTGCAGCGGATAGTTCGGACTGCTGGAAGAATCATCGGCACATCCCCCCCAGCTCTCCAAGAACTGCACTCGTCCAGAGTCAGTAAAAGGGCGAGCAAAATCATTCTAGACCCCTCACATCCAGGCCACTTCCTCTTCGAACCCTTGCCATCTGGCCGGCGCTACAGAGCACTGAGCACCAGGACAGCCAGGCATAAGAAAAGTTTCTTTCCTCAGGCCATCTACCTCATGAACACCTAAATCTCTCCCCTAGAGAGTAAACCGTGCAATACATAATGCTATTTATATTTATAACTATTTATCACATATCTCTCACACTCCCTTGCATTTGTATCTAGTGACTATTTTTGTATATTGGGTACTTTATATTTTTAAATATTTTTTATCGCTTGCTCACATACTCTATCTTCTCACCTGTCTTGTCACTGTCATTCTGTCTGTGCTGTGGTAGTTCCTGTCAGCAAGACAAATTCCTTGTATGTGCGAACATACTTGGCAATAAAGCTCATTCTGATACGACATCACATTCAACCAAGACTTTTTTGAAAGCAACTGACAGTCACATCTATTTATTCAGCAGGGTAATTTTACTACAGCAATTTAGGGTAAGTGCATTGCTCAAGGGTACTACAGCTGGGGGTGGGATTCAAACCTGCAACCTTTGGGTTCAAAGGCAACAGCTCCACCCACTTCATTACCAGCTGTCCCTTACATGTAATAAAAATCATTTTACATTCAGTATATTACAGTATCTGCTATTTGTTCACTCTTTTACCAAGTCAAGCACAAACCCCTTTCACAATAAAATGTAATGGTACTCATCTTTAAGGTCTGTGATACTATTTATTTAGTTACTTCAAAGTTCAACTCATTTTGACTTAAGTTAATGTGTCTAGTATTATACATTGTTTCACTGATTTTTATACAGTCCTATGTTTTATGCCTCTATTTAAAGTAAAAAATTAATCACATCCAGCATATAGCTGTTAAAAATTAAAGAATAATAAGGAGAAACAATGAAGGCAACAGCTGTTTGCGATCAACATATTGTACCTGTTTTATTCCACTGATGTCTTTATTATTACAGTGTGAAAGATATTAACATTTATAATAATGCTTTACATCGAGGAGGGAATGAGTGACACACAGCAAAATGAATATATTTTACTGATAAATAAAAACATGGGTAGGATACTTTCCAATATATATATCCACAATTATTAATTTAACTTGTACTTTTCCTCCCAGCAACTCTTACAATTATTTACTCATTTATACATCGGGGTAATTTTACCAAAACACTTACTAATGACAAGTACTTCAAGTGTTGTACAGGCCAGGAAGTGGGATTCGAACCTCAAACCTGTGGGTCTAACTTAGGCAGCAGCTCTAACCTTGAGCCGTTCCTCGTACTAGTCGTACTTTATTATTCTTTTTTACGAAGAAGTTTGACAACAAATAGCGCAACGGCAGAAATCGAAGGAAAAACAGCAACACGCCGTTTTCGTTCTGTCCTCAGAACTAGTAGTAGAAGGCGAACAGAATCTCACAGCAAAACGACGATCCGCTCAATTCACCTCCTCCTGCCTTGTGAATCTGTTGGTTTAACGGCTGCATTAAATTCATTTAGAGAGAAAACGCACGTACCTCTGCTACCTGGAGATGAATTCTATCCGAATCGATACGGAAAAGATCTCCCACAAAAGGCAGGGACCATGGTCCAGGAGGAAAGTTTTTCGGCATGATCTTGTTTTTAATAATTAGGTCCGCAAATATCAAAAACACAAAGAAAAAGATTAAAACACTGCTGAGGTCTAACCATCCTGAGAAGGAGAGGACGGACATGGTTGCTGTTATTGCTGCGTATTACAGGTGAAACCAGTTCTGCTCCCTCTCTGCCTCCAGAACCGTACTGTAATTGAACTTTGAGAAATGTTCCGCAAGACTGGAGCTCGAGGACACCTTTGATGGACACTTGAGTGACCAATCAGAGTCTGAGTCCCGCCCACTGGCAGGTCAACTCCACGGCGAGAAAAACAGTGGTTTATGTCAGTTGCGCTTGTTTACGTTCATTCTCGGGTTTGTTTATTAACCTACTTGTAATTACTTTCCGGTTTAATTAGGTGAATATTTTTTACGGGAGCAATCTAGGGTGATTACTTTGATTGCGGATACTAGGGCAGCGGTTTTGAACCGCGGTCTCTTTCGGCTTGGACTTTAGCCGATGCCGATGGTTATAATCATTATGATACTGACTTCGTTCTTGATCTGCTCATATCACAGAAACTGAAATATAGAACGCCCTTTTTCCATAAAACCAGAGCATTGCCTCCCTGTACAAGCTTGTGTTTTTCCTTTCTCTGTTTATGAGGGTTTTTTTGCCCCGTACAGGTTCTTTTCTCTACCATTGGTTGTATTCCCTGTCGATCATCGTCAGTCCTGCTGCCACTTCCTCCATCTGCACCAATCACCTCCAGGTCCCTCCAGCTCCTATTTGCCCATTTGTCCTCAGATTCGTGTCTCAGAGCGTGACTTTGCCTTGTTTTCAGTGGCAGCGTTGCTTATGGCTTCTGTTCAGTTGTTGTACCCTGGTTGATTGTGATGATTAGTTTATCTTGGTGGTGTTGCCTTGGGGGAAAAAGAACTTGTGAGAATGTCACGTGCCTTGCATGTCCAACACACAGGTTGTGCTACTGTCTGGTTGGGAAGAGTTAGGTGCCACCCCTTGTACTTTTGGCTGTTGTTGGATACAATACCTTAGTTAGGGTGTCACAGATGCTCAAGAGCCCTTTGTTTTTCTTTCCATAGCTTGGGTAATATTACTAGATAAATAGTTTTTCTAGGTTCTTTGCTTTCTAAGTGTTGTAGTTCCTTTTCCCTCTGGAAAGTGTCTTTGTAAATATTGTACAAACAAAGTCACTTGAACATCTGCCTCAGTTTCCACTGTAAAGGAAACTACACTGAGCACTTGGTTCTTATATGTGTCATTTTGCTGGGCCCTTGTTACTACTGGTTACCATTCAGTTGATGTTCCACTTCCTGCCCCTAGACACCTGGGGTTGTAACATGGAGGATGATGGTGACTCTCAAAATTATCCACATTTTTTCTGTGAGATCACTGTGGAGGAAAGAACTGTATAGTTTTCATAAATGTTACATAAACCATATCTGAGTATTTTTATCTTGTATTCTTCTACAGACTAAAACATCATGGGTTGTATATTTCCCAACAACAAACATTTGCAAGAAGAATCTATCTGGGTAAACATACATTTTATATGTAGTCATTAATTTGAATTTTAAAGCTATACATGTGAATTAAGAATTAGCAGGAATTGCTGTCAGTAAGGGCATATGCTGTTCATTTTATCTCCGATAATGTTTTGAATTGTACAGTAAAACAATTCCATATAAATATTATAGTAGTCTGTTTTCACATTTTACAAACCCAATTTCCAAAAAAGTTGGGACACTTTCTAAAAATGCAACAAAAACTAATCTGTTCATTCACTTGAACCTTTATTTAACAGACAAAAGGACAAAGAAAATATTTTCAGTGTTTTCACTGATGAACTTAATTCTGTTTGTTAAATATAAACAAATGTAGAAATTGATGCCTGCAACACACTCAAAAGTTGGGACAGAGGCATGTTTACCACTGGGATACATCACCTTTTCTTTTAATTACGCTTTGTAATCGTTTGGGAACTGAAGAAATCAATTGTTGCAGTTTTTAAGGTGGAATTTCTGCCCATTCTTGCTGTATGCAAGACTTGAGCTGCTCAACAGTCAGTGGTGCGCCATACATTTTCAATAGGAGACAGATCTGGACTGCAGGCAGGCCAGTCAAGCACACGCACTCTATGCCTCCAAAGCCACGCTGTTGTAACTCATGCAGAATGAGGCCTAGCATTGTCCTGCTGAAATAGACATGGAGTTCCTAGGAAAAGACGTCATCTTGACCGCAGCATACGTCTCTCCAAAACTCCAATATAAGCCTCCAAATCAATGTTATCTTCACATATAGGCAGATCACCCATGCCATCACAGAGGCTGGTTTTTGCACTTTTCGTTGGTAACAGTCTGGATGGTCTTTTTCCATCTTTGGCACGTAGAATCTGATATCTGTTCTTCCCAAAAACAAGCTGAAACGGAGACTCGTCTGACCACAGAACACGTTTCCGCTGTCTTTCGGTCCATCTCGGATGACTTCGGGCCCAGAGAACCCGGCGGCGTTTGTGCGCAAAATTACTAAATGGCTTCCTCTTTGCATAATACAATTTCAAGTTGCATTTCTTGATGCAGCAGCGGACTGTGTTGAGTGACGATGATTTTTCAAAGTACTCCCAAGCCCATGTGGCTATGTCCATCACGGTAACATGACGGTTTCTCTAACAATACCGCCTGACTGCTCAATGGTCACACGCATTCAGCAGCGGTTTCCCTTGACCCATACGCACCGAGATTTTCCCCGACTCCCTGAATCTTTTCACGATATTATCAACTGTAGATGGTGAAAGACCTAAATTCTTTACAGTCTTGCGCTGAGAAACACCATCTTTGAACTGACTGACAATTCTCTCACAAAGTGGTGAACCATAACCCATCCTTGCTTGCAAAGACTAAGCCTTTGGTGGATGCTCCTTTTATACTCAATCTTGATAACCTCACCTGTTACTGGTTAAACTGCTAATTGCGGAACCTTCCAGAACAGTGTTACCTGTAACCTTTTCAGACTTGTTTTGCCTCTGTCCCAGCTTTTTTGAGTGTTGCAGGTGTCACATTCTTTTGTTTTTTTATATTTAGAAAATACAATTAGCTTTGTAAGTGAAAACACTGAAAATGTCTTCTCTATACTTTTATCAGTTACATAAAAGTTCAAGTGATTGAACAGTTTTGAGTTTTTGTTGCATTTTTAGAAAGTGTCCCAACTTTTATGGAATTGGGGTTTGCATAACCGAAGCTCCATTTACAAGAGTTCTGAGTTAGTAGCAAATGTAATTTGTGCCTAAAAATTTGCATAAGTTATCAACTCACACTGATGAGATATGTTGTTATCATACATCTCCAAGAAAAATTAGAAGATTTGTTAAAATGTGTTCAGTTTTGGTCCTTGTGATACTAGCAACTTAATTCTCACACCCTCGCCCCCAATGGAAAAACCAAACGCCCAAAACACCTGTTACTGAAGTAGGTAACATGACATTGTAACTTAAGTTACAACTCCACCTTATCCACTTCCATGGGATACATATGCCTACACCATTCTATTCCTTTTTTATCGTACACTTTCAGAAAATTAGTTCAGTGTGGCATCGGGACATTGTCAAATTTCCAGCAAAAAACTTCCCTTATGACATTGTTGTGTTCAGCGGGGTACAGCACACAACTTGTATGGCTTAGGGCTGTGGGTGATTCCCACTTTGGACTCCAGGGTGGGCTCCACACCAGGGGGTGGAGAGAATGTGAACCGCTGGAGAAGGGAGGTGAAGAACAGGAACAACTCCATCCGTGCCAGCTGCTCCCCAAGACACACCCTCTTGCCTGAGGAAACAAAGACAACATAATAATTGAGAACTATACTTCTATTTCCATGCCAAGTAATTTTACCTGTTTACTGAGCAAGTATATTTAACAATATTATAAAAACTGAGTTTCAAAATTTTCACAAGGACATAGATTCTTCTGAATGTACTTTCCATTTGTGAAGCCAAGTCATCATCACTGATGTTGTTTTCAAGCATAGCAGGCCATCTGAGAATTGAGTTGTATACAGTCATGCACTGCTTAACGACGTTTCGCTTAACAGCTGACCGCATATACGACGGTGGTCCCATAAGATTATAATGGAACTGAAAAATTGATGACTAGCGACGCCATAGTGCAACGTGTTACTCATGTGCTCGTGGTGCTGCTGGTGCAAACAAACCTGCTGCACTGTCAGTCATATAAAAGTATAGCACATACGATTACGTACAGTGATAATGATAATAAACATCTATGGTACTGATTTATGTATTTACTATACTGTACTTTTTTCATTATTTAAGTGTACTCTTTCTACTTAAAAAAGTTTCCTGTAAAACACTATGCTGTGTTACACCGGCAGCAGCGCCATAAATCTTGTGTTTACTGCCTCTTTTGACTGCATCGAGGCTATACCATCTAGGCTTGTATAAGTACACTCTATGATCGAGGCTATACTACCTAGGCTTGTGTAAGTACACTCTATGATGATCGCACAATGACGAAATCTCCCAACAAGGCATTTCTCAGAACATATCCCCGTCGATAAGCGACGCATATCTGTTTTTCAGACTTTCTCACAGTAAAATATAGAACAGGAAAAACAGATTTCATCAGTATGGCATTGTACATGTAATATGCTACCAGCTGAGAAAGGCAAGAAGGCATCTCGTCTTCTGAAGTTCCCCTCTGCATCCAGGAAATGGCCAGGATTAAATGTGAAAGGAGTCTCCCACTCAGTCTCATCAAAAAGCACAGAGTGTAATGTTGCCACCACCATAGTACCCTAGAAAAAATAAAAAGTCTCTGAAGCTTCAATTATGACATCATCTAGAGAGCAAGAAACCTCGCAGACTTACTACTACTGAATATGTTAAATCTTCTACATTTATCCATTTAGCTAAGGCCATTCTCCAGAGCAACTTACAGTGTTAAGCTAATTACAATTATCACCCCTTTCTGCAGCTGGGTAATTTTACAGAAGCAATTTAGGGTAAGACCTTGCTCAAAGGTACTACAACTAAAGATGGGATTTGAATCTGCAACCATTCATTAAGTGTTTCACTGATGTATGGATGAGTGACCCATTCTAAGTAGTGTATCTAACAGTGTAAATCACCTTGGTGAATAAGGTGTGTGGGGCAAGTAACACTACATAGAATCCATTATAAGTCGCTTTGGAGAAAAGGGTCTGGTAAGTGAATAAATGTAAATATAAATGTAAATGTAAGTGAAAAGCAGCAGTGGTAACCACTGCTTTAGCAGCTGCCCCAAACCCATTGAAATTAAAGTGTCCATTTAGATTTAAAATAAAAAAAAATGAACACTGCTCTAACATTGTTTATGATGTGCAGGATATAACGTCTGAAAAATATCTTGAGAGGTAAGAAACAAAAAAAAAAAAAAAACCTTACCTTTGGAATTGTGTATCCTCTCAGTGTGGTGTCTTTTGTCGTCGAACGCACCCCATTCAGTGGTACGATGTTACCCATCCTCTGTATCTCATGAATAACAGCATCAGTGTAGGGCATATTGGCTCTGTCTGCCATGGTTGCCAGACGTGAGGGTCCAAGTACTTGGTCTATTTCTGCTTGTACCTTCTCTAAATGTGTAGCAGAGTAAGTAGAATTTTAATAAGGAAACTGAATAGGTACAGTACCTGTATCTTGAGAGTACAAACTTTACAGCTGGGACATCTTGATCATTTGTTTGTACTACAGCATAACATTAATGAGTTTTAAAACCCATTCTTTGACACCACCTGTAATGTCTTTGGTAAACTAAACTTAAAATTTATCAGCCTTGACCCAGTTTTAACGCGAATGAACAAAACCATTCAAATAATATGAAAAGTTATGGTCGTAAATTCTCTAGTTTCTATTACACACACACACACACACACACACACACACACACACACACACACTGTCTGAACCGCATGCACCACATGGGGTCACGGGGAGCCGGAGGCTAACCCAGCAACACAGGGCATAAGGCTGGAGGGGGAGGGGACGCACCCAGGACAGGACGCCAGTCCGTCGCAAGGCACCCTAAGCGGGACTTGAACCTCAGACCCACCAGAGAGCAAGACCTGGTCCAACCCACTGCACTACCGTGCCCCCCCTGCTAATTTCTATTAGTCACTGATTAAATATAATATGAAAAAGTTAAAACATGGATATTTCTAGTCTTGTAGACCATGCTAAACAGAACTTTATAACTCTGCCAAGCTTTCAGTAGACTTATCTGCAACATGAAAACCAACCTTGTATTTCTGGATATTTAATCATATACAGCAAAGCCCAGTTCAGTGTAGTTGATGTTGTTTCTGTCCCAGCAGTAAACAGGTCCAGAGTGCAGAAACACAAGTTGTCCTCATTGAAACCTGCTTCAGCATCATCTTTCCACTTCAGGGACAAAAAAGACTAAATTATTATACCAGCAAAAGAAATGAGGAACTGCATTTCACTTTGTGCAAAAGAATTCTACAGTTCAACTAGTTACTTCTCTAATATTACCTTTTCCGTCTCAGAAAGGAAGCTGTCAATGTAGTCCCTCGGAGTTGAAGGGTCCCAGTCCTCCTTGTGCTCCTTAATTTTTAACTTTACAAAGTCAATCAGAATTGCCCAGTGGGAAAATATTTTTTTGTGTGGACCAGGTAATCTGCGCATCAGCCACGGGAACGTATTGTACAACTGAAGAACAAAAACAATAAACTCCTCAGAAATTTTTTATTTCTATAAATTACTTATAAATGAAACAGGATTAAGTGTCAACACAAGTAAAATCCTTACAATCAATGAAGAATTACACACAAGTAAAATGAGGTGCTTTACCTGAGCCCAGATGCTTCCCTCCAAATAAAATACTTCATTGATTAATTTCACCAGTGTTTGGAAGTAGCTGTCGCTGTAGTCAAACCGATCGCCAAACACCAGACAACTGATGATGTTGGCAACAGCATTGTTAACAATGAAAATAGGTTCAAATGGCTGGCCTACGGGATTTTAATTGAAAAAACAACGTGAGCTGGAAGCCTTACTCAGTTTTTACATTAAAGTAAAGGCTCATAATTAAGATATGAAACTATGGATATGTGCAAACACTCTGGAAGAAACTGATGTTTAAGGGTCAAAATAGAAGAAATCAGACACTATCAGAAACATCAAGGTAGAACAGTCTCATTGAGTCATACCTTGACTCTTGTCTATGACATCATTTAGGAACCTACACTCCACTTGGATCTGTGACTCAAGACTTTTCTTCCCCAGGCCAAAGTTTCTCAGAGAAGAGAGAGCAAACCTTCTTTGTTGCTTCCATTGATATCCGTTGGAGGCAGCCAAACCTTTCAAAAACAACGTATAAAAGTATTTCTTACATGATCATTTGTAATGTTATTACCATTTGGTATACATTTCTTCTATTTTACTAATCCATTCTACATTCTGGGTTCAACAACAGATACATGTACTTTTACTTATCCAAAAAGTACCAGGAAATCCTTGTGGCATTAGACACTTTTTAAAGTGTACATATAAGAAAAAGTCTTCTTAGCCACTGTGAATTAACTGAAACTGCTCACTTACATTACTTGAAAATGCAAAAACAAAAACCTAATTGTGAATTTCCAAACTGTTGTTTTTTGGCTTTTCCACATGAATTTAAAAAACTTCAAATTCATGTGGACAAGCCAGAGTTAACTATTTTTAATCCTAACTTCATGATACAGTTCTATTATGCAGTAAGGATATGGTCTTTCATATGAGTCAATGCCAGGACAAACACAAATTACCCTTGTTCAACATAATGTCTTCAAACAGTGGTACTGCTGGACGACCAGCAAAGTTTTCACCATGTTCAACCAGAGCCTCTTTCAGAAGCTGTAGACCATTCAGGACAACTATCCTTTGCCCAACTCGAACACTGAAAATCTTTCCATATTGCTTGGCAAACTAGAAAAAGCAAAATGAAAAGTCCGTTATTAGCACAGATAATTGCTAACAAACTATGCTAATTATTTGGTGCAGTCTAGTCCCTTAACTGTTGCCAATGAAGAGGGCAGTAAGTTACTTCAGATTCAGAGTAAACATCTTGCACACCTGTTTCTCCCATAACAAGTTTCATTTGTTTTGCGATATCACTCCAATACACAAATTCTTGTGGAGTCAAATTACTATTATTTATAATCAGACAAGTTTTTAAATGCATAACAATTATAATACCAACATATTCTATAACATCTGAAACAAATAAATATTAGTTTCTCTTCAAATATTGATTTTCCTCAGTTAAACTATTAACAATAACCATTGTATAATGGAGGACTGGAGAGACCCAGAGTCCATCCAGGAAGCATAACGAATGTGGATATGGTACACAGGGTTGGCGATTTTTTTTCTTTTTTTTTAAAGAAAAATTGGGGAAGAAAAGATATTTTCTTTCCCATTTAAATCTGATTTTTTACTTACTTTTTTATCTTGAACATTCTGCACAACTCAGTGTTTAACAGCAATGTTACCAAACAGCAGTGTTACCAAATGTGAACAGCAATGTTACCAAAATACTTGCTTTCTCCTTGAAAATGTTTGAAATTGTTGACAAGTAATATTTAGTTTATAATTATTTTCACATATACTATGACAAGTGCATCATCACCAGAACTGTGGAAAGTATTTGAAAAGAAGCTTCAAAAGAGTCCCCAGCAAGTCAGGATGTTGTTCCAAGTGAGGTATGACCAGGCCACTTGTGAGGGTATGGATGACGGAGGGAGGATGAAAGACTCCAACCCTCGCCTCACTTGCTGGTATTTGGCCCTGCAGCTCTACCGCTTCCGGGTTGTCCACCAGTTGGGTCGGGACCAGGTCGGGACTTCCTCTCGCAGTGGGGAGGGACGGGGGGGTGCGGTGCAGTGGAGGACCGAAGTAGTTGGACCAAATACATTATTTTTCTTGTCTTAAAAAGTTGAACTTCACTAACTACAAAACTTAACCCAAATCAAATACAACAATAAACACTGGGTTACAAAAGAAAATGATGCATAAAAGCCATGGGCTTAAACCCCTTGCACCAACAGCAATACACAGTTCTTCTTTCCTCACTGTGTGCCTCTCCAACTAGTAACCTAATACAACCTTTCATAGCAGTAACTCCGCCCTTCTGGCTACACCATAACAGCCTCAACAGCTAATTCCAAAAGACATATTCCCCAAAAATGACAACACCCAACAACATAAATACAAAAACATACAAAATGTTTGTCTCTTATAAATATCCCTATTTTACACTATATAAAAACATTCATCCCATTACATAGTAAAACACTCTCGTCAAGTTGGTTGTGCCCAAGGACTCCCACCTAGAAATACACCAAGTGGTTCACTCCTGGTTTTGCAATACAAGCTAACCCACACACACCCAGTCTGAACCACTTGTCCCATACAGGGTCGTAGGGAGCGGGAGCCTAACCCAACAACTCAGGGCGTAAGGCTGGAGGGGGAGGGGACACACCCAGGACGGGACGCCAGTCTGTCGCAAGGCACCCCAAGCGGAACTTGAACCCCAGACCCACCGGAGAGCAGGACCCAGTCCAACTCACTGTGCCCCCCGCAGCAGCAGCAGCAGTAATTAGTATTTTACGGATGGTATTTTTGGCAGCATCTTGCTGAATCTTTGCTACCATCATGCCCATCACAGATCACTGTATGACACTACTACCCCAGTACATTTCCTAGCCACCCTTCTTCATCCCAGCTTACAAGTGGAAAAAGTTGAGCAAAGAAGAAAAAAATGCAGCCATGTATGTAGTTTACACATCACAAGTGGAAATTCTTGATTTCTCTAATAATTGAATTTCAGGCAAACTCAAAACTTTTTCAGAGCTTCAGATTTGAATAATGGTTTGTTGAAAGGATAACTCCATGTGAATGGTGGCTCTTCAACAGTGATGTCATTGATGTAAAATCCATGGCTCCTGTCAACCATCTCTCACTGCATCCTCTGCAGGTATAAAACCTGTCTGTAGTACATACAGACTTGTCCAGCCAATTTAGGAACAGGCTTGGCAAAGAAAATGCAGCAATATTTGTTTCTCTTCAAGGCCCTAAACAAGAATACTGAACTGGGTGAGTAATAAGTAACCAATACTTCTTGTAAAACTGTTGGTGTCTTTGAATGAAAGGCTATAATATCATCATTTTCAAAAGTTGTGGTGGAATTTATTTTTGATATCTTTTTCAATGTGTTATTATGTGCTGCTTAAAGCTGGCTAGTGTGTTAAAAACTGCTTTAATTATCCCAGAATCATTCTTATTCATTTATCTTTCATCTTATTCACTTAAGTGCTGATAGCTCCCTGTTTTCAAGGGCTTCTAGATAAGTTACTAAATAAACCTTCTAAGATATGATGAAAAATAAATATATCAGAAAAAAATGTGAAAGTGATTTAAATCAGTCTTTTCTGTTAATCACTTAATTTAAACCAATGGAGTATACTCAGCTTCAGTTCACCAACCCAACTGGGACCATTTGTTTATAAATAAATCCAACCACAATGGGACAGCAAGCAGCGTTAGAAGTACTGGCAAAGGTTGCAGGTTCAATTCTCACCTCTGCCTGCAGTACCCTTGAGCAAGGTACTTACCCTAAATTGCTCCAGTAAAATTACCCAGCTGTATAAATGGGTAAATAATTGTAAGTAGCTCAACACTGTAAGTTGCTTTGGAGAAAAGCATCTCCTAAATTAAATGCAAATGTCACAATCACACACACACACATTTTCAGAACCGCTTGTCCCTTACGGGGTCACGGGGAACCGGAGCCAACCCGGCAACACAGGGCGTAAGGCCAGAGGGGGAAGGGGACACACCCAGGACGGGACGCCAGTCCGCCGCAAGGCACCCCAAGCGGGACTCGAACCCCAGACCCACCGGACAGCAGGACTGCAGTCCAACCCACTGCGCCACCGCGCCCCCGCGCCCCCATGTCACAATCAATAAATGCTAAATTTAATCCTTTTTTTTGGTGACGCTGTGGGTAGCACCGTTACCTCACAACACTTGGGCTGTTTAGACATAGGTTCAGCTGTGTCTCATTGTGTATGAAGTTTGTATGTCCTCCTCCCCACTGACCCTCAACACTGGCACTCCACAGGGAAGTGTCTTGAGCCCAGTGCTGTATTCCTTGTTCACACATGACTGTGTGGCCAGGCACAGCTCCAGCACCATCATAAAGTTTGCTAACGATATCGCCACTGTGGGTCTGATCACCAACAACGATGAGACGGCCTACAGAGAGGAGGTGAGGCTCCTGGCAGAGTGGTGCCAAGACGACAATCTGTCTCTAAATGTCAGTAAAACTAAGGAGTTGGTGATTGACTTCAGGAAACAGGATACGGTTCATGCATCCATTTACATAGGACGGGACATTGTAGAGAGGGTCAGCAGCTTCGGATTCCTAGGGGTCACCCTCGCTGCCAAACCCACATGGTCTGAGCACACAGCATCGACCATCAAAAAGGCCCATCAGCATCTCCACTTCCTCAGGCGTCTGAAGAAAGCCAGGATGCCCACTACAGTCCTCACCACTTTCTACAGGTGTGCTGTGGAGTCCGTCCTCACAGAGTGTTTTACATCCTGGGGTGGCAGCTGCTCCATACAGGACAAGAAAGCCCTACAGAGGATAGTCAAAACAGCTCAACAGTCCGGGACACTTGCACCACACGCTGCCTCAGAAAGACGATGCGCATCACGAAAGATCATAGTCACCCCGCACGGGCACTTTTCTGTTCTCTGCCGCGTGCAAAGCCGCTCAGGTCTATTTGAACCCGCACTGCTAGGTACGGGAACAGCTTTTACCACAGTGCTGTAAGAGGACACAACAATCATCAATGTGGCACCTTTAGTAACTACAGTTGGACTGCTCCTTCTAAGCACATTGGTAGATTACACTGTCACGTTAAGCATCTGCATTCTCACTCTCACATTCTGAGTTCTCTGGCTGTCAACTGGTATTATTGTTACCGTTATTTATTGTCATTGCTATCAGCATTACTCACTCTCATTGTCATTGTTTTGTTTGTGCAGTATTTCTGTTGTCTTTGTCCATAGTCTGTGGAGAAGCATTCAAGAAGAATTTCATGATACTTGTACATGGTACTTGTACCTATGACAATAAACTTGAAACATTTTTAGTTGGCTTTCTTGCCACGGTGACTTCAAATCCACCATAGCTAGTGAATGAATGTGTGCATGTAGCCCCATCTGGTGTTCCATCATGGTAGAATAACCTGTATGGCCATGCACCCTGGTTTTCTGGGATGGGCTCCAGGGAAGCCATTAAATGACTGACTATCTCATTTTCATCAATCACTTGTGTTTAACTGAGTTACTGTGTTCCAGAGGCTATCCTATAAACACAGAGCATGAGGCAGAGTACACCTGCCAGGCGGACCAGATGATAGTGAGCCACAAAACTTTTGCAAGTATTATTTAATTTGGTTAACATCTTTTTCCAGGGTTACTTGTCTTTTAACTGGATCTGTGAGGATCTCCCCACTTTGTTTGCTTTATTATTTGTACACTTAATAAAAGCACAGCAACAGATGTCGCTCAAATTATTTACTGCTTGATGATGGACCTGCCATCAAGTCAAAGCTGAATCATAGTGATCACTCATGTGGTTTCCCTGCCTCATCTAACATGAAGTATGCTGTGGGTGGCAAAAATCATCTGACCCCACAGGGTCAGGATGCAGACGCACTTGAAAACACCTGCACCCATCCCAACTGCCCAGCTTATCCCTCTGGTCCTCATGTCCTGGAAACACATTGACAAGTTTCCCAGGAAGGCTCCCATGATTTCTGTTGACATTAAGGGGTTTAAGACATGCACGGTTGTGGCTCTCCTCTTAGTCCTCTACAACGCTTCTACAAAGCAGCAGAGCACACATGCCTGCAGACCCCTCCAGTAACACTCTTCGGTCAGCAGAGTGACGTCAAAGAAGGATGACGGCCTGTTCCGTTGGACACAGATGATGTTCTCAAGTGGTAGTCCAAGGGGTGCAGTGATGATCTCTCGAGTAAAGGGGACCTGTTCAGGATATCCACCCATATCCTCCCAGCTAATTCACCAAAAGCACATGGGGAATGCAGACCCTGAGGAACACCAAGCTACTATGCTTGCTATGGTGGCCATCCTCTTGCCTTCCCGGGGAGCTTTCAATGTCTTCAAAAGGGACCCTAAGCTGATCGAGCCGGAATAAAGCGCTACAAATAAAGTCTCTGCATCGCCCTGCAAGTACAGGAGACAAGCCAACCAAATCCGGCACCTTGGGCTTAGCAGGCAATCAAAACAAAATTAAAATCTGCAAGTTCAGTCCACATCCTCTCCAGTCCAGGTAAAGATACAGTAAAACCGCAAGACAAAATGCAAAATAGAAAATTACAAAAGTCTAGTGCAAAGTTAAGTCCAGAGAAAGAAACAAATACAAAAAACAAATAGAAGCAAACCAAATAAATCAGAAGATGACACAGCAACCAGTGTAAAACGCAGCACCTATGAAGAGCAATGTAGGTTTAAACAGGGGCTTCAGTATCATTTGAACAAAACAAATCAATGTTCACACCAGGTCAGTTGCCACAAATTATGGGAAAAAGAAAAGCAACCTAATATATAACTCATCTGGTTAAAAACACTGAAGGACAGATTTATTTAGATTAGGAATAAAATTTCATTGGATTTCAGAGCGTCTCACATTGCAGTAGAGGAAAGAATTCAGTCTTATACTTGCAGGAAATATTAAAACTTAGATCTCAGTGTGATCAGTGATCGATCGATCGATCGATCGGTGTCAGTGACATGCAGCATCTCACAGCTCCTTCTTCTTAAACTTCCACACCGTTCCCTTTATGACATTCAATAACTGACGGGTTTCTGACGTACAATGATTGTACGCTACGAGCGGGGCATGACTCTCAGTTCTGTGTGAATATGAAATCTGTTGGTGTTAACGCATGAATACATAGATAGAGAGAAAACGCACGTACCTCTGCCATCTGGAGATGAATTCTATTTGAATCGATACGGAAAAGATCTCCCACAAAAGGCAGGGACCACGGTGGTCCAGGAGGAAAGTTTTTCGGAGCCTTGTTTTTAATTAGGTCCACAGTATCAAAAACACAAAGAGAAAGATTAAAACACTGCTGAGGTCTAACCATCCTGAGAAGAAGAGGACGGACATGGTTGCTGTTATTGCTGCGTTTACAGGTGAATCCAGTTCTGCTCCCTCTCTGCCTCCAGAACCGTACTGTAATTGAACTTTGAGAAATGTTCCGCAAGACTGGAGCTCGAGGACACCTTTGATGGACACTTGAGTGACCAATCAGAGTCTGAGTCCCGCCCACTGGCAGCTCAACTCCACAGCGAATAAGACGGTGGTTCATGTCAGTCGCGCTTGTTTACGCTCATTAGGCACAATAACGACAGGAAATGACTGGACGAGACAACATCTTCATTTTTACATTTAAATTCACTTCTTATAAAACAGTGACTTTCCAGCATGCAGACCACAAATGCATGTTAATGTGTTATCATTAATAATCAAATTAGAAAATGAATCCTATTATTGTAATTGTAAATGTGTTATTACATCTGATCTGTGGTGTGTCTTTAGGGCAAAACACTGTGGGGCTGTTGCCTCACAGTGCCTTAGCTACTGAGGTACAGATTCAAATCCTGTTGACATTCTCTACCTGTAGCCTGTTCAGAGAATTGCTTTGATATATTGTTTTAAAAGAATTCAATTCCTGGCTTTCATAAGCAGTGTTACATCATGTTGATGTAATGGATAACTCATGTAATAAAGATCTCAGTACACCCAGGGGTAAACGTTGTGCATTCTGAAAGTCAGGTTTACCTTGAAGCAGTCATCCTTAACAAAACTGGACAATTCACTCATCTTGCCTACCTCCTTGGCTAAGAGTCCTGGAGTAACGATTGACGCGATTCTGTCTTTCTCTCAGTACATCGAAGCCACAACCCGGTAATAATATTCGTAGGATCCGTCCCTACCTCACAATTGACTCTGCCCAGGCCATGGTGACTTCCCGTCTGGACTACTGCAACTCTCTCCTGTGTGGCCTTCCTGCTACTGCCATCAAACTTCTGCAGCTTCTACAAAATGCTGCTGCACAAGTTGTGTTTGTGTTCCCACATATCTCCTCTTCTCATTTCTCTGCACTGGCTTCCTATAGCTACCAGAGTCAAATTCAAGACTCTGGTTATTGTCTACAGATACATCAACAGAACTGCTCCCAGCTATTTACAGGTCTTGATCAATCACTCCACCCCAACTAGATCCTTTCGCTCGTCTACTTCTGCTCTCTTGGTGGTCCCGCACACGAAAGGTAAAGCACGGAGGTTCTCGGTTCTGGCTCCATTGTGGCGGAACGACCTTCCCCTCTCGCTCAGAACTGCAGAAACTCTGTCTACATTCAAGAAGGGTCTGAAAACTCACCTTTTCTGGACACATTTCGCCCAAGATCTCTCCAGCTCATGTACGGTGTAAATGTTCATGCACCGTAACTTTATGAGCATCACCAGATAAAGCCTTTATTTAACCACTACTCTGGCATTGTTTTTGTTTGCTTGTGTATCTTATAATATTATAAAAAAAAAAAAATTCGTAGGAATGTATCAGGATTTGTCTATCCTGTGTTTTACACACCCCTCAGCTTCCAAAGTGTTTTCCGTCCCCTGGCCGATAGATGAGGGTGTGACAGTAACCCCCTCCCCGCCATACAAGTTGCATCCGATGCCCTACGCTGAGAAGGGGGATGCGGCGCTGGGTGGTCCCTGTGGAAAGCAGTAATCAGAGCAGGGTGCAAAATGTCCTGAGCAGTCACTCAAGACCATTCTTCTAGACCATAACCTCCCAATCCACCAGATACTGCATCACCCCTTGCCTGTGCCAGGAATCCAGCAATGCCCATACTGCATAGGTGGGTTCCTCATCCACCTGTATTGGAGGAGGAGTAGTACTGTTGACAGATGGTTGGAGTAGAGAGGCGTTTACATTCACATTTATTCACTTAGCGGATGTTTTTCTCCAAAGCAACTTACAATGGATACTATGTACTGTTATTAGCCCACACACCTTATCCACCAAGGTGACCCACACTGCTAGATACACTACTGACAATGGGTCACACATCCATACATCAGTGAAACACGCTCTTTGTGTCACTCACACACCTGAACAGCATGTCTTTGGACTGTGTGAGGAAACCCACACAGACACAGGGAGAACATGCAAACTCCACACAGACTGAGCAGGGATCGAGCACACATTCTCTCACACCACCCAGGCACTGCTTGCTGTGCCACCATGCCACCCAGTGTTGCATAACCTGAGCAGGGAAACATTGCAGATGGGGTGAATGCGTATCCACGGGGGCAGCTGGAGTTGGTATATAACTGGAGTCACCCGGCGGAGTACCTTGTATGGTCCGATGTAACGAGGACTGAGTTTCTTCGAAGGCAAACGAAGCTTTAGATCCTGGGTGGAGAGCTATACCCTTTGCCCAGGCACGAATGACAGAGTACGCCAATCTCGATCCGCCTGCTTTTTGTACCATTCGGTGTGCTCCCGATGGTGGTCCCAGACCGATTGCCATGTCTCGCTGCTTCCCTGGTACTAGTTGTCCACCGTGGGGCACTTAGCTAGGGGTGGTCTGCCAGGGGAATAAGGCAGGCTGGTAACCCAACACACACTGAAAGGGTGACAGACCTATGGAGGTGTGGGACAGAGCATTGTGGGCATATTCGGCCCAGGGGAGGAACCAAACCCACTGCTGTTGTTTGTGGGCACAATAAGAACGTAAGTACCTGCAGATATCCTACTGTAGGCGTTCCACTTGAGTGTTAGCCTGTGGATGACAGGCCTCCACATACTCCCAAACATCTTCTGTCATTGAGGACCACCAGAAGCGCCCTTGCAGGAGGGAGACAGTTCGACGAACACCCATATTCCTCGCGGCAGGGGAGTCATGTGCCCACTGCAAGAGGGAAGTCCTCATTCTGGTTGGCACATATTCCTTACCTTTGGGCTTGTCAGAGGGTCCTGGCTCAGTTACCTGGGCCTCCTGTAGCTCATGAAAGAACTGCCATCTGACCGGGGCGACCACACAGTGCTCGGGAAGGATCAGTTTTGGGTTTTTGGGTGTGGATTCACGGTCATGTAGTCTCAATGCGGCGTCGGCTTTTGTGTTCTTGGAATTGGGTCTGTAAGACAAAAAACAGGGCCCAACGGGCCTGACAAGCATTGAACCTGCATGTCACATACAGAGCTGTGACGGGTGTACTGGTAGCAAGGATTCAGCAAGATGCTGGCAAAAATACATGCATGTATACACACACTGTCTGAACCACCTGTCCCACATGGGGTCGCAGGGAGCTGGAGCCTAACCCAGCAACAGAGGGCGTAAGGCTGGAGGGGGAGGGGACACACCCAGGACAGGACACCAGTCCATCACAAGGCACCCCAAGCAGAACTCAAACCCTAGACCCACCAGAGAGCAGGACCCAGTCCAACCCACTGCACCACTGCGCGACTGCACCCCAGCAAAAATATCATCAAGAAAATATTGAATCTCTTTGCTCCTCCTGCCTGTTCACGTGCATTTCACTTTGTACTGTTTCACTGTTTGTTTCAGTTCATTATTTCACTTAAATAACATTTTCTGTTTGAACCTGGTTTGGGTGTCGGGAAAGGCCTACCGGTATCCATGTTCTGTCATTAACTACTAACATCTGTTGTCTGTTTTCTCAAGGAAGTATGACAAACGCATGCAGTTGGCTGTTAGAAGTAATCATATTTATTGCGTTTTCAAAAATCATTTATATAATCTCTTTACTTACCAATCAGTAACATAATATTTCCATTTTACTGATTAGTTTGTCTTGCAAAACCAGGAGGTGTGAACCACTGAGTGTATTTCTATGTGGGAGTCCTTGGGCACAACCAGCTCGACAGGGGTGTTTTACTGTGTAATGCGGTGAATGTTTTTATATACTGTAAAATAAGGATATTGATAACGAACAAAAAGAGTTTTGTATTTATTTTGTTGGGTGTTATTATTTTGGTGAGCATGTATTTCGGATTTTGTTTTGGTGAGGGTGTTATGGTGTAGCCAAAGGTGTGGAGCTACAGCTGTAAGAGTCTGTATTAGGCCACTAGTCGTGGGACGAAAGACAAAAAAACAAAAAAAGGAATAGAGCTGTGTATTCCTGTTGTTGCAGGGGTCTAAGCCCTATGGCTCATATGCTATCTTTTCTTTTGTGAATCATTGTTTATTTTTCACAGTTAATTTTTGTATTTGGCTTAGGTCAGATCATTATGTTATTAGTGAAGGTGATCTTTTTAAGCTAAGAAAAATTAATATTTTTGGTGCTGTCAGATCTATTCTCCACCACTGCTTTCATCCGCCATCCATATCCTCACACTGCGGACTTTTTGTAGGTATTCTAAGTTCCAGTGATCTGTTAAAACCAGGAAGGCATGAATGGCGCTTTCTAGCCAGTGCCTCCACTCCTCTAGCGCCAGCTTGGTGGCCAGCAGCTCTCGGTTGCCGATGTCATAGTTTTGCTCAGCCGGGGACAGTTTGCAGGAGAAATACGAGCAGAGGTAGAGCGTTTGAGGGTCCTCCTGTCTCTGGGTGAGGACTGTTCTCAGCCCCATGAGTGAGGTATCCACCTCGACCACAAACGGTAAGGAGGAGTCAGGGTGTTTCAGTACAAAGGCAAAGGTGAACTGGACCTGCAGTTCCCAGAATGCGCGGTTGGCGGGCTTGGTCCAGTGCTCCCAGGGACCTTTGCTTGTAGTTGGGGGCAGCAATGGTACTGAACCCCCTGATGAACGTACAATGAAAGTTAGCAAATCCCAGGAAATGCTTAAATGCCTTAACAGTGGTTGGTCTAGGCCATTCTAACACGGCACAGACTTCTCGGGGTCCATGACCACCCCCTCTTTGGTGAGGATGTATCTCAGGAAGGACGCCTGTGGCTGGTGGAGCAAGCATTTCTCACCCTTGTTGTAGAGCTGGTTCTGGAGTAGCTGGCTCTCAATACTGCCTTCACCTGCTGTATGTGTTGCTCTTTGGTCCGGGAGAAGATCAAGACGTTGTTCACGTGCACCAACACACTCTCATTGACCAGATCCCCGAGCACGTGGTTCACAAATGTCTGAAACACTGAGGGAGCATTGGACAGACTGAACAGCATGACCAGATATTCATGATGGCCCAGGGATGTGCTGAAGGCGGTCCTCCATTTGTTCTCCTTGCGAATCGAATACAGATAAGATTGTATGCGCTCTTCAGATCTAGTTTGGTTAATATAGTTGCCCCATGGATCCGCTCTGAGGCAGTGGTGATCAGGCTTAACGAGTGCAAGTATCGGACTGTAATAGCATTTAATCCCCTGTATTCAATGCAAGCCTCCGTCTTTTTTCCCAGTGAAGAAGAACCCTGCAGATGCTGGAGATATGGACGACCAAATGATCCCTGCAGTCAGAGCCTCGGTAACGTAATCCCTCATTGCTTTTTGTTCGGGGAATGACGGGGGTACACGTGGCCACAGGGTGGAGTGGTCCCAGATAAGAGGTCTATCTCACAGTCCCAAGGTCTGTGTGGAGGAAGTTCAGTCGCTCGGGTCTTACTGAAGACATCCCGAATATCCTCATACTCGTGGGCGATCTCCGCCTGGGGAGCCCTTTCTACCGAGGTGGCCCAACATGGAAGGTGCAAACACGAATGCGTGCACTCTGCTCCCCAGGATACTAGTTCTCCCGTACTCCACCGAAACACTGGGTCATTCCATACCAACCAGGGGAAGCCCAGAATGACCGGGGTGTCTGGGGCACGAATGAGAAAAAATACCAAGTCCTCTTCACGGCATGCTCCAACTATCATGCAGGGGAGGTGCAGGATTCGACTACATCCGAACCCAGTGGCTGCCCATCCAGAGTGCTTGCCCGTAACGTCACGTCACATTCTTTCCCTGGGATGCCGTTCAGCTGAGCGAATCCAGCGTCCATGAAACACCCAGCCACCCCCAAGTCAGCTGGTTCCCTAGCCAGGATACAGTCACTGGTACGGTAAGTTGCCCCAAATGACGAAAGGCACTGACCTGTGATTCTGGGTGGTCTCCTTACGGGGATCACACTGGACAAGAGTAACGGAAGTGACCTGAGGCACCGCAGTAGAGGCTCAGGTGATCATGGAGGCAGCTCCATCTCTCGTCCGGGTTCAGGTGACTCTGTCCAATCTGCATGGGTTCGGGGTCCTCTTCCAGGGAACACGTAGCCTGTGCCACCATCCATCATCTTGGGGTTCTTTCGCAGGCGAGGTTGTCCACTGCCACGGCAGTTTCCACGAAGCGGTCAAAGGTCCACTTCTCTCTACGGTAGGCAAGCTCTGCTTGGAGCCAGGGCTGGAGCCTGTTCCAGAAACAAGCCAGGAGGGACGCAGTGTTCCATCTGTTTTCTTTGGCCAGCGTCTGGAACTCTAACGCATTTTCAGCCACGGGGCGAGTACCTTGCCGTATCTGCAGAAGACGGTCTCTGGCGGCATGCGGAGAGCAGGTGGTCGAAGACCGCCTCGAACTTTTTGCGGAATTAAGCATACGTGGTCTTGGTGTGGGTGCACCAGCCCACCATCACCCAGTGCCATGTTGGTCCGGTCAGGAGCACCACCAGGTAAACAGTCTTTGTTGTTTGCTGTCATAACTTTTAGGTGTAGCGAGGCGTGGGTCAAGCACCGAAGCGCTCGGAAGTGTGACTGTCGGGGTTTGGCTAGGTGGGGTTTCTGTAGAGTCCTCCATGGCTTGTATAAGCCTGCTGGACTGGAGAGCCAATATCAGCCCATGGAGCGTACCCTTAAGCCGCTTCAGGGATTGCTCATGGGCTTCCAACATGGCGCCTTGCACTGAGACGGCGTTATGCATGCCGCCAAGCTCCACTAAGTCCAAGATAGAGGCGGAACCTTCTATCATGCTGATGGTTGGAAATGAGCGACGGACTCGGGTGCGGGATCGTTTTTTAGTTTAAAGGGGCGAGGCAAAAGAGTGGTCAGACTTCAGGCAAGGGTCGATCGATCAGCAAATGTTATCCAGGGGAAAAACACAAGAATTGTAGTTGGCGAAGCAAAGCAGAGATCAAACTGGGAAATCTACAACACTGAGGCAAGGAAGCAATAAAACGGAAAGCGCTGCAGTTTCTCTTCAGAGGTTCTGCAGTGAGAAGCCTCCAGGACACCCTTCTATGCCATGTCCCCTCGATTGGCTGCAGATGCTGTCGATCGGCCAGTGGATGAGGGCGTGACAAATGTTTCCTGTTGGTCTTTTTTCCATCTGTTTCTTGACCAGATGTGCATTTGTACCCCCCATATAGTAGTGCAGTCTCAGTTAACCACCATGGTAACATGAATATTTGGTGTTGTCATTTGTCGGATGAGGAAGAGCGACAGACTCAAGTGCAGTGCTCAAAGGGATTGGACAAAAGAGTAATTGGTGGACAGGCGAGGGTCAGGCGAGGGACGAACATCATCAATAGGAGTAATCAGAACCATAGTCGGGAAAGCCAGACGAGAGATCAAGAAACCAGAAAGACAACAACACAAAGTGCACAGACCACAAAGTGGAGCAGAGGACGACGGATGCTCTGGAAGAGATTCCGCATGGAAGGGCTTCCAGGGCACCGTTTTATCCTGTGCTCCCTTGACGAGCCGCAGGTAGCGCTGATGGACCGGCGGGCGTGACAGATACATAGATTAATGAACGTAACTGCACAGCATTTATTGAAAAGAGTGTTACTTTTTTCTCAGTACTGTGTTAGTGAGTCAAAGTCCAAATGATTCACACATCTTTATGCAAATGATAGATCTACTCTCTGACCCAGAGCATAACCGGGCATATCTTGCTCATAATCTCATGGGTTTCGAATCATAAAAGTTATTTTTGTACCTCTGGGTGTTGTTTTCTAAAGCCATTTAATGCTGACAAAGAGTACATTTAACAAAGCTAATTGCACATGACTGAGATAAAACTTATAATTTTTTTTATATTCTTTGAATTACCTTTAAGTGCTGATGGAATACCTCAGAACCTATATACTACTGTTCAGTTTTCCTTGATACTCTCCAGGAACGTTTACACATGTATTTGAAAAAAGATTATTTTTTCAATTACATTGCAGTTTGGAAATTGCTGAAAGATTGTCACAACATGTATGCTCATAATGTACACACACACACACATCACACACACAGTGTGAAACCACTTATCCCAAGCGGTGTCGTGGCAAACCGGAGCCTAACCCAGCAACACGGGGCGCAAGGCTGGAGGGGGAAGGGACAAACCCAGGACAGGATGCCAGTCCATTGCAAGGCACCCCAAGCAGGACCTGAACCCCAGACCTGCCAGAGAACGGGACCCAGCCAAGCCCGCCGTGACCCCGCTCGGGAGAAGCAGTTCTTGGCGATGGATGGTTACTGACCTTTGTACGAAGTTTATTAAGTAAGAGCATTATTTTTGGAAGCATTCTCACTTTACAGCTTTTTTCCTCAAGTGACTAAAACTTTTGCACAGTATTGTATGTGTATAAATGTATGGGTTTCTTGGAGAATGCATTGGACTTGATTTTATCTTTCTTTAAATAAAAACGTCTACTAGAAGCATTTTTAACAGTACGTGTATCTAATCTCACTATGTGTGGTAAATATGACCTGTTCATTGCACTTCCGAGAACCGCACCTGTCTGACTATGTGAGAGTGCAAGCGATAAGCATTTCACGTTTACCTATAATCGTTCCAGCCAGTTGACTCTGTGTAACAGGAAATTACTTTGTCCCTCCCCAGTCATCTGAGTGGTTGGTTTGCAGCTGTACCGATTTAAAGAGAATATTGCTGACAAGACATTGAACACGCTAGGCAACAGTATGACCATGCAGTTTTGGAACTTTGCATTTTGATATTGGGATCAATAATACAAGTGTATGTTAAAGTCTTTTAACTGAATATATCTAGCCTAAGTGATGAAAATATCTACAGTGAATACAAGTTCAGACCTAGTTTCACTGCTTCACAGCATTACATACTGGAGAGTTGCAGGTTTACAGCTTTACAGACTGTTCCACGGGTCAGGAAAAAACAGCATTTCCACTTGGTCAGTTAATGGACAAGTAAGTTTAAAACAAAATCTTCTTAGAGAACGTCAGGCACAGGAAGTTCAAAACTAACTATTTCAGAAATGGGTAAAATTGACTCAGATCCTGTTTTGTCTATCAGTATTCAGTGCAAGGACATAATACTGCTAGGAATCATATGGCGCCATGAACTAGAGTACTTTGTACTGTTCAAAGCTTCCCATTAATAAGCAACAGAAACAGCAGTTTGGAATGACTCATAAAACGACTGAACCACAATAACTAGGAAGATAAGAGAGTATGGCAGGATGAGAGTTATAAAGTTACATTTAAAACCATACCTTGAAAAATTACGATGACAAACAGTAGGTGCCTTTGCAATACAGTATACAAAAATGCAAGTGTCATATAAAGATAAACTACATTATATATTTACTAACGCACACAACCTAAAAATGGAATGTTTTCTGTTTTCTTTTAAATCTGCCGCAGCATAAATTAATCTCAGGGGGAGCATAACAATATAGTTTGAGTTATTTATTTCATGCTTTGCATCTCAGCACTTTTTTCATCTATGGGGAGTACGTTAAAGAAAAGAAGGAACAAACTGGCATGATTTCATCATTGTTGTTAGGTCCAATTGGTGTCCATTTTGTTTTCTTGTTTTGTTTTCCCTTCCTCTGACTTGGATTACAGTCACAAGTGTCCAGCAGTATCTGTCAAGAAGAAGTGGGCCTGATTCGCTGGACCAAGAAAGGCAGGACTTCCCAAATATTGAAAGAACACTTCCTGAAGGCCATTGGGGAGCTCATTCATGGATTAACAAACTCTTCTAGTGTGATTTTCATAGTGCTCCTGGTCTTTCTGTTTACCTTCATGACGGCATTTTGATATTTTTGCTCCTTTCTTTGTATCGCCTGTATACTGCTTGTACACTTGTCTGGTTGTTTGTTCGTTTTCTTTCTTCAGACAGTGTAAAAGTAGTGTAGTTAGAAAGGTGGCAGAAAACTTTGTTTTGCGTTTTGACCCCTTTTTGTTTCCAGGTTGGAGTTTGAAAGTGGCTTGTCTGCAAGGGTAGTGGGTTAGGCATATTTCTTTACTTTTTGATTTCCCTTTACATTCTGTCTATGTTTATGAAGTTTGCCTGTTAGCTCTTCATTTTTGTACTTCACAAAAAAAATTAAACACACATCCCTGTTTGTGCACCCTATTAATTGTCTTGTCAATTCGTAACTCCTAACTTCATACAAAACCTCTGTGTTACACCTTTACACAACCGTGGGGTCGTAACAGAGTAAGGAAGAAAGGCTAAGAGGCTAATGCTAAGACTAAAGAAAAAAAGATGAGCAATGAAAAATAATTTTCTACATTCAGCCATAACTATTGTATGCTGTATACTTAAGATTTCTTAGACACTGAAACAACTTTAACAATGTCAGTGATTAATGGGTCATTTTACTCATTTCTGTTAGCCTGCCTGCATGTATCTCGCTCATACAACTACTTTTCTGCTACTTTATTAGAGAAAAATGCTACAGAAATCTGTAGCTTCAACACAAACACATCTCCACAACTTTAAGGCATGCACACCCATCTATGAGATTTCACTAGTAACACTGAGCACTGTTTATAAATTATGAGATGTAGACAACTGACTCCACCACATAAACAATTTTTTATTTTCATTATAATTTTAAATCAACATCGTAACATAACCTGTGTGCAACTCAACTTGACGTCCTATGAGTGCATTATGTTTTCAGACATGAATGTACTCAGCAAAATGCCAGATTTTATAATTCTGTTCCACCTGTGTGGTAATTTCAAAACTCAAGTGGTTACTTAGCTACAATACTTTTAATATTGCCCTGAGTCGAAAGCAGTTCCACGACTGGAGCTCCATTTACAAGAATTCTGAGTTAGTAGCAAATGTAATTTGTGCCTCAAAATTTGCATAACAAGCTGTCAACTCACATTGATGAGATATCTCCAAGACCAATGAGAAGATTTGTTAAAATGTGCTCTTGGTCCCAGGACCTGTGCCTCAGGCCAGCCTTCCCAGCCTATTTTGGGTTCCTCAGGCTTTTCCTTCTCTTTTCACTGGCCAATACACTCACCTCCTTATATCCCCCATGAGTCCCCACAGTAGCTGAACACTTAATTTCCATTTTACCAACAATTAAACTATTTACATTTAACTCATTTTCCACTCAGACATAATACTTCCCAGTAATGTGGGTCATTACAATACTGTATTTGATGCAGTTGCCACAGTGTCAAGGTATCAAACCACTTTCCTTGTATAGTGTGGGATGAAGAATGGGAAGTAAATTAAATTATGGTTAAGAAAAGTAAACTTTGTTTAGACTGTGTTTCACTTTATGGTGGAAAGGGACTGATATTCGTAATGGTGACAGGAATCCAATATTGTGTTGTTCATTTTTCTATTGGTTGTTCTGCACAGTAAAATTAGGAGGGAAGAAAGAAGGCATTCTTGGAATCAACATCCGTAGGAAGCCCCAACAGGATTCATATAACTGTCCATTAGTCAGTACATATGTGTGACTGCCAATGTTACATAAAATATGTCAGTTCTTACTGTATATCTACATCTGTGTATCTTCTGTGTATCCTGGAAGCTTTTTATCACTATAGTTATTTATTTTCTTGTAGGGATATGTTCGGATATTGTGATGAAGCCTCGGTCACTGAGAAGGACTCCACAATCTCAGGACCTGAAAATGTGTTGTCGGGAGGTGAACTCATTCGTCTCTAACTAGGTGTCATGCTTGCTAATCTCACTGTTGATCTACACTGAAACCCAGGGAATTTTGGAGCTACTGTGGTAAAGTTTATGTCAAAACTTTTTAAAAATGCCTGCTGCCCTACCATGCATACTGTGTAAACATAGGCCTTTCCAAAATCGTGAGTTTTACCAGTTACAGATGTATTTAATACATGTAAATTTGCCATCAATGCCTCACATTAGTGGGGTGCGGTGGCGCAGTGGGTTGGACCGCAGTCCTGCTGTCTAGTGGGTCTGGGGTTCGAGTCCCGCTTGGGGTGCCTTGCGACGGACTGGCGTCCCGTCCTGGGTGTGTCCCCTCCCCCTCCAGCCTTACGCCCTGAGTTGCCGGGTTAGGCTCCGGTTCCCCGTGACCCCGTATGGGACAAGCGGTTCTGAAAATGTGTGTGTGTGTGTGTGTGTTCAGTTTTTGTCTTGGTGATAATAGCAACTTAATTCTCACACCCTCGCCCCCAGTATGAAAAGCAAAGGCCCAAAACACCCATTACTGAAGTAGGTAACATGACATTGTAACTTAAGTTACAACTCCACCTCATGCACTTCCATGGGATACATATGCCTACACCACTCTATTCCTTTTGTACCCTACACTTTCGGGTAATTAGTTCAATGTGGCATCAGAACATTTTCAGATTTCCAGCAAAACACCTCCCTTAGGACATTGCTGTGTTCAGCAGGGTACAACACACAACTTGTATGGCTTAGGGCTGTGGGTGACTCCCACTTTGGACTCCAGGGTGGGCTCCACACCAGGGGGTGGAGAGAATGTGAACCGCTGGAGAAGGGAGGTGAAGAACAGGAACAACTCCATCCGTGCCAGCTGCTCCCCAAGACACACCCTCTTGCCTGAAGAAACAAAGACAACATAATAATTGAGAACTATACTCCTATTTCCATGCCACATAATTTTTACTGTTTACTGAGCAAGTATATTGAACAATATTATAAAAACTGAGTTTCAAAATTTTATTAAACTGTGCTGTCACAAGGACATAGATTCTTCTGAATGTACTTTCCATTTGTGAAGCTAAGTCATCATCATTGATGTTGTTTTCAAGCATAGCAGGCCATCTGAGAATTGAGTTGTATACAGTATTTCTAACTTTCTCACAGTAAAATATAGAACAGGAAAGACAGATTTCATCAGTAAGGCATTGCACATGTAATATGCTACCAGCTGAGAAAGGCAAGAAGGCATCTCGTCTTCTGAACTTCCCCTCTGCATCCAGGAAATGGCCAGGATTAAATGTGAAAGGAGTCTCCCACTCAGTTTCATCATAAAGCACAGAGTGTAATGTTACCATCACCATAGTACCCTGGAAAAAATACATGAAAGTATCTATATAGATTTCAAATAAAAAAAAAAAAACACTGTTCTAACATTGTTTATAATGTACAGGATATAAAGTCTGGAGAATATCTTGATATGTCAAAAAAAATAAATAAATCACCTTACCTTGGGCAATGTGTATCCTCTCAGTGTGGTGTCTTTTGTCGTCAGACGCACCAAATTCAGTGGTACGATGTTACCCATCCTTTGTATCTCATGAATAACAGCATCAGTGTAGGGCATATTGGCTCTGTCTGCCATGGTTGCCAGACGTGAGGGTCCAAGTACTTGGTCTATTTCTGCTTGTACCTTCTCTAAATGTGTAGCAGAGTAAGTAAGATTTTAATAAGGAAACTGAATAGGTACAGTACCTGTATCTTGAGAGTACAAACTTCACAGCTGGGACATCTTGGTCATTTGTTTGTACTACAGCATAAAACACATTTAAAACACATTCTTTGACACCACTTGTATATGTCTCTGGCAAATTAAACTTAAAATTTATCAGCCTTGGTCCAGTTTTATCTCGAATGAACAACACCATTCAAATAATATGAAAAGTAATGGTCGTAAATATTTCTCATCTTGTAGACCATGCTCAACTGAGAACTTTATAACTCTGCCAAGCTTTCAGTAAACTTATCTGCAACATGAAAACCAACCTTGTATTTCTGGGTATTTAATCATATACAGCAAAGCCCAGATCAGTGTAGTTGATGTTGTTTCTGTCCCAGCAGCAAACAGGTCCAGAGTGCAGAAACACAGGTTGTCCTCATTGAAACCTGCTTCAGCATCATCTTTCCACTTCAGGGACAAAAAACGACAAAAATTATGTTCTGTTCTGTACTGGAACAGATACTAGCAGAACAGATAAGTAACTGCATTTTACATCATGCAAAAAAATTCTGCAATTCAACTGGTTACTTCTCTAATATTACCTTTTCCATCTCAGAAAAGAAGCTGTCAATGTAGTCTCTCGGAGTCGAAGGGTCCCAGTCCTCCTTGTGCTCCTTAATTTTTAGCTTTATAAAGTCAATCACAATTGCCCAGTGGGATAATATTTTTTTGTGTGGACCAGGTAATCTGCGCATCAGCCATGGGAACGTGTTGTACAACTGAAAAACAAAAACAATGAATTCCTCAGAATTTTTGTATTGATGCATCCCTCCTCCCTGGGAAGTTAAAGTTGTGGTGTCTGCAGTTCGGGCTCTTGCCACGTGTTAGGTGGCCACTTACGGTGTATGAGTTTTCTGTCCAGGAGGTGGAGAAGCTCGAGCAGATTATTAGTGCGACGATAAGGAGATGGCTGGGAGTGCCACGCTGTTTGAGTAGTGTAGCGCTATATGGTAAGGGTATGTTGGAGCTGTTAGTATCAGGTTTGGTGGAGGAGTACAACTGTGCAAAGGCAGGTTTGGAGCTGACTCTAACGGAGTCAAAAGATGAGTTTGTGAGAAAGGTGGTGCCATCAGTGAGGACAGTTCGGAGGTGAAACCCCAGAGACGCAGCTCAGAGAGCAAAAGGGGTGCTGATGTTGTTGGACGTGGTTGGGCACGTGAAGAGAGGGAAGGAAGGGTTTGGCCCCGGCCATTTGCGGCGGTTGTGGAGTGCTGCCCCAGAGGCAGACAGACGGCGATTGGTTGTTGAGCAGGTCCGAGGGCAGGAATGCTGGCGAGATCTGTGGGCGATGGAGGCGAGTCGCCTAAAGTTTATTGTTGGAGCGACTTATGATGTGCTACCAACGCCACAGAACGTTACGCAACGGGCAGGTGGTGATGGTTCTTGTAAGTTGTGTAGTGGTGTGGCGACTCTGAGGCGCATTTTGTCAGGGTGTAAGGTCAGTTTGGGGCAGGGGCGCTATACTTGGTGCCATAATCAAGTTCTTAGATGTTTAGCAGGTGTGTCTGAGAGTAAGTAGCTACTTGTGAATTCTTTGCCTGTTGGCAGTTTAGCTAGAACAATTGGTTTTGTGCAGGCGGGAGAGAGTAGCACTATGCAAGAGCAGACGTGCCATGGTAGGTGGGGTAATGCACGGAACTGGAAGCTGTTGGCTGATGTGGGCAAGCAGCTCCAGGTTCCGCAGGTCATTGCTGTTAGTTCGCTGTGTCCAGACATGGTGTTATATTCGGAGGGTGAGCGTACTGTGTACTTTGTAGAGTTAACAGTGCCGTTCGAGGATGCTATTGGGGAGGCATACGAGTGGAAACTGTTAAAATATGCTGATCTGGTAGCAGAGGCAAGGGACCATGGATGGCGGGCTCACGTGAGGCCGGGAGAGGTAGGTGTTAGAGGGTTTGTGGCTAAATCAGCTACAGCATTGTTGAGGGAGTTCGATGTTAAAGGCGGCAATGAAGGAGCTGTCTGAGGCAGCTAAGAAGGGAAGTCAGTGGTTGTGGTTAAAAAGAGAGCAGGGTAGTTGGGGTTACAGGCTGGAGGGAGGTGTGTAATGGTGGAAAATTAGTGGTAGGTGGTGAGTAGTGGGAAGGAGCTGGTGATAATTAAGGATATGTGGCTGTGTTAAGTAGGATAGTTTAAATTTGTGCAGTGGCGCATTAGCAGTTGGTGTGATGGCGGGTCTGGAGGTAAGGTTAGAAGGTATGTATAGAGTTGTAGTTTAACTGGTTGAGTTAGTGGGGTTGCGGTATTTGTTGAGAGTGAAGGGTCTCAAACGTGTGTGGAGGGGGATGTGTCTGGTTTGCCGGATTGCGCTGTTGAGCCTACTGGAGGTGTCGTGGGCCTAATTCAACAAAACACCAACAAAGGGAGGTGCTCAATTAATAACCTCAATGAAATACTCATGTTGGAACCCTGCTGGTGTGGTTTGTTGGTTTGGTTGATGAGGTAGGCTTGGTCTGTTGATTTGGCTTTGTTGGGTTTGATTGATGGTTAGCCTTGGTTTGGTTTTTCTGGTGGTGGCTCAGATGTGGTTTGTTGGTTTGGTTTTGTTGGTGATTGTGGTTTGATGGTTTCTTATGTTGGTGGGTTAGACTTGGTTTGGGTTTGGTGGTTGGATGGTTGGGTGATTGGCTTGGTTTTTCTGGTGGTATGGGTTGATGTGTTAGACTTGGCCCGTTTGGTTTGATGGTTAGTTTTTGTGTTGGTGGGAGGAGGCTTGGTCAGTAGGTTGGGCTTTGGTGGGTGTGGTTTGGTGGTTGGTTATTAAGGCTGTGCTCACAATATCGATACAGCGATACATCGTCATGAACTCCTGACGATGAGCATATCGATACAGCTGCTGCCGTATCAATTCTGCTGCTCTTTTTGAATTATCACGTGATGTCAAGTAGCTGCCATTTTAGCAACATGAGCAGCAGCGCACTATTCAAAATGGATAAGAGGATTTTGCCACCGCTGACAAAAGTAAAATCAAAAATATGGGACAATTATGGGTTTTACACTAAACCGGAGAGTCAGACATTATACATGAGTCATGCAATATGCAAGAATGGCAAAGCAAAAGTTAAGTACTGCGGCAACACGACAAACCTCTCTCTGCATATGACAAGACATCATCCAGACCAGCCAGCCCTGGTCGCAGCAGGTAGCAGCACACACCTGTCATCTCAGAAGCAGCCAACGTTGCCCGATGCTTTTATCTCGAAACGCCCATCCACGTCTCAGTGCTCTCAAAAGATAACAAATGCATTAATGCGCTTCATATGTCAGGATTTATGGTCATACAGTGCTGTCAAGAATAACGGCTTCGGACAATTGCTTCGCGAGTGTGAACCACACTACACAATACCAACCCGTCAGTTTTTAACAGAAATGGCAATTCCCTGGTTGTATGATGAAGTTAAACGAGACGTTCTGCCTTCCCTCTCTTCTGCAGAGAGATTTTCCATTTCCTGCGATGCTTGGACTTTGAGAGCAACCCAGTTGTATGTCATGATAACCTGCCACTATGTTAAATCGGTGTTTAAAAATGTGAAGTGTTTGAGAAAAATTAGTTTGTTAGTTTTTGCTTTTATAGAATATGTTTTAAGTTTTGCTTAGTCCTTCAGCCTTGTTGACATGCTTCAACATTTGACACTATACTAGTATACAGTTTTGTATTGGTGAGTTAGGCTCGGTTTGGTTATTTCTTGGTGGGTTAGATCTGGTTTGTTGGTTTGGTTTTTGTTGGCGGGTTTTGGTTTGGTGGGTGGGTGGCTTAGGTCAGTTAAGCATCTTTGTCTCAGGGCATTGAAGATGTATGTTTGCTATGCTGGGTGTAGTTCTCTGTGGCTTTAGGTTGGTGGTTGAATTGGGTCCTTGTGTACAGCTGTTGAAAAATATGCACAGAGTATAACATCTTTTCCTGTCTATCTTGAATGTCCAAGTTCCGACCTTCTGTGAGGACAACATCCTACAGGCATACAAGTTCATGTTTTCTCTGGTACCTGACTGTGAGCGTGGCTCTGCCGTTTCTGTAAGGGATCTAAAGTGGGTGTGCCAGGAATATTCTGCTGGCGGTGTGTAAATTTTGTGACAAATGCCCACAGTCCGGTAATTCTCATCAAATCTCTGTATTAAGAGAAGCAGAAGGCAGGCACAAAATGCTTTTGATAGTGTGCTACATGAAAGAAATCTCCAATTTTTTCGAAGAAAAAATGTTAGTATGAGATACTTCCCTTGATACGACATCACATTCAACAAGACTATTTAAAGTAAAATATTAATCATATCCAGCACATACAGTATCTGGTATAACAAGGAGAAACAATGAAGGCAACAGTTGTTTGCGATCAAATTATACCTGTTTTGTTCCACTGATATCTTCGACACTGTAATACGGACATTAACATTTATAATGCTTTCTTTGGCGGAATAACAGCAACATTAATATATTTTACGGGGGGTGTGCGGTGGCACTGTGGTGCTGTGGGTTGGACTGGGTCTTGCTCTCCGGTGGCTCTGGGGTTCAAGTCCCGCTTGGGGTGCCTTGCAACGGACTGGCGTCCTGTCCGGGGTGTGTCCCCTCCCCCTCCAGCTCTACGCCCAGAGTTGCCGGGCTACACTCTGGCTCCCCGTGACCCCGTTTGGGACAAGTGGTTCAGAAAGTGTGTGTGTGAGAATATATTTTACTGATAAATAAAAACCAGAGTAGGAATACTTTCCAATATATTCACAATTATTAATTTAACTTGTGCTTTTCTCCCAGCAACTTACAATTATTTTCTCATTTATACATCGGGTAATTTTACCAGAGCACTGACAAGTACTACTCAACAACTGTTGTACAGAGAGAGGTGGGATTCAAACCTCTAACCTGTGGGTCTAAACCCAGCAGCAGCTCTAATCTTGAGCCATTCCTCGGACTAGTGTGTAGTCTATTCTTTTACGGAGTTTGACAACAAATAGTGCAACAGCAGAAATCGAAGGAAAATCAGCAACACGCTGTTCATGTTCCTTCTATCCTCAGAAGGTAATGAGCCGGAACAGAGTCTCTCAGCAAAACGATGATCTGCTCCACCTCCTGCCTTGTGAATCTGTTGGTTTTAACGGCTGCATTAATTCATTTAGAGAAAACGCATGTACCTCTGCCATCTGGAGATGAATTCTATCCGAATCGATACGGAAAAGATCTCCCACAAAAGGCAGGGACCACGGTGGTCCAGGAGGAAAGTTTTTCGGAGCCTTGTTGTTTTTAATTAGGTCCACAAGTATCAAAAACACAAAGAGAAAGATTAAAACACTGCTGAGGTCTAACCATCCTGACAAGGAGAGGACAGAAATTGCTGTCATTGCTGCGTATTTACAGGTGACACCAGTTCTGCTCCTCCAGAACCGCACTGTACCGTATTGAACTTTGAGAAATGTTCCGAAAGACTGGAGCTTGAAGACCCATTTGATGAACACTTGAGTGACCAATCAGAGTCCGGGTCCCGCCCACTGACAGAAATATTAAAACTGAGATGTAGTACGCCTATTTCTGAAAACTAGAGCGTTGCCTTCCTGTACAGGCTTTTTTCTGGTTTGTTTTTCTTTTCTGTGTTTACCTGTTTTCTCCTCCACACATAGTTTTTCTACCATTAGTTCTCCTCCCCTGTCGATCATGGTCAGTCCTGCTGCCACTTCCTTCATCAGCACCAATCACCTCCAGGTCCCACCACTTTAAAAACCTCCTATTTGGCCAAGGTAGGTAGCCGAGTCACCATCAACGGCTCCCTCGGGGGGTGGGTGCCCCAGCAGAGCAGAGCGGAGCGGGGTTGCCCGCTCCCCCCGCTCCTTTATGTTCTTTATATTGAGCTGCTGGCGGCCGCCATACGCGCCCACCCGGGGATTGATGGTCTGATTCTGCTGGGGGGTGGTGGTGAAGTGGTGAAGCTGGCCCAGTACGCGGATGACACTACGTTGTTCCTGTGCTTGGACCAGTCGCTCGGTCAGGTGCTCGGCCTGGTTCAGGTGTTCGGGCGTGCCTCAGGCTCAGCGCTGAACCTCAAAGTCTCTTGTCAAGTTCCTCGGCAGCTGGAAGCATAGAGAAGATTGCATCAGTGGTTTTTCCCAATGCGAGGGTCCTCTTAAGGTGTTGGGGGTCAACTTTCTAACAGGGTTAATTGGGAAGAATGTCTGACCAAAGCCAGATGGAAAATGGGTTTGTGGAGGACAAGGTCCCTTTCCTTAATAGGGAAAACATTGGCGCTGAAGGTGGACATCCTCCCCACTTTGCTCTACCTTGCGCAGGTGTACCCCTTGCCCCGCACAATGCGGAGAGGCCTCACGAAGGACGTTTTCAATCTCGTCTGGCGGGGCAGGTATGAGTACGTGAGGAGGGAGGTCATGTACCTTCCAATGGAGGAGGGAGGGAGGGAGGGATGTGCCTGATATTCCTCTTAAACTGGATTGTCTCTTCCTCTCCCAGTTATGCAACCGACTGGCAGCTCCAATTGAGCATCCCCACCAGTACTTCGTGTGTCTTTGTTTGGCCCTTCCAATGGGCCAGTTGGTGAAGTCTTGGTCCAACACCGGGCCTAATGCTGAGACACGGCCCCCCCATTATAGCCACGCTGTAAAGTGGAGTAATACCATGGTGGTCGGAGTCAAGGCAGAGACCCTCCCTAAGCACAGGGCCTTGTATAAGGCCTTGGTCGAGAGGAGAGGAACTCAAGCTCTTTTGGGGCTCGAGGAGGGTACCTGGACCAGGATTTAGTCAAAGGGGCTTGACCACCATCTGCAAGATTTGAATTGGCGTTGTGTACACAGTAAGTTGCTGGTCAAAGTAGTCGTGCACAGGCACAAATTGACCAGCTACCCACTCTGCCCGCGACTCCAGTGTGGCAAGAGTGAAACTCTCACACATGCCTTCTGGGACTGCAGGCAGGTGCGGGAGGTCTGGCATTTGGTGACTTGCCTGTGCAGGAAGATCGATCCGCAGATGGTACTGATGTATGACAAAGTCTTGAGGGGATGGGACCCTGGCGTTCAGAAGGCAGCAGCCACCTGGACGTGGCTGGTGATCAGCGTGGCCAAGCAAATGTTTTGGAACGCAAGAACCCAGCTGGTCCAGACAGGGGTAGACTTGGGCGTCCAGGGCATGTATCATAAAATCCAGGCTGACCTAACGTTTAGGATGGAGAAAGACGTCACTCGGTGGGGTTACTCAGAAGCCAAAGATAGGTGGAAAAGCTTCTTTTGGCTGCGACCCCACAGGTTTGTGACAGATCCTCCATCCTGGGGAAAGTAACACACATCCTTTCGCACTTACAAAACACCGTAACCCCTATTTTTGGTGACTGTAAGTGTTGCATTTTGTGGTGTGTTATATGTTTTATGTTAGATGTAGGGTTTCTAATTTTTATGGCACACTTTATTTATTTTGCACTACTTTAAAAATTTCTAGCACTGATCGCACTTCTAAGTACACACACACACACACATCTTCAGAACCGCTTGTCCCATACGGGGTCACGGGGAACCGGAGCCTACCCGGTAACACAGGGCGTAAGGCCAGAGGGAGAGGGGACACACCCAGGACGGGACGCCAGTCCGTCGCAAGGCACCCCAAGCGGGACTCGAACCGCAGACCCACAGAAGAGCAGGACTCGGTCCAACCCACTGCGCCACCGCGCCTCCCTCACTTCTAAGTAGTCACCTATAAATGATTACTTGTGGGTTGTGTTTGTATTTTCTTATTCATTTATTGTTATTTATCTATTAATTGACTTTAGTGTAGATTTCGTTTCGTTGTGTGGTGCATGTCGTGTTTTTACTTTGTATATGTACTTTATCATTCACCTACTCTACTAAAACGACAATAGGGTAGACATGTTGCGAGAAGGGAATCGCCCAAAAACGGTAGGTAGGGTATATGGTAACACCCTGGGAACAGGCCAGGGGACCGCCCATCTAGAGCGGTAAGTGTTACCGGGTAAATTTTCCTTTAGTTATTTATTAAGTATGATTTTAAGCCTTGGGGTATGTCCTTTAGTGTTTTAAAGGTTCTGCCATGCGGTTCTTATATTAGTTGGTCTTACTGATTTTAGTATTTCTATAAAATTTTGTTTAGGATTAATTTATTTTTTGAATAAAGATTTTAATTATTGGAAATGATGAATGAAGAAATTTATTCGTGTCGAGTAAGACAGTGTGTGGAGCCAGACACCCTTGGGTGGGTTAGTGATCCATTCTGATCCGAAGTTTAAAAAAAATTTGCCCACTGAATCTCAGATTTGTGTCTCAGAGCGCAACTTTCACTTGTTTTCAGTGGCAGTGTTACTTATGGAGGGTGGTGGCGCGGTGGCGCAGTGGCGCAGTGGGTTGGACCACAGTCCTCCTCTCCAGTGGGTCTGGGGTTCGAGTCCCGCTTGGGGTGCCTTGCGGCGGACTGGCGTCCCGTCCTGGGTGTGTCCCCTTCCCCCTCCGGCCTTACGCCCTGTGTTGCCGGGTAGGCTCCGGTTCCCCGTGACCCCGTCTGGGACAAGTGGTTTTGAAAATGTGTGTGTGTGTTACTTATGGCTTCTGTTCAGCTATTGTACCCTGGTTGACTGCAATTAGTTTATCTTGGTGGTGTTGCCTTGGGGGGAAAAGAACTGGTAAAGAATGTCACATGCCTTGCATGTCCAACACAAAGGTTGTGGTACTGTCTGGTTGGGAAAAGTTAGGTGCCACCCCTTGTACTTTTGGCTGTTGTTGGATACAATACCTTAGTTAGGGTGCCACAGATGCTCAAGAGCCCTTTGTTTTTCTTTCCATAGCTTGGGTAGTATTACTAGATAAAAAATAGTTTTTCTAAGTTCTTTGGTTTGTAACTGTTGTAGTTCCTTTTCCCTCTGGAAAGTGTCTTTGTAAATATTGTACAAACAAAGTCACTTGAACATCTGCCTCAGTTTCCACTATAAAGGAAACTACACTGAGCACTTGGTTCTTATATGTGTCATTTTGCTGGGCCCTTATTACTAATGGTTACCATTCAGTTGATGTTCCACTCTTGCTACCCCTAGACACCTGGGGTTGGAACATGGAGGATGATGGTGACTGTCAAAATTATCCACATTTTTCCTGTGAGATCATTGTGGAGGAAGGAACTGTGTATTTTTCATAAATGTTACATAAACCATATTTGAGTATTTTTATCTCGTAGTCCTCAACAGACTAAAACATCATGGGTTGTATATTTCCCAACAACAAGCATTCCTATGAAGAACATACCTGAGTAAACGTACATTTTTTATGTAGTCAATCTGAATTTAAAAGCTGAAAGTCTGAATTAAGAATTAGCAGGAATTGCTGTCAGTTAGGACGTAGGCTGTTCGTTTCATCGCCAATAAATGTTTTGAATTGTATAGTAAAATACACACACACACACACACACACACACACACACCTTCTGAACCGCTTGTCCCATACAGGGTCACAGGGAACCGGAGCCTACCCGGCAACACAGGGCGTAAGGCCGGACGGGGAGGGGACACACCCAGGATGGGACGCCAGTCCATCGCAAGGCACCCCACGCGGGACTCGAACCCCAGACTGGAAAGCAGGACCCGGTCCAACCCACTGCGCCACTGCGCCCCCCCGTGTATAGTAAAATAATCGCATATCAATATTATAACACTGTGCTTTCACCTTTTACTTTATTTACACCATTTAATAAAAATGTATTGTGTGCTTTAGAAAAATACATCTTGCTTTTATGTAGCAGGATGCCATCCAACAGAAAAGAAACTTGTACAACAGTGTTTAAAAACATAACCTTTTATTTCCAAAAAACAGATAATATTCAGGATAATTTCATTTTTGATCTGTAATGCATTCACTTTAAATCTACATTTCACTGCTGCTTTTGTTAAATGTTTTCAGACAGAAATACACAGTTGTGTTCCTTTGTGTTAGTCTGGCTGAACAGTGAATTAACCTATGATTTATCCTGAAAATCATAACTGTAAATGAAGCTTTAATATATCATTTAAATAATAGTGGTCAATATTAAATTTATAATCTAGAGTAAAACACTCTACAGCCGCATTACACAGTGCTTCTAATGGCATTGCCCAAATGTTGTGTTGAGTGACAGACATAGGTTGTGACGCATTGAACGTTAATTCTTAGGAGTATCCCCATCCCAAGTTATCAAAATTTCTCCTGAAAACGTTGAGAAAGAGTAAAAAGCACTTATAAAAGCAGAGAAACAAAAACTGACCAGAAAAAAAGGTTAGTGTAGTTTTTTCTTTTTTAATCGAGGTTGTGATTTTAATTTTTTTAAAATGTCACTTGATCACCTCACAATGGGAACCCACCTTACAGGGTAAGTTCATGGAATGTATTAACATTGCTGTGTAAGGAATGGGTGTTTGCAAATGTGAAATAGATGTAGTGCAATAAGAGTATCTGTAGTCCAGAGAAAATTCCAAAAATTTGTGTTTTCACTATTATTGACATATATATGTAATGTTGTAACTTACACCTAAAACTTAAGCATTTCTACAGAATAATTTTTTTTCTGTAGACACTTTCTAAAAATAGGTTTATTTTTGCAGTTTAAAGCTGAACATGTGCTGACTTCCAGTTCAAAACTTCCAGAAGTTATACGTTACATTACTGTGCTCAGCGGGGTACAGCACATAACTTGTATGGCTTTGGGCGAAGAATGAATCCCATTTCAAATTCCAGGGTGGGCTCCACACCTGGGGGTGGAGAGAATGTGAACTGCTGGAGAAGGGAGGTGAAGAACAGAAACAACTCCATTCGAGCCAGTGATTCCCCAAGACACATCCTGTTCCCTGAGGAAAGAAAGACACATGGCACTTTCAAAACTACACTCACATTCAAATTCAATGTTATTTTATTAATGTTAACTGAAAAAATTTCTGAATTTTCTTTCCAAATGTCATTAAAAACTTATCACAGAAGTGCAGCTTCCGAATATTAATTTGTGAAGCAACATCAAATATGCTGAATTTAGGCACAGCAGGGCAACCGAAAAGTGGGCTGTTCGGTTCATGCTTTAAATCTCAACAATTCAAAAAGTTTTTTGTTGAAAACAAATGACACTGACACACTATTATACTCGCACACATACCAGCTGAAAAAGGCAAGAAGGCATCTCTTCTTTTGAACTTGCCCTCCTCATCCAGGAAATGGCCAGGATTAAATGTGAAAGGAGCCTCCCACTCAGACTCATCAAACAAAACAGACTGTAAAGTTCCCATCACCATAGTACCCTGCAACAGATATCCAAGGCCTCAATCCTGACATCATCTACAGAGCAAGACAACTGTTACTATGGAATACCAGGTAGATTCCCTTCATGTGTCAAGCCAAATAAAAAGAAATCAAAGCTGGGACACACTTGTACCTTAAAAAACCTAATATCTTGACAAAAATATCTAATTATGACAAATATCTTAGCATGAAAAGTCTCACCTTTGGAATTGTGTATCCTCCAATTGTAGTGTCCTTTACAGCCATACGTGGCACATTCAGTGGTATAATGTTGCCCATCCTCTGTATTTCATGAATAACAGCATCGGTGTAGGGCATATTGGCTCTGTCTGCCATGGTGGCCGGATGTGAGGGTCCAAGTACTTTGTCTATTTCCGCTTGTACCTTCTCTAGGGGAAGAGTAGGACAGATGGGAATTCACAAAGCTTTCAACATGCATCTCTCCTCTGCCTGTATCAAGATCAAGACTCTGGCTATGACCTACAAGACCATTGACAGATCTGCAACCGGATACCTACACAACCTGAATGCTCACTTTGGTCACAAATCTGGGTCTAGAAAATAAATAAATAACCCCCCAAAAGCTGGTGGGATGGACAATAGGTGGTCCTTGGCATACAACATGGTTCCATTCCAGTGGCCTCAGGGATACATAGACAATTGAAAAGTATGATTATATGAAAACCGGGGGGTGCGGTGGCGCAGTGGGTTGGACCACAGTCCTGCTCTCCGGTGGGTCTGGGGTTCGAGTCCCGCTTGGGGTGCCTTGTGATGGACTGGTGTCCCGTCCTGGGTGTGTCCCCTCCCCCTCTAGCCTTATGCCCTGAGTTGCCGGGTAGGCTCCGGTGCCCCGTGACCCCATATGGGACGAGCGGTTCTGAAAATGTGTGTGTGTGTGTGAGATTATATGAAAACCTTGTTATATCTGTTTCAATAATATCACACATTTCAGTTTCAAATACAGTAAATCATTATAGTTTCATACTGCAATCAAATATTCCCTGTCATTAATTCTTCCACTTTTCTCCTGCACAACCAGAACACTCACTTTTTTTGCACACAGACACACACACAATGTCTCCAACTGCTTGACCCGAGCAGGGTCGTGGCAAACCAGAGCCTAGCCCGGCAGTACAGGGTGCAGAGCTGGAGAGGGAGGGGACACACCCTGGATGGGACGCCAGTCCACCACAAGGCATCCCAAGCAGAACTCAAACCCCAGACTCAACACAGACTAAGCTCCGGCCAAAACCTGCTTCGCCACAGTACCACTCCGCCCCCCCCCCCCAGTTTTTTGGTTTACTAGCATTATAAAACAAAATGCAACAAGGGAATCACAGACAAAAAGATTTGTAAATAAAATGCAATTGCTGCAAGACACCAAAACACCCTCAGTCCCAAACAATTACAAGAAGTACCTTGCAGTAGCCAGGCCAACCACAGTTATCATATAGCAGATGCAGTGGTCATCATTGAGTGTCACGACAAAACATCGGGACTCAAAGATAAGTCTGGGTGGTCGTAAGTCACTAGTATCATCAATCGAGAAGTATTTCTATCAGGAAATGGGTTGAATTCCTCAGACACTTACTCCCGAATCCAAGAAGTTTTCCATTTTCGGCATCCTTCCTTGAACCTATATCTCATTCCTCAACCAACCCATGCACCACTCAGAAATTCTGTTTGATACACTGAATGTTGAGTAAGCCTTTTAAACAATCCCACTTTATTACAATAGATCAAAAAAATCTAGGAACAACTATTTACTGACAGTTTTAGCACAGCGTGTGTTTCTCTGAGTTGTACATTCCTTTGGAGGAGCTTCTGTGACTGGGTCCTGGACTTCCTCTCGGGCAGGCCCCAGGTCGTGAGAGTGGGCCAGGCCACGTCCAATGTCATCACTGTGAGTACAGGAGTGCCACAGGGTTGTGTTTTGAGTCCTCTGCTTTACTCTCTCTACACATATGACTGTGTGTCCTCCCATAGCACCACTTCTAAAATCAAGTTTGCTGATGATACAGTGGTGTTGGGGCTCATCTCCAACAACAATGAGGCAGCCTACCTTGAGGAAGTGGAGAAACTGACATCATGGTGCCAGTTGAACTGTCTCTCCCTGAATATCAGCAAAACTAAGGAGCTGATTGTCGACTTCAGGAGGAGGCAGCAGCGGACCTACACCCCACTCAAGATCAGCGGAACACCAGTAGCGAGAGTAAACAGTTTCAAATACCTCGGAGTGCGCATATCCGAAGATCTGACCTGGACTCATCACACTCAAGCACAGGTGAAAAAAGCCAGGCAACGGCTGTACCACCTGAGACAGCTAAGGAAATTCAGGATCTCCCCAGCAATCCTGAAAGCTTTCTATATCAGGGCTATAGAGAGTATATTGACTCAGTGCATCTCGGTGTGGTACGGGAACTGCTCATCCCAAGACCGCAAAGCCTTGCGGAGAGTCGTGCGCTTAGCTGAGCGCATCTCCGGGACTGCTCTTCCCCCGCTGCATGAGATCTACACCAGGAGATGCAGAGCGAGGGCTGATAAGATTCTTAATGACCCCAACCACCCTGCTAATTCACTTTTCTGCCTGCTGCAATCTGGCAGACGCTATCGTAGTCTGATGGCCATAACTGAGAGCCTCAAGAGGAGCTTCTTCCCTCAGGCCATCAGACTCCTCAACATGGACACATCCCGTACTTTAAGGACTCCGGTAGCATAATGTTTTTCATTCATCAGTGCTGCACATTGCACTTTACCATTGCATATTGCATATTGCATATCGCATATTCAATACCTGCACATTTTCTTGTTCCCTAAAACTCAATTTTAGTTTTTTACATTTTAGCTTTAATTCAATTCCCTGTATATTTTCTTAATCTAACTTTAATTATATTCTCTTTTCTTTTTAAAATATTTTTTTCTCCTTTAATATATTGTCTTGTTTGCACAGTCTACAGAGCTGACTAGATTAACATTTCACTGCAGGTTTTATGTGTGTATAACTGTGTACGTGACAAGTAAAATCGTGAAATCTTGAAATCTCTGATAAATGAATAAATACAAAATGGACATTTATTCCACTGCAAAAAATTAAACATAATTCAGAAATGAGTGAGTTTTCTGTTAAGTTGAACACTATTTGAATTGTGTGATTTACTAAAAGATTCATTCATCATAAATATCTCCTTATCTATTGCAGGGTCCTGGTAAGCCAGAGCCTTTCCCAGGGAAACCTGAGATAAGGCAGGTTACACCTTGGAAAGGGTGCCGGCTTATTGAGGTGCCATCTCATACACACACTCACATACAGGAAACTCTCACAAACTGAACCAGTTTTCACCCCACAACTAAATCCATAACCAAAGAGCTGGATGGCACTACCCGCAGCACCATTGTGCCACCTGCATTAAAGAAACACTTAAAACTGTTACTTTGATTGGAAGAAAAATATCAAGGGGCTGCAAGAACTAAGACTGGAAACGTCATAAGTGTGCCTAGCTTTAAAAAGATTTATACTGTATGTGCAAAATGAAAACCAACCTTGTATTTCTGGGTATTTAATCATATACAGTAAAGCCCAGTTCAGAGCAGTTGATGTTGTTTCAGTCCCAGCTAAAAACAGGTCCAGAGTGCAAAAACACAAGTTGTCTTCACTGAAACCTGCTTCAGCATCATCTTTCCTCTGAAAAAAAATAACAAGTGTTGAAACAGACACCAGCGATTCCTTTTCACACCCACTGTGGGTTATAATTGTGTATAATCTTTTATATAGCTGAATAAATAAATGACTATACGACAGTTAGGAACATTTTCTCATATTCCACCTTTTGATTACTTCTCTAATATTACCTTTTCCATCTCAGAAAGGAAGCTGTCAATGTAGTCTCTCGGAGTTGAAGGGTCCCAGTCCTCCTTGTGCTCCTTAATTTTTAGTTTTACAAAGTCGATCACAATTGCCCAGTGGGATAATATTTTTTTGTGTGGACCAGGTAATCTGCGCATCAGCCATGGAAACATGTTGTACAACTGAAGAACAAAAACAGTAAATTCCTCAGAAAATTTTATTTCTGTAAATTACTTATAAATGAGACAGGATGAAGTGTCAACACAAGCAAAATCCCTAAAATCAATGAAGAATTACACACAAGTAAAATGAGGTACTTTACCTGAGCCCAAATGCTTCCCTCCAAATAAACTGCTTCATTCATTAATTTCAGCAGTCTTTGGAAGTAGCTGTTGCTGTAGTCAAACCGGTCGCCAAACACCAGACAACTGATGATGTTGGCAACAGCATTGTTAACAACGGAAATATGTTCAAATGGCTGGCCTACGGGATTTTAATTGAAAAACAATGTGAGCTGAAAGCCTTACTCAGTTGTTATATTAAAGTACACACACACACTTTCAGAACCACTTGTCCCATACAGGGTCGCGGGGAACCAGAGCCTACCCGGTAACACAGGGCATAAGGCCGGAGGGGGAGGGGACACACCCAGGACAGGACGCCAGTCTGTCGCAAGGCACCCCAAGTGGGACTCGAACCCCAGACCCACTGGAGAGCAGGACTGTGGTCCAACCCACTGCACCACTGCACCCCCCTATATTAAAGTAAAAGATTATAATTAAGATATGAAGACATGGATATGTGCAAACACTCCGGCAGAAACTGATGTTTAAGGGTCAAAGTAGAAGAAATCAGGGGCTTTCAGAAAAATCTAAATCAGGGTAGAATCGTGCCAAGAGCCAATTTCTGTTGCAAGGGGCCGCGATGCCACGCGCCACCCTGCCTGCTCCTAATGCCTGGTATACATTGCACCCAACCACCTGTTGGACCTTGCGGGTGGTGGGCCCACATGGCCCCCCCACGTCGCCTCTTCCGGCTGAGCTCGGCCGGGTTACGTGGGCTGCCCGGCCACCAGGCGTTCGCCTAGGAACACTACCCCCGGGCCTGGCTCCAGGGGTAGGTCCCGGTGACCCTATTCCAGGCAGGGTAAACATTCTCCTGCTTACTTTTTCCATGGAGGTTTTTGGATTATGTTAGTCTGAATCTTCACTCCAGACCTGTTCACCTTGGGAGACCCTACCAGGAGTATACTGCTCCAGGCAACATAGCTCTGGAGATCCCTAGATCACGCAAGCCCTTCCTCTGGGAAATCTGGCGGGGAGTGACTGGGAAGAACGGCTTGCCAAATCTGAACCCAAGTGGTGAAATGTTATTGGACTTCTGTGCTAGTCATGGTTTGTCCGTAACAAACACCATGTTCGAACACAAGGATGTTCATAAGTGTACTTGATACCAGAGCTCCTTGGGCCAAAGGTCAATGATCGACTTTGTAGTCGTTTCATCTGACTTGAAGCCACATGTTCTAGACACTCGGGTGAAGAGAGGTGCTGAGCTGTCAACCGATCATCATCTGGTGGTGAGTTGGATCAGATGGCAGGGAAAACTGATGGACAGACCCAGTAGGCCCAAGCATATAGTGTGGGTGTGCTGGGAACGTCTGTTGGAGGACCCTGTCTGGAATGATTTTAACTTACCTCCGGGAGAGTTTCTCCCACGTCCTAGAGGAGGTAGGGGACATGGAGTCTGAATGGACAATGTTCAGAACCTCCATTGTGGATGCAGCCAGGCACAGCTGTGGCCAAAAGCTTGTTGATGCCAGTCATGGCGGCAACCCGAGAATCCGCTGGTGGACACGGGTGGTGAGGGAAGCCGTCAAGCTGAAGAAGGAGGCCTTTAGGGCCTAATTGGCTCTGGAGACTCCTGACTCAGCAGACAGGTACTGGCAGGCAAAAAAGGCAGCAGCGGCTACAGTTGCAGAAGCAAAATCCAGGGCATAGGAGGAGTCTGGAGAGGCTATGGAAAATGACTATCGGTCGGCTTCAAAGAGGTTCTGGAGAACCATCTGGTGGCTCAGGAGGGGTCGGAGGAGCTTCACTCAGGCTGTGCTCAGCAAGGGTAGAGAAACTCTGACTTCTGAGGACATTGTCGGGAGATGGAAGGAGCACTTTGAGGAACTCTTAAACCCGAGAGATACGCCTCTGTAGCACGCCAAGGTGGCCCGGGAAGGGGGCGGAGACAGGGGTGGAGACGGGGGCAAAGCAGCCACGGCTGGGGCTAATTACCTTCCCTATTTCTTCCCCAGCACTCAGCAGTAGGGGAGAGAGATGGAGGAGGCAAGCGAATCCCAAGAGACGAACCCGAACCCGGAGACGATGCCGGCGTCCGGACCAACCCGAGGCTCCCAGCCCCCTGACCCACACGAAGTCCCGTCCTACCTGTTCCCTGGCCCCCCTTTTCCATCCCTTTCCTTCTCTCTGCACCGAGAGCAAATAAAACCCCTCACAGACAGGCACTGCACCTGTTGTCTCCTGCCTTGTCTCTTACAACCTCCCTTACAGGAGTCAGGGTCAAAGGCTTCTGGGTTGTCAGAGTCCATTTCCCTGGTGGAAGTCAGTGAGGTAGGTGGTAAGCTCCACAGCGGCAAAACACCAGGGGTGGATGCGATTTTCCCGGAACTGCTTAAAGCCCTGGATGTTGTATGGCTGTTATGGCTGACACGCCTCTGCAATGTTGCATAGACCTCAAGGACAGTGCATTTGGATTGGCAAACTGGGGTGGTGGTCCCTGTCTTTAAGAAAGGGGACCGGAGAGTATGTGCAAACTATCAGGGTATCACATTTTTCAGCCTCCCTGGGAATGTCTATGCTGGGGTGCTGGAAAGGAGGCTCCAGCTGACAGCTGAACCTCGGATTGAAGAGGAACAATGGGGATTCCGTCCTGGCTGTGGAACAGTGGACAGCTTTTTACCCTCTCACAAATAACTGAAGGGGCATGGGAGTTTGCTAATCTAGTCGACATGTGTTTTGTGGACTTGGAGAGGGCCTATGACCGTGTTCCTCGGGAAATTCTGTGGGAGGTGCTTAGGGAGTATGGGGTACCGGGGCCACTACTGCGGGCCATTCAGTTTCTGCACACACAGAGCAAAAGCTGTGTCGGCATACTCGGCATTAAGTCAAGCCCGTTCAGTATGGGTGTTGGACTCCTCTAAGGTTGTGCCTTGTCTCCACTCCTGTTTGTGGTCTTCATGGACAGGATATCAAGGTGCAGTCGAGGTCAGGCGGGCATTTTGTGTGGGAGTCGGAAGGTAACGCCTCTGCTTTTTGTGGATGATGTTATCCTTTTGGCACTGTCACATAGTTGCCTCCAACACGTACTGGAACAGTTTGCAGCCGAGTGTGAGGCGGTTGGGATGAGGATCAGCACCTCAAAGTCTGAGTCCATGGTTCTCTCACAGAAAAGGATGGCATGCCCCCTCCAGGAAAGGGGAGAGAATTTGCCCCAGGAGGAGGAGTTTAAGCATCTTGGGGTCTTGTTTACGAGTGAGGGTAGAAGGGAGCATGAGATCGGATGCAGACTGGGAGCAGCGGCAGCAATAATGCGGTCACTTTATCAGACTGTAATGGTGAAGGGGGATCTGAGCCATAAGGCAAAGTTCTCCATTTACCGGTTGATCTACGTCCCTACCCTCACCTATGGTCATGAACTTTGGGTAATGACCGAAAGAATAAAATCGCGGATATAAGCAGCTGAAATTAGTTTTCTCCGCAGGGTGTTGAGACTCACTCTCCGTGACAGGGTGAGGAGTTTGGACATCCGGGAGGAACTCAGAGTAGAGCCGCTACTCCTCCACATTGAGAGGAGCCAGCTGAGGTGGTTCAGGCATCTGATAAAGATGCCCCCTGGGCACCTCCCTTTGGAGGTATACCAGGCACGGCCAACTGGGACGAGGCCCTGAGGTTGGCCCAGGACCCACTGGAGGAATTATACCTCACAGTTGGTCTGAGAATGATTGGGGATCCCCCAGGCTAAGCTGGAGGAAGTTGCGGGAGACAGGGAAGGCTGGGCCTCTCTCCTCTCCCTGTTGCAACCACGACCCTACTAGGACAAGCGGGAAAGAAGATGGATGGATGGATGGAGCGTAGAACCATTTGTTTCAGTCATACCTTGACTCTTGTCTATGACGTCATTTAGGAACCTACACTCCACTTGGATCTGTGACTCAAGGCTTTTCTTCCCCAGTCCAAAGTTTCTCAGAGTAGAGAGAGCAAACCTTCTTTGTTGCTTCCATTGATATCCGTTGGAGGCAGCCAAACCTTTGAAAAACAACGTATAAAAGTATTTCTTACATAATCTATAGTAAGTGACTACCATTTGGTATACATTTCTGCTATTTTACTAATCCATTCTACATTCTAATTTCAACAACTGATACATGTACTTTTACTTATCCAAAAAGGGCCAGAAAATCTTGTGGCATTAGACACTTTTTAAAGCACACTTATAAGAAAACAGTCTTCTCAGCCACTGTGAATTAACTGAAACTTACATTACTTGAAACTGCAAAAACAAAAACCTAATTATGAATTTCCAAACTGTTGTTTTTGGCTTGTCCACATGAATTTAAAAACCTTCAAATTCATGTGGACAAGCCAGAATTAACTATTTTTAATCCTAGCATCATGATACGGTTCGATTATGCAGTCATCAGTAAAACTAAAAAAATGGCTCAATAAGACATGTAGCATTCATGCATACTACATTCTCCTAGTTTTCTACACTGAAATTAATAAGGATATGGTCTTTCATATGAGTCAATGCCAGGACAAACACAAATTACCCTTGTTCAACATAATGTCTTCAAATAGTGGTACTGTTGGACGACCAGCAAAGTTTTCACCATGTTCAACCAGAGCCTCTTTCAGAAGCTGTAGACCATTCAGGATAACTATCCTTTGCCCAACTCGAACACTGAAAATCTTTCCATATTGCTTGGCAAACTAGAAAAAGCAAAATGAAAAGTCCGTTATTAGCACAGATAATTGCTAACAAACTATGCTAATTATTTGGTGCAGTCTAGTCCCTTAACTGTTGCCAATGAAGAGGGCAGTAAGTTACTTCAGATTCAGAGTAAACATCTTGCACACCTGTTTCTCCCATAACAAGTTTCATTTGTTTTGCGATATCACTCCAATACACAAATTCTTGTGGAGTCAAATTACTATTATTTATAATCAGACAAGTTTTTAAATGCATAACAATTATAATACCCACATATTCTATAACATCTGAAACAAATAAATATTAGTTTCTCTTCAAATATTGATTTTCTTAAATAACAACACCCAACAACATAAATACAAAAACATACAAAATGTTTGTCTCTTATAAATATCCCTATTTTACACTATATAAAAACATTCATCCCATTACATAGTAAAACACTCTCGTCAAGTTGGTTGTGCCCAAGGACTCCCACCTAGAAATACACCAAGTGGTTCACTCCTGGTTTTGCAATACAAGCTAACCCACACACACCCAGTCTGAACCACTTGTCCCATACAGGGTCGTAGGGAGCGGGAGCCTAACCCAACAACTCAGGGCGTAAGGCTGGAGGGGGAGGGGACACACCCAGGACGGGACGCCAGTCTGTCGCAAGGCACCCCAAGCGGGACTTGAACCCCAGACCCACCGGAGAGCAGGACCCAGTCCAACTCACTGTGCCCCCCGCAGCAGCAGCAGCAGTAATTAGTATTTTACGGATGGTATTTTTGGCAGCATCTTGCTGAATCTTTGCTACCATCATGCCCATCACAGATCACTGTATGACACTACTACCCCAGTACATTTCCTAGCCACCCTTCTTCATCCCAGCTTACAAGTGGAAAAAGTTGAGCAAAGAAGAAAAAAATGCAGCCATGTATGTAGTTTACACATCACAAGTGGAAATTCTTGATTTCTCTAATAATTGAATTTCAGGCAAACTCAAAACTTTTTCAGAGCTTCAGATTTGAATAATGGTTTGTTGAAAGGATAACTCCATGTGAATGGTGGCTCTTCAACAGTGATGTCATTGATGTAAAATCCATGGCTCCTGTCAACCATCTCTCACTGCATCCTCTGCAGGTATAAAACCTGTCTGTAGTACATACAGACTTGTCCAGCCAATTTAGGAACAGGCTTGGCAAAGAAAATGCAGCAATATTTGTTTCTCTTCAAGGCCCTAAACAAGAATACTGAACTGGGTGAGTAATAAGTAACCAATACTTCTTGTAAAACTGTTGGTGTCTTTGAATGAAAGGCTATAATATCATCATTTTCAAAAGTTGTGGTGGAATTTATTTTTGATATCTTTTTCAATGTGTTATTATGTGCTGCTTAAAGCTGGCTAGTGTGTTAAAAACTGCTTTAATTATCCCAGAATCATTCTTATTCATTTATCTTTCATCTTATTCACTTAAGTGCTGATAGCTTCCTGTTTTCAAGGGCTTCTAGATAAGTTACTAAATAAACCTTCTAAGATATGATGAAAAATAAATATATCAGAAAAAAATGTGAAAGTGATTTAAATCAGTCTTTTCTGTTAATCACTTAATTTAAACCAATGGAGTATACTCAGCTTCAGTTCACCAACCCAACTGGGACCATTTGTTTATAAATAAATCCAACCACAATGGGACAGCAAGCAGCGTTAGAAGTACTGGCAAAGGTTGCAGGTTCAATTCTCACCTCTGCCTGCAGTACCCTTGAGCAAGGTACTTACCCTAAATTGCTCCAGTAAAATTACCCAGCTGTATAAATGGGTAAATAATTGTAAGTAGCTCAACACTGTAAGTTGCTTTGGAGAAAAGCATCTCCTAAATTAAATGTAAATGTCACAATCAATAAATGCTAAATTTAATCCTTTTTTTTGGTGATGCTGTGGGTAGCACCGTTACCTCACAACACTTGGGCTGTTTAGACATAGGTTCAGCTGTGTCTCATTGTGTATGAAGTTTGTATGTCCTCCTCCCCACTGACCCTCAACACTGGCACTCCACAGGGAAGTGTCTTGAGCCCAGTGCTGTATTCCTTGTTCACACATGACTGTGTGGCCAGGCACAGCTCCAACACCATCATAAAGTTTGCTAACGATATCACCACTGTGGGTCTGATCACCAACAACGATGAGACGGCCTACAGAGAGGAGGTGAGGCTCCTGGCAGAGTGGTGCCAGGACGACAATCTGTCTCTAAATGTCAGTAAAACTAAGGAGTTGGTGATTGACTTCAGGAAACAGGATACGGTTCATGCATCCATTTACACAGGACGGGACATTGTAGAGAGGGTCAACAGCTTCGGATTCCTAGGGGTCACCCTCGCTGCCAAACCCACATGGTCCGAGCACACAGCATCGACCATCAAAAAGGCCCATCAGCATCTCCACTTCCTCAGGCGTCTGAAGAAAGCCAGGATGCCCACTACAGTCCTCACCACTTTCTACAGGTGTGCTGTGGAGTCCGTCCTCACAGAGTGTTTTACATCCTGGGGTGGCAGCTGCTCCATACAGGACAAGAAAGCCCTACAGAGGATAGTCAAAACAGCTCAACAGTCCGGGACACTTGCACCACACGCTGCCTCAGAAAGACGATGCGCATCACGAAAGATCATAGTCACCCCGCACGGGCACTTTTCTGTTCTCTGCCGCATGCAAAGCCGCTCAGGTCTATTTGAACCCGCACTGCTAGGTACGGGAACAGCTTTTAGCACAGTGCTGTAAGAGGACACAACAATCATCAATGTGGCACCTTTAGTAACTACAGTTGGACTGCTCCTTCCAAGCACATTGGTAGATTACACTGTCACGTTAAGCATCTGCATTCTCACTCTCACATTCTGAGTTCTCTGGCTGTCAACTGGTATTATTGTTATTATTGTTACTGTTATTTATTGTCATTGCTATCAGCATTACTCACTCTCATTGTCATTGTTTTGTTTGTGCAGTATTTCTGTTGTCTTTGTCCATAGTCTGTGGAGAAGCGCACACACACACACACACACACACACACACACACACATTTTCAGAACCGCTCATCCTATACGGGGTCACGGGGGAACCGGAGCCTACCCGGTAACACAGGGCGTAAGGCCAGAGGGGCAGGGGACACACCCAGGACGGGACGCCAGTCCGTCGCAAGGCACCCCAAGCGGGACTCGAACCCCAGACCCACCGGAGAGCAGGACTGTGGTCCAACCCACTGCACCACCGCACCCCCTGTGGAGAAGTATTCAAGAAGAATTTCATGATACTTGTACATGGTACTTGTACCTATGACAATAAACTTGAAACATTTTTAGTTGGCTTTCTTGCCACGGTGACTTCAAATCCACCATAGCTGGTGAATGAATGTGTGCATGTAGCCCCATCTGGTGTTCAATCATGGTAGAATAACCTGTATGGCCATGCACCCTGGTTTTCTGGGATGGGCTCCAGGGAAGCCATTAAATGACTGACTATCTCATTTTCATCAATCACTTGTGTTTAACTGAGTTACTGTGTTCCAGAGGCTATCCTATAAACACAGAGCATGAGGCAGAGTACACCTGACAGGCGGACCAGATGATAGTGAGCCACAAAACTTTGGCAAGTATTATTTAATTTGGCTCATATCTTTTTCCAGGGTTACTTATCTTTTAACTGGATCTGTGAGGATCTCCCCACTTTGTTTGCTTTATTATTTGTACACTTAATAAAAGCACAGCAACAGATGTCGCTCAAATTATTTACTGCTTGATGATGGACCTGCCATCAAGTCAAAGCTGAATCATAGTGATCACTCATGTGGTTTCCCTGCCTCATCTAACATGAAGTATGCTGTGGGTGGCAAAAATCATCTGACCCCACAGGGTCAGGATGCAGACGCACTTGAAAACACCTGCACCCATTCCAACTGCCCAGCTTATCCCTCTGGTCCTCATGTCCTGGAAACACATTGACAAGTTTCCCAGGAAGGCTCCCATGATTTCTGTTGACATTAAGGGGTTTAAGACATGCACAGTTGTGGCTCTCCTCTTAGTCCTCTACAACACTTCTACAAAGCAGCAGAGCACACATGCCTGCAGACCCCTCCAGTAACACTCTTCGGTCAGCAGAGTGACGTCAAAGAAGGATGACGGCCTGTTCCGTTGGACACAGATGATGTTCTCAAGTGGTAGTCCAAGGGGTGCAGTGATGATCTCTCGAGTGAAGGGGACCTGTTTAGGATATCCACCCATATCCTCCCAGCTAATTCACCAAAAGCACATGGGGAATGCAGACCCTGAGGAACACCAAGCTACTATGCTTGCTATGGTGGCCATCCTCTTCCCTTCCCGGGGAGCTTTCAGTGTCTTCAAAAGGGACCCTTAGCTGATCTATCCGGAATAAAGCGCTACAAATAAAGTCTCTGCATCGCCCTGCAAGTACAGCCAACCAAATCCGGCACCTTAGGCTTAGCAGGCGATCAAAACAAAATTAAAATCTGCAAGTTCAGTCCACATCCTCTCCAATCCAGGTAAAGATACAGTAATACACTACAAGATAAAATGCAAAATACAAAATCACCAAGCCTAGTGGTGCAGAGCTAAGTCCAATAAAAAAAAAAAAGACAAATACAAAAAACAAATAGAAGCAAACCAAATAAATCAGAAGATGACACAGCAACCAGTGTAATAGGCAGCACCTATGAAGAGCAATGTAGGTTTAAACAGGGGCTTCAGTATCATTTGAACAAAACAAATCAATGTTCACACCAGGTCAGTTGCCACAAATTATAGGAAAAAGAAAAGCAACCTAATATAACTCATCTGGTTAAAAACACTTAAGGACAGATTTATTTAGATTTAGGAGTAAAATTTCATTGGATTTCAGAGCGTCTCACATTGCAGTAGCAGAGGAAAGAATTCAGTCTTATACTTGCAGGCAATATTATAACTTAGATCTCAGTCAGTGTGATCAGTGATCGATCGATGGATCGATCGGTGTCAGTGACATGCAGCGTCTCACAGCTCCTTCTTCTTAAACTTCCACACCGTTCCCTTTATGACATTCAATAACTGACGGGTTTCTGACGTACAATGATTGTACGCTACGAGCGGGGCATGAATGACTCTCAGTTCTGTGTGAATATGAAATCTGTTGGTGTTAACGCATGAATACATAGAGAATACGCACGTACCTCTGCCATCTGGAGATGAATTCTATCTAAATCGATACGGAAAAGATCTCCCACAAAAGGCAGGGACCACGGTGGTCCAGGAGGAAAGTTTTTCGGAGCCTTGTTTTTAATTAGGTCCACAAGTATCAAAAACACAAAGAGAAAGATTAAAACACTGCTGAGGTCTAACCATCCTGAGAAGAAGAGGACGGACATGGTTGCTGTTATTGCTGCGTTTACAGGTGAATCCAGTTCTGCTCCCTCTCTGCCTCCAGAACCGTACTGTAATTGAACTTTGAGAAATGTTCCGCAAGACTGGAGCTCGAGGACACCTTTGATGGACACTTGAGTGACCAATCAGAGTCTGAGTCCCGCCCACTGGCAGCTCAACTCCACAGCGAATAAGACGGTGGTTCATGTCAGTCGCGCCTGTTTACGCTCATTAGGCACAATAACGACAGGAAATGACTGGACGAGACAACATCTTCATTTTTACATTTAAATTCACTTTTTATGAAACAGTGACTTTCCAACATGAAGACCACAAATGCATGTTAATGTGTTATCATTAATAATCAAATTAGAAAATGAATCCTATTATTGTAATTGTAAATGTGTTATTACATCTGATCTGTGGTGTGTCTTTAGGGCAAAACACTGTGGGGCTGTTGCCTCACAGTGCCTTAGCTACTGAGGTACGGATTCAAATCCTGTTGACATTCTCTACCTGTAGCCTGTTCAGAGAATTGCTTTGATATATTGTTTTAAAAGAATTCAATTCCTGGCTTTCATAAGCAGTGTTACATCATGTTGATGTAATGGATAACTCATGTAATAAAGATCTCAGTACACCCAGGGGTAAACGTTGTGCATTCTGAAAGTCAGGTTTACCTTGAAGCAGTCATCCTTAACAAAACTGGACAATTCACTCATCTTGCCTACCTCCTTGGCTAAGAGTCCTGGAGTAACGATTGACGCGATTCTGTCTTTCTCTCAGCACATCGAAGCCACAACCCGGTAATAATATTCGTAGGATCTGTCCCTACCTCACAATTGACTCTGCCCAGGCCATGGTGACTTCCCGTCTGGACTACTGCAACTCTCTCCTGTGTGGCCTTCCTGCTACTGCCATCAAACTTCTGCAGCTTCTACAAAATGCTGCTGCACAAGTTGTGTTTGAATTGCCAAAACGTTCCCACATATCTCCTCTTCTCATTTCTCTGCACTGGATTCCTATAGCTACCAGAGTCAAATTCAAGACTCTGGTTATTGTCTACAGATACATCAACAGAACTGCTCCCAGCTATTTACAGGTCTTGATCAATCACTCCACCCCAACTAGATCCTTTCGCTCGTCTATTTCTGCTCTCTTGCTGGTCCCACGCACGAAAGGTAAAGCACGGAGGTTCTCGGTTCTGGCTCCATTGTGGCGGAACGACCTTCCCCTCTCGCTCAGAACTGCAGAAACTCTGTCTACATTCAAGAAGGGTCTGAAAACTCACCTTTTCTGGACACATTTCGCCCAAGATCTCTCCAGCTCATGTACGGTGTAAATGTTCATGCACCGTAACTTCATGAGCATCACCAGATAAAGCCTTTATTCAGTCATTACTCCTGCATTGTTTTTGTTTGCTTGTGTATCTTATAATATTATATTTAAAAAAAAAATTGGTAAGAGGGTATCAGGATTTGTCTATCCTGTATTTTATGCACCTACTTGAACGATGAACCTCGGTGCAGCAAGTGGTAGGCAACAAACTAGGTTTACTTGAGTCACATGACTGCAGCTATGGCTAAGGCTTTAATCATGTCTTTCAGCTTATAGATAGGTATGGCAGTGTGTCCAGCACTGACATGAGACCAGTCCGATGTGTAGTTCTGTCTGGAATCAAAAATTTTAAAGAGCTTTTCATGGAGCAGGCTGAAGCATTTGTAGAACGTCCCTCCTACCCGCTGAGTCAAAGACTTTGCAAAGGTCTGGGTAAGTATCTCTTGTGGCAGATGTCTCATTCATAGAACTTGTAAATTATTACGCTGCTACTGAACTCTGGTTGTATTTTCATGAATTTTATTAAATCCTGATGATTAATATCTAGCAAAACCCTGAAATTAATATTCTGTGCACACTTATGCTTTAACATTGATAGCCTGACTTTCATGTACACTGTAGAGTTACATTTGACCTTTCCTGCTGCATAACAAGGACAATTGCTTCTGAAGATACTGGTGATGAAAATGCACTTTGCTTATGTAGTGATGTTGTCGGAATACGTCTAATTTCATCCAATAGACATACAGACGGTCCCCGACTTACTATGGTGTTACGTTCGGATAAACCCATCGTAAGCCAAAAATATCGTAAGTCGAAAATGTATTTAATACACCTAACCTATACCAAACATTATCGCCTCTTATCTTTTTCGATGGTCGACATTGTTGAACGCGAAAGTTCAAGTTCACGTCCAATGGCCATTACGGGCTTGCCACCTTCATGCTGGGCAATTATCTTGAGTTTCTCCTCAAGAGTAACTGCCTTCCTCTTCTTCTTGTCGCCAGTAGCAGGAGACACAGGTGGGCGTTTCACAGACATGATGGATGCACAAAACAGAATGCAGATACGAGGGGTATCAAAAAAAAATGCTAGCAACACAGACCAATGTAGAGAATCGGTTGTATAAACTAGAGACTGTGTGGCAGACTGGGAGATGCAGATCGCTGCTGCTGCTCAGCATGACGAGATAGTATCGTACCGCATATCTCTTGTCCAGGAAAAAAATCAAAATTCAAAATTCAAAGTGCGGTTGAATGTCTACTGAATATCTATCACTAGCGCACCATCATAAATTCGAAAAATCTAAGTCGAACCATCGTAAGTTGAGGAGAAGAAGAAACTTACTATTGGCTCAAAGAGAATTGATCAAAACAGATTAGACATGCTTCGTACAGAACTGGTACTCAGTATTACATGGAAGGTGTTTCTTTTTCTGTTGCAGGGAAACAGATGTGCCCAGGTGAAAAACTGGCTCTCGTGGAATTGTTCCTCTTTTTCACCTCCCTGTTACAGAGGTTTACCTTCCGTGTATCTGAAGGAGAGGATCCAAGTTTGCATCACTTGTGGCCCAAAGCCATTTAAAATCTGTGCTGTATCTCGCATTTAACAAATAATGACTTCTGTATAATTCAATTTTGTCAGTAGTCGAATATTGTGGAGAATTAGCCAATACAGTTGAAATCTGTCAATAAATGGCAGGTCCTAACATGCTTCCATTTTTTTATCCTACTTGTTTTGATCAACAACAACTGATCTACTTTCAGTCTTATACATTGTAATTCATAAAATGTAGTTTTATGAAGGCTTATTTTAATTACTTTAAACACATAACACTCACTCACAGCCCAATTCTATAGGCACACTGATACACAATTGCAAGAAACAATACCTGTACAATTCTGAAGTTCAATTTCTGTCACTGACGTTTTTCAAAACTGGACACATGGAGGCTGCAGAACGTCTTTGTCACAACAGTGAGTATCATTTCAGTAACCCCATGTTTTTATTTTAGTTATTTTGATTTATTTTCTTTTTTATTATCACAAAAAAACAAAAATTTCTAGTATATAGACACTTTCACAAACTGAGCTCAGAAAGTGATTGTTGAATGATGCTGTCATGCTGGTGGTCGGGAATGAGCGACACCCTCAGATGTGGGCTTGTCTTTTTATTTCAGAAGGGCAAGCCAAAAGAGGGGTTACACTTCAGGCGAGGGTCAATCACTCAGCAAGTGTTATCCAGGAGAGAAACACAAGAATTATGGTCAGACTGATAACACAGAGACCAAACCGGGAAATCTACAACACTGGGGCAAGGAAGCAATGAAGAGACAAGCGCTGCAGTTTCTCTTCAGAGATTCTGAACTGAGGAGCCTCCGGGACAACCTTTCATGCCATGTCCCATCGCTTTGCTGCACGTGTTGTCAATCGGCCAGTGGATGAAGGCATGACAGATGTTTCTTGCTGGTCTTTTTTCCCCCCATGTGTTTCTTGACCAGATGTGCATTTGTACCCTTATTTAGTAGTGCAGTCTGATTTAACCACCCTGGTAACATGAATATTTGATGTTGTTGGATAAGGAAGAGCAACAGACTTAAGAACAGTACTCAAAAGTATTGGACAAAAGAGTAACCAGTGGGCAGGCAAGGGACAAACATAATCAATAGGAGTAATCAAAACCCTAGTCAGGAAAGCCAGGCAAGAGAGCAAGAAACCAGAAAAACACAAACAGCCCACAAAGTGCCACAGAGGACAGCAGATGCTCTGGAAGAGGTTCCACATGGAAGGGCTTTTGGGGCACTCTTTTATCCTGTGATCCCTTGATGAGCCACAGGTGGCGCTGATGGACCAGCGGGCGTGACAGATATATAGATTAATGAACGTAACTGCACAGCATTTATTGAAACGAGTGTTACTTTTTTCTCAGTACTGTGTTAGTGAGTCAAAGTTCAAATTGATTCAGACACCTTTATGCAAACGATAGATCTACTCTGTGACCCAGAGCATAATTGGGCATATCTTGTTCATATTCTCATGGGTTTGGAATCATACAAGTTATTTTTGTATCTGTGGGTGTTGTTTTCTAAAGCCATTTAATGCTGACAAAGAGTACATTTAACAAAGCTAATTGCACATGACTGAGATAATACTTGTAATTTTTAAAAAAATTCTTTGAATTAGCTTTAACTGCTGATGGAATACATTAAAACCTATATACTTGTCACGCCCCTGGGAATGAGCTTGCGGCAACACCTGCGCTCAGTATACAAGACACGAATAAAAGGAGATCCATGTCCATCTGTTGGTGTGGATTCTTACAAACACCTTCATGGTTTTGCAGTCTCAGTCTCAGTCTCAGTCTCAGTCTCAGTCTCAGTGGCTTGCTTGTTTCTGGGTTCTGACTCTTGACTGTTCTGCTTGACTACTGACTCTGGATTGCCTGTGCTGTGCTGTGCTGTGATGCTCATGCCTTGAAAGACCTTTGCCTGTCCCTGACTTTGATTGTGTCCAGTCCTATGAACCTCTTTGAAAGATTGAAACCAACCTGCAATTGGGTCCATTACTTACCTGTTTCCAGCCTATCTGTCCCCAACATGACAATACTGCTGTTCAGTTTTCCTTGATACACTTCAGGAATGTTTACACATGATTAGAAAGAAGATTAATTTTTCTATTACATTGCAATTTGGAAATTGCTGAAAGATTGTCATAACATGTATGCTCATAAAGTACAGTACTGTGCAAAAGTCTTAGACTCAAAATCCAGACCAGGACCCGACCAAGCCCGCCGTGACCCCACTCAAGAGAAGCGGTTGTTGGTGATGGATGGGTACGAAGCTTTGTAGGAAGTTTATTAAGAGCATTATTTATGGAAGCATTCTTACTTTAGAGCTTTTTTCCTCAAGTGACTAAAACTTTTGCACAGTATTGTACGTGTATAAAATGTATGGGTTTCTTGGAGAATACATTGGACTTGATTTTTTTTTAAATAAAATTGTCTACTAGAAGCATTTTTAACAGTATCTAATCTCACTATTTGTGGTAAATGTGACCTGTTCATTGCGCTTCCATGAACCGCACCTGTCTGACTATGTGAGAGTGCAAGCGATAAGCATTTCACGTTTACCTATAATCGTTCCAGCCAGTTGACTCTGTGTAACAGAAAATTACTTTGTCCCTCCCCAGTCATCTGAGTGATTGGTTTGCAGCTGTACAGATTTAAAGAGAATATCGCTGACAAGACATCAAACACACTGGGCAACAGTATGACTGTGCAGTTTTGGAACTTTGCATTTTGAGATTGGGATCAATAATACAACTGTATGTTAAAGTTACACACACACACACACACACACACACACACACACACTCACACACACACACACACACAGTCTGAAACCACCTGTCCTGAGTGGAGTCGCGGCAAACCGGAGCCTAACCCAGCAACACAGGGTGCAGGGCTGGAGGGGGAAAGGACACACCCAGGGCGGGACGCCAGTCTGTCGCAAGGCACCCCAAGCAGGACTTGGACCTCAGACCCACCAGAGAGCGGGACCCGGTCAAATCCGCTGCTCCATAACGCTCCCCCACTGAAAAAACTAAAGTCTTTTAACTAAATACATCTAGCCTAAGTGATGAGAATATCTACACCGAATACAAGTTCAGGCCTAGTTTCACTGCTTCACATCATTACATACTGGAGATTTACAGCTTCATAGACTGTTCCACCGGTCAGGAAAAAACAGCATTTCCACTTGGTCAGTTAATGGTCAAGTGAGTTTAAAACAAAATCTTCTTAGAGAACGTCAGGCACAGGAAGTTCAAAACTAAATCTTTCAATCATGAGTTAAATGGATTCATCCTATTTTTTCATCAGTATTCAGTGCAAGGACATAATATTGATAGGAATCTTCTGGTGCTGTAAACTGCTGTATTTTCACACACATTGTGTGCACCGCTCATCCCCTACAGGGTCGCAGGGAGCCAGAGCCTGGCCCGGCAACACAAGGTATAAGGCCAGAGGGGGAGGGGACACACCCAGGAAGGGACGCCAGTCCATCACATGGCACCTCAAGCAGGACTTGAACCCCAGGACTACTGGAGAGCAGGACCCGGTCCAACCCACTCCACTACCACACCACTGTGCCCCCCTGTCTGCTGTACTTCCCACTGTTCAAAGTTTCCCATTAATAAGCAACAGAAACAGCAGTTCAGAATGACTCATAAAACAGCTGAACCACAATAACTAGGAAGGTAAGAAAGAATTAAACAGTTAGATTTAAAACCCTGCCGTGAAAATTACAATTACAAACGGTAGGTGCCTTTAGCTTTCTGCATCTCTTCAATTCTGAGGGAAAAAACTTTTCAATACACCAAAATGCAAGTGTCAGATAAAGATAAACATTACATATTTACTAATGTACACAATCTTATAATGGTATGTTTTCCGTTTTAAATCTGCCACAGCATAAATTAATCTCAGGTGCAGCATAACTGATACGGTTTGGGTTATTTATTTCATGCTTTGCATCTCAGCACTTTTTTCATCTATGGGGAGTACGTTAAAGAAAAGAAGGAACAAACTGGCATGATTTCATAGTCGTTGTTAGGTCCAATGGGTGTCCATTTAGTGTTCTTGTTTTGTTTTCCCTTCCTCTGACTTGGATTACAGTCACAAGTGTCCAGCAGTATCTGTCAAGAAGAGGTGGGCCTGATTTGCTGGACCGAGAAAGGCAGGACTTCCCAAATATTGAAAGAACACTTCCTGGAGGCCATTGGGGAGCTCATTCATGGATTAACAAACTCTTCTAGTGTGATTTTCATAGTGCTCCTGGTCTTTCTGTTTTCCTTCATGACAGCATTTTGATATTTTTGCTTCTTTCTTTGTATCACCTGTATACTGCTTGTACACTTGTCTGGTTGTTTGCTCGTTTTCTTTCTTTAAACAGTGTAAAAGTAGTGTAGTTAGAAAGGTGGCAGAAAACTTTGTTTTGCATTTTGACCCCTTTTTGTTTTCAGGTTGGAGTTTGAAAGTGGCTTGTCTACAAGGGTAGTGGGTTGGGCATATTTCTTTGCTTGTTGATTACCCTTTACATTCTGTCCATGTTTGTGAAGTTTGCCTGTTAGCTCTTCAATGTTGTAATGTGATTAACTGCCCTTTCACAAAAAAATTAAACACACATCCCTGTTTGTGCACTCTATTTATTGTCAGTTCATAACTTCATACAAAACCTCTATGTTACAGCCTTACACAACCGTGGGGTCATAACAGACTAAGGAAGAAAGGCTAAGAGGCTAATGCTAAAACTAAAGAAGAAAGATGAGGCATGAAAAATCATTTTCTACATTCAGCCTTAACTATTGTATGCTGTATACTTAAGATTTCTTAGACACTGAAACAACTCTAACGACTAAAGTGTCAGTGATTAATGGGTCATTTTACTCATTTCTGTTAGCCTGCCTGCATGTATCTCGCTCACACAAATACTTTTCCTGCTACTTTATTAGAGAAAAATGCTACAAAAATCTGCAGCTTCAACACAAACACATCTCATGGGGTTGTGGTGGTGCAGCGGGTTTGGCTGGGTCCTGCTCTGTGGCAGGTCTGGGGTTCGAGTTCTGCTTAGGGTGCCTTGCAATGGAGTGGTGTCCCATCCTGGGTGTGTTCCCTCCCCCTCCAGCCTTATGCCCTGTGTTGCTGAGTTAGACTCCAGTTCATTTCAACCCGTTACTGAAGCAGCTTTGAAGGCATGTACACCCATCTCAGAGATTTCAGTAGTAATACTGAAGACTGTTTATAAACAACAAGATGTAGACAACTGACTCCACCACATAAACAATTTTTTATTTTCATTGTAATTTTAAATCAACATCGTAACATAACCTATGTGCAACTCAACTTGATGTCCTATGAGTGCATTATGTTTTCAGACATGAATGTACTCAGCAAACTGCCAGATTTTATAATTCTGTTCCACCTGTGTGGTAATTTCAAAACTCAGGTGGTTACTCGGGCATTTAACAGTATCGCCTTAAATCCAAAGCAGTTTCATAAATTAGAATAGAGGAATACAGTTTCCCTCATACGACTGAAGCTCCATTTACAAGAATTCTGAGTTAGTAGCAAATGTAATTTGTGCCTAAAAATTTGCATAACAAGCTGTCAACTCACACTGATGAGGTATCTCCCAGACCAATGAGAAGATTTGTTAAAATGTGTTCAGTTTTTGTCTTTGTGATAATAGCAACTTTATTTTTGCACTCTCACCTCCAGAGAGAAAAGCAAACGTCCAAAACACCCATAATTGAAGTGGGTAACATGACATTGTAACTTAAGTTACAACTCCACCTTATGCACTTCCATGGGATACATATGCCTACACCACTCTATTCCTTTTTTATCGTACACTTTCGGGAAATTAGTTCAATGTGGCATCTGAACATTTTCAAATTTCCAGCAAAAAATCTTCCTTATGACATTGCTGTGTTCAGCGGGGTACAGCACACAACTTATATGGCTTAGGGCTGTGGGTAGCTCCCACTTTGGACTCCAGGGTGGGCTCCACACCAGGGGGTGGAGAGAATGTGAACCGCTGGAGAAGGGACGTGAAGAACAGGAACAACTCCATTCGTGCCAGCTGCTCCCCAAGACACACCCTCTTGCCTGAGGAAACAAAGACAACATGACATCTGAGAACTATACTTCTATTTCCATGTCAAGTAATTTTTACTGTTTACTGAGCAAGTATATTGAACAATATTATAAAAACTGAGTTTCAAAATTTTATTAAATTGTGCTGTCACAAGGACATAGATCCTTCTGAATGTACTTTCCATTTGTGAAGCAAAGTCATCATCATTGATGTCGTTTTCAAGCATAGCAGGCCATCTGAGAATTGAGTTGTATACAGTATTTCTAACTTTCTCACAGTAAAATATAGAACAGGAAAGACAGATTTCATCAGTAAGGCATTGCACATGTAATATGCTACCAGCTGAGAAAGGCAAGAAGGCATCTCGTCTTCTGAACTTCCCCTCTGCATCCAGGAAATGGCCAGGATTAAATGTGAAAGGAGTCTCCCACTCAGTCTCATCAAAAAGCACAGAGTGTAATGTTGCCATCACCATAGTACCCTGGAAAAAATAAAAGGTCTCTGAAGCCTCAATTATGACATCATCTAGAGAGCAAGAAACCTCGCAGACTTACTACTGCTGAATACGTTAAATCTTCTACACTTATCCATTTAGCTGACGCTGTTCTCCAAAGCAACTTACAGTGTTAAGCTAATTACAATTATCACCCATTTCAGCAGCTGGGTAATTTTACAGGAGCAATTTAGGGTAAGACATTGCTTAAAGGTACTACAACTAAAGGTGGGATTTGAACCTGCAACCATTCATTAAGTGTTTCACTGACATATCAATGAGTGACCCATTCTAAGTAGTGTATCTAACAGTGTAAATCACCTTAGTGAATAAGGTGTGTGGGCAAGTAACACTACGTAGAATCCATTATAAGTCGCTTTGGAGAAAAGGGCCTGGAAAGTGAATAAATGTAAATATAAATGTAAATGTAAGTGAAAAGCAGTAGTGGTAACCACTACTTTAGCAGCTGCCCCAAACCCATTGAAATTAAAGTGTCCATTTAGATTTAAAATAAAAAAAAATTAACACTGCTCTAACATTGTTTATGATGTGCAGGATATAAAGTCCGAAAAATATCTTGACATGTGGGAGGGGGGAAAAAAAAAAAAAAAAAAAAAAAAAAAAAAAAAAAAAAAACTTACCTTTGGAATTGTGTATCCTCTCAGTGTGGTTTCTTTTGTCGTCAAACGCATCCCATTCAGTGGTACAATGTTACCCATCCTCTGTATCTCATGAGTAACAGCATCAGTGTAGGGCATATTGGCTCTGTCTGCCATGGTTGCCAGACGTGAGGGTCCAAGTACTTGGTCTATTTCTGCTTGTACCTTCTCTAAATGTGTAGCAGAGTAAATAGGATTTTAATAAGGAAACTGAATAGGTACCTATATCTTGAGAGTATAAACTTTACAGCTGGGACATCTTGATCATTTATTTGTACAACAGCATAACATCAATGAGTTTTAAATCCTTTTAAAACCCATTCCTTGCCACCACCTGTAAATGTCTTTGATAAACTAAACTTAAAATTGATTAGCTTTGATCCATTTCTGTCCTCTAATGAACAACACCATTCAAATAATATGAAAAGTTATCGTCGTAAATTCTCTATAATTTCTATTAGTCACTGATTAAATATAATATGAAAAATTAAGTTGATACATGCATATTTCTTGTCTTGTAGACCATGCTAAACAGAACTTTATAACTGTGCCAAGCTTTCAGTAAACTTATCTGCAACATGAAAACCAACCTTGTATTTCTGGATATTTAATCATATACAGCAAAGCCCAGATCAGTGTAGTTGATGTTGTTTCTGTCCCAGCAGCAAACAGATCCAGAGTGCAGTGACACAAGTTTTCCTCATCGAAACCTGCTTCAGCATCATCTTTCCACTCCAGGGACAAAAAAAGACTAAAATTATGTTCTGTTCTATATTGGAACAGATACCAGCAGAACAGATAAGTAACTGCATTTCACTTCATGCAAACAAATTTGCAATTCAACTGGGTGCTTCTCTAATATTACCTTTTCCATCTCAGAAAAGAAGCTGTCAATGTAGTCTCTCGGAGTTGAAGGGTCCCAGTCCTCCTTGTGCTCCTTAATTTTCAGCTTTACAAAGTCAGCCAAAATTCTCAAGTGGGAAAATATTTTTTTGTGTGGACCAGGTAATCTGCGCATCAGCCATGGGAACATGTTGTACAACTGAAGAACAAAAACAGTAAATTCCTCAGAAAACTTTTATTTCTATAAATTACTTATAAATGAGACAGGATTAAGTGTCAACACAAATAAAATCCCTAAAATCAATGAAAAACTACACACAAGTAAAATGAGGTACTTTACCTGAGCCCAAATGCTTCCCTCCAAATAAACTGTTTCATTGATTATTTTTAGCAGCGTTTGGAAGTAGCTGTCGCTGTAGTCAAACCGGTCGCCAAACACCAGACAACTGATGATGTTGGCAGCAGCATTGTTGATAACAAAAATAGGTTCAAATGGCTGGCCTACGGGATTTTAATTGAAAAACAACATGAGCTGGAAGCCTTACTCAGTTTTTATATTAAAGTAAATGCTTATAATGGCACTGAAAACAAGGTTCTGAAAACCAGTGCAGCAGTTTTTATGATCAAAGTAGAAGCAGTCAGTGATAACAACAAATTAAAAAAATCTAAATTAAAAGAGCAGTACCTGTTTCCAGGTCTTAGTCATACCTTGAGTGTTCCCTATGACTTCATTTAGGAACCTACATTCCACTTGGATCTGCGACTCAAGACTTTTCTTCCCCAGTCCAAAGTTTCTCAGAGTATGGAGAGCAAACCTTCTTTGCTGTTTCCACTGATACCCATTGGAGACAGCCAAACCTTTAAAACATTTGTATTAAATTAGTGGTTTTCAAGTTAGCATTTCAGTATCATTGTTAAAATCTGGCATCCATTTATAGTCTGTTAGTGGATGGAACAGGTTCAAAAATCTTTAATCTTATTCTCCGAGCCTTTTGAATGAAGATGAATGTGAATAAAATGAATGTGAATGAAAAATGGACCAATTAGAGACGCAGTTAACGTTACTTATACAAAGATTCCCAAGCTTTACATAAGAATTGCTTAACTATATGCTTGTTCATATGAGTCAACATCAGGAGAAACAATATTACCTTTGTTCTGGATAAAATCAGTAAATATTGGTAATGATGGACGATCAACAAAGTTTTCACCGTGTTCAACCAGGGCTTCCTTCACAGGCTTTAGACCATTTACGAAAACCATCCTTTGTCCCAGTCGAATACTAAAAATATTGCCATATTGCTTGGCAAACTAGAAAAAGCAAAACAAAAACTCAATTAACACAGTAATTACTGATGAACTATATATGTTACGTTAGCTGAAAAATTATGTCAGTGAGTTATGTGGGCTTCTTCGAATACACACAATCAGTCTGAAACGGCTTGTCCCAAGCAGGGGTCACGGCGAACCGGAGCCTAACCCGGCATAAGGCTGGAGTGGGAGGGGACACACCCAGGACGGAACGCCAGTCTGGCGCAAGGCACCCCAAGCAGGACTCAAACCCTAGACCCACCAGAGCGCAGGCCCTAGCCAAACCCGCTGCGCTGCTGTGTCCCCCCCTTCATATACAGAAATATTGTAATGTTCATACAAAATCAGAACAAGTAAAAAAGTGTACAAGTGAAAAGGGTAGACAATTGGCAGCTCTGTGTGAATGGTACATGATTCTAAGTTCCAACCTCCTGTCAGGACAACATCCTACAATCACCAAAGTTCACGTGTTCCCTGGTACCTGACTGTGAGTGTGGTTTTGCTGTTTCTGTAAGGGATCTAAAGTGGGTGTGCCAGGAATATTCTGCTGGCGGTGTGTAAATTTTATGACAAATGCCCACAATCCAAGAATTCTCATTGAATCTCTGTATTAAGACAAGCAGAAGGCAGGCACAAAATCCTTTGCTAGTGTGCTACATGAGTCATCTCCAATTTTTTCAAAGAAAAAGATGAATGAGATGCTTCCCATGATATGACATCACATTCAACCAAGACTTTTTTTAAAAGCAACTGACAGTCACATCTATTTATTCAGCAGGGTAATTTTACTACAGCAATTTAGGGTAAGTGCATTGCTCAAGGGTACTACAGCTGGGGGTGGGATTCAAACCTGCAACCTTTGGGTTCAAAGGCAACAGCTCCACCCACTTCATTACCAGCTGTCCCTTACATGTAGTAAAAATCATTTTACATTCAGTATATTACAGTATCTGCTATTTGTTCCCTCTTTTAACAAGTCGAGCACAAACCCCTTTCACAGTAAAACGTAATGGTACTGATCTTTAAGTCTAATGGTCTGTGATACTATTTATTTAGTTACTTCAAAGTTCAACTCATTTTGACTTAATGTGTCTAGTATTATACATTGTTTCACTGATTTTTATAGTAGTGTTTTATGCCTCTATTTTAAAGTAAAAAATTAATCACATCCAGCATATAGCTGTTAAGAATTAAAGAATAATGAGAAACAATGAAGGCAACAGCTGTTTGCAATCAACATATTGTACCTGTTTTATTCCACTGATATCTTTCACACTGTAATAATAAAGACATTAACATTTATAATGCCTTTTTACATCGAGGAGGGAATGAGTGACACACAGCAAAATGAATATATTTTACTGATAAATAAAAACATGGGGTAGGAATACTTTCCAATAGCCACAATAATTATTAATTAATTTAACTTGTACTTTTCTCCCAGCAACTTACAATTATTTACTCATTTATACATCGGGGTAATTTTACCAAAATACTAACTAATGACAAGTACTTCAAGTGTTGTACAGGCCAGCAGGTGGGATTCGAACCTCAAACCTGTGGGTCTAACTTAAAGTTAAGCAGCAGCTCTAACCTTGGCTTGAGCTGTTCCTCGTAGTCGTACTTGATTATTCTTTTTTTTTTTTTTACAAAGTTTGACAAAGAGAAATAGCGCAACAGCAGAAATCGAAGGAAAAACAGCAACACGCCGTTTTCGTTCTGTCCTCAGAACTAGAACTAGAAGCGAAAGGAGCCGCAACAGAATCTCACAGCAAAACGACGATCCGCTCAATTCACCTCCTCCTCCTGCCTTGTGAATCTGTTGGTTTTAACGGCTGCATTAAATTCATTTAGAGAGAAAACGCACGTACCTCTACTACCTGGAGATGAATTCTATTTGAATCGATACGGAAAAGATCTCCCACAAAAGGCAGGGACCACGGTGGTCCAGGAGGAAAGTTTTTCGGAGCCTTGTTTTTAATTAGGTCCACAAGTATCAAAAGCACAAAGAGAAAGATTAAAACACTGCAGAGGTCTAACCATCCTGACAAGAAGAGGACGGACATGGTTGCTGTTATTGCTGCGTATTACAGGTAACACCAGTTCTGCTCCCTCTATAAGAGCGAGGACCAAGGTGGAGGAGCAACCCCTTAGTCTCCATCATGATACGTCATCATTACAACACTTTTGATAGACACTTGAGTGACCAATCAGAGTCTGAGTCCCGCCCACTGGCAGGTCAACTCCACGGCGAGAAAAACTGTGGTTTATGTCAGTTGCGCTTGTTTACGTTCATTCTCGGGTTTGTTTATTAACCTACTTGTAATTACTTTCCGGTTTAATGAGGTGAATATTTTTTAGGGGAGCAATTTAGGGTGATTACTTTGATTGCGGATACTAAAGAGGGCAGCGGTTTTGAACCGCGGTCTCTCTGGCTTGGACTTTAGCCGATGCCGATGGTTATAATCATTATGATACTGACTTCGTTCTTGATCTGCTTATATCACAGAAACTGAAATATAGAACGCCCTTTTCATAAAACCAGAGCATTGCCTCTGTTGGAGATTCTATTCAGTGTGCTCTCATGTTGGTGAAGTATCGATCACATGACCTTTGTTTGTTGTGCGTGATGTGTTCTGATGAAGCACGTATGTAAATAAATGTTCTTCCCTTCCGGTTTAAGCAAACCGATGGTGTGAACGTGTACTTTGTTACCTCCGTTAAGTATAATCTATTTACCACTTCTCAAACGCAGAGATGGCTGCGCCAACAGCCTCCCTGTACAAGCTTGTGTTTTTCCTTTCTCTGTTTATGAGGGTTTCTGCCCCGTACAGGTACTTTTCTCTACCATTGGTTGTATTCCCTGTCGATCATCGTCAGTCCTGCTGCCACTTCCTCCATCTGCACCAATCACCTCCAGGTCCCGCTATTTTAAAACCCTCCTATTTGCCCACTGATGCTCAGATTTATGTCTCAGAGCATGACTTTGCCTTGTTTTCAGTGGCAGTGTTGCTTATGGCTTCTGTTCACTTATTTTGTACCCAGGCCCTGGTTGACTGTGATTAGTTTATCTTGGTGGTGTTGCCTTGGGGAAAAAGAACTGATGAGAATGTTACGTGCCTTGCATGAACAACACACAGGTTTTGCCACTGTCTGGTTGGGAAGAGTTAGGTGCCACCCCTTGTACTTTTGGCTGTTGTTGGATACAATACCTTAGTTAGGGTGTCACAGATGCTCAAGAGCCCTTTGTTTTTCTTTCCATAGCTTGGGTAGTATTACTAGATAAATAGTTTTTCTATGTTCTTTGCTTTGTAACTGTTGTAGTTCCTTTTCCCCCTGGAAAGTGTCTTTGTAAATATTGTACAAACAAAGTCACTTGAACATCTGCCTCAGTTTCCACTATAAAGGAAACTACACTGAGCACTTGGTTCTTATATGTGTCACTTTGCTGGGCCCTTATTACTACTGGTTACCATTCAGTTGATGTTCCACTCTTTCTACTCCTAGACACCTTGGGTTGGAACATGGAGGATGATGGTGACTGTCAAAATTATCCACATTTTTTCTGTGAGATCATTGTGGAGGAAAGAACTGTGTATTTTTCATAAATATTAAAAACAGAGTATTTTTATCTCGTATTCTTCTACAGACTTAAACATCATGGGTTTTATATTTCCCAACAACAAATGTTCGCAAGAAGAATCTACCTGGGTAAACATACATTTTATATGTAGTCATTAATTTGAATTTAAAAGCTATGAATGTGAATTAAGAATTAGCAGGAATTGCTGTCAGTAAGGACATAGGCTGTTCATTTTATCTCTGATAAATGTTTTTGAATTGTATAGTAAAACAATTCCACATAAATATTATAGCAGTCTGTGTTTTGTTCCATGTATTCATATTACTGATGAAACACCATATTAGATCAGGTACTCGGGGTTGTCACAGCCACCAGGTTAGGTTAATCTTTGTCAAATGTCGAGTTCAATGTCCAGATTACAAAATGGCATATTACTGAGAGTTGCTGCTAGGTTATTTCTTTTAAACATTCCACTGGAAGTGTATTGTTCATACATGTTTATTTGTGACATAATCATACTCTTTTCACTTTTGTCATTTTATACAAAGATTAATGCAGCCAGTGGAAAGTCAAATGTACAATAAATATTATAGAAGTCTGTTTTGTTCCGTGTATTCATATTACAGATGAAACACCATAACATGGCGACTGTCAAAATTATCCACATTTTTTTCTGTGAGATCATTGTGGAGGAAAGAACTGTATAGTTTTCATAAATGTTACATAAACCCTATTTGAGGATTTTTATCTTATATTCTTCTACAGACTAAAACATCATGGGTTGTATATTTCCCAACAACAAACATTTCCAAGAAGAATCTACCTGGGTAAACATACATTTTATATGTAGTCATTAATTTGAATTTAAAAGCTAGAAATGTGAATTAAGAATTAGCAGGAATTGCTGTCAGTAAGGACACAGGCTGTTCATTTTATCTCCGATAAATGTTTTGAATTGTACAGTAAAACAATTCCATATAAATATTATAGTAGTCAGTGTTTTCACATTTTACAAACCCCATTTCCAGAAAAGTTGGGACACTTTCTAAAAATGCAACAAAAACTGTAATCTGTTCATTCACTTGAACCTTTATTTAACAGACAAAAGGACAAAGAAAATACTTTCAGTGTTTTCACTGATGAACTTAATTCAGTTTGTTGAATATAAACAAATGTAGAAATTGATGCCTGCAACACACTCAAAAGTTGGGACAGAGGCATGTTTACCACTGGGTCACATCACCTTTTCTTTTAATTACGCTTTGTAATCGTTTGGGAACTGAAGAAATCAATTGTTGCAGTTTTTAAGGTGGAATTTCTGCCCATTCTTGCTGTATGCAAGACTTGAGCTGCTCAACAGTCAGTGGTGCGCCATACATTTTCAATAGGAGACAGATCTGGACTGCAGGCAGGCCAGTCAAGCACACGCACTCTATGCCTCCAAAGCCACGCTGTTGTAACTCATGCAGAATGAGGCCTAGCATTGTCCTCCTGAAATAGACATGGAGTTCCTGGGAAATGACGTCATCTTGACCGCAGCATACGTCTCTCCAAAACTCCAATATAAGCCTCCAAATCAATGTTATCTTCACGTATAGGCAGATCACCCATGCCATCACAGAGGCTGGTTTTTGCACTTTTTGTTGGTAACAGTCTGGATGGTCTTTTTCCATCTTTGGCACGTAGAATCTGATATCTGTTCTTCCCAAAAACAAGCTGAAACGGAGACTCATCTGACCACATAACACGTTTCCACAGTCTTTCGGTCCATCTCGGATGACTTCGGGCCCAGAGAACTCGGCGGCGTTTGTGCGCAAAATTACTAAATGGCTTCCTCTTTGCATAATACAATTTCAAGTTGCATTTCTTGATGCAGCAGCAGACTGTGATGAGTGACAATGATTTTTCAAAGTACTCCCGAGCCCATGGGGCTGTGTCCATCACGGTAGCATGACTGTTTCTCAAACAATACCACCTGACTGCTCGATGGTCACACGCATTCTTTTATAGCCAATCTTGATAACCTCACCTGTTACTGGTTAAACTGCTAATTGTGGAACCTTCCAGAACAGTGTTACCTGTAACCTTTTCAGTCTTATTTTGGCTCTGTCCCAACTTTTTTGAGTGTTGCAGGCATAACATTTTTTTGTTTTTTTTTTATATTTACAAAATATAATTAGTGTTGTAAGTGAAAACACTGAAAATGTCTTCTCTATACTTTTATCAGTTACATAAAAACTCAAGTGATCGAACAAATCACAGTTTTTGAGTTTCTGTTGCAGTTTTAGAAAGTGTCCCAACTTTCCTGGAAATGGGGTTTGTATAACTGAAGCTCCATTTACAAGAGTTCTGAGTTAGTAGCAAATGTAATTTGTGCCTGAAAATTTGCATAAGTTATCAACTCACACTGATGAGATATGTTATCATACATCTCCTAGAAAAATTAGAACATTTGTTAAAATGTATTCAGTTTTGGTCCTTGTGATAATAGCAACTTAATTTTCACACCCCTGCCCCCAATGAGAAAAGCAAACACCCAAAACACCTGTTACTGAAGTAGGTAACATGACATTGTAACTTAAGTTACAACTCCACCTTATGCACTTCCATAGGATACATATGCCTACACCACTCTATTCCTTTTTTTATCGTACACTTTCGGGAAATTAGTTCAATGTGGCATCGGAACATTTTCAAATTTCCAGCAAAAAACCTCCCTTAGGATATTGTTGTGTTCAGCGGGGTACAGCACACAACTTATATGGCTTAGGGCTGTGGGTGACTCCCACTTTGGACTCCAGGGTGGGCTCCACACCAGGGGGTGGAGAGAATGTGAACCGCTGGAGAAGGGAGGTGAAGAACAGGAACAACTCCATTCGTGCCAGCTGCTCCCCAAGACACACCCTCTTGCCTAAGGAAACAAAGACAACATGACATTTGAGAACTATACTCCTATTTCCATGCCACGTAATTTTTACTGTTTACTGAGCAAGTATATTGAACAATATTATAAAAACTGAGTTTCAAAATTTTATTAAATTGTGCTGTCACAGGGACATAGATTCTTCTGAATGTACTTTCCATTTGTGAAGCCAAGTCATCATCACTGATGTTGTTTTCAAGCACAATAGGACATCTGAGAAGTGAGTTGTATAAAGTCATGTGCCACTAAACGACGTTTCACTGAATGGCTGACCGCATTTACGACAGTGGTCCCAATAGATTATAATGGAACTGAAAATTGTTGACTAGCGACGTCGTAGCGCAATGTGTTACTCACGTGTTCGTGGTGCTGCTGGTGCAAACAAATCTGCTGCGCTGCCAGTTGTATAAAAGTATAGCACATACAATTATGTACAGTGATAATGATAATAAACATCTATGTTACTGGTTTATGTATTTACTATACTGTACTTCTTCGTTATTTAACAGTGTACTCTTCCTACTTAGAAAAAGTTTCCTGTAAAACACTATGCTGTGTTACGCTGGAAGCAGCGTCACAAATCTTGTGTTTACCGCCTCTCTTGACTGCATCGAGGATATGCCATTGAGGCTTCTATAAGTAAACTCTATGATCGAGGCTATACTACCTAGGCTCGTGTAAGTACACTCTATGATGATCGCACAATGACGAAATCTCCTAACAACGCATTTCTCAGAACTTATCCCCGTCGATAAGCGGCCCATGTCTGTATTTCAAACTTTCTCACAGTAAAATATAGAACAGGAAAGACAGATTTCATCAGTAAGGCATTGCACATGTAATATGCTACCAGCTGAGAAAGGCAAGAAGGCATCTCGTCTTCTGAATTTCCCCTCTGAATCCAGGAAATGGCCAGGATTAAATGTGAAAGGAGTCTCCCACTCAGTCTCATCAAAAAGCACAGAGTGTAATGTTGCCATCACCATAGTACCCTGGAAAAAATAAAAGGTCTCTGAAGCCTCAATTATGACATTATATAGAGTGCAAGAAACCTCACAGATTTACTACTGCTGCTCTACATTTATCCATTTAGCTGACGCGGTTCACCAAAGGAACTTATAGTGTTAAGGTAATTACAGTTATCACCCATTTCTGCAGCTGGGTAATTTTACTGGACCAATTTAGGGTAAAACCTTGCTCAAAGGTACTACAACGAAAGATGGGATTTGAACCAGCAACCATTCATTAGGTGAAAAGCAGTAGTGATAACCACTACTTTAGCAGCTGCCCCAAACCCATTAAAGTATCAATTTAGATTTAAAATTTAAAAAAAAAATTAACACTGTTCTAACATTGTTTATAATGTACAGGATATAAAGTCTGAAAAAGATCTTGACATGTAAGAAACAAAAAAAAAAAAACACCTTACCTTTTGTGCATGTTGTTTGAATTGTGTATCCTCTCAGTGTGGTATCTTTTGTCGTCAGACGCACCAAATTCAGTGGTACGATGTTACCCATCCTCTGTATCTCATGAATAACAGCATCAGTGTAGGGCATATTGGCTCTGTCTGCCATGGTTGCCAGACGTGAGGGTCCAAGTACTTGGTCTATTTCTGCTTGTACCTTCTCTAAATGTGTAGCAGAGTAAATAGGATTTTAATAAGGAAACTGAAAAGGTACCTATATCTTGAGAGTATAAACTTTACAGCTGGGACATCTTGATCATTTGTTCGTATTACAGCATAACATTAATGAGTTTTAAAACCCATTCTTTGACACCACTTGTATATGTCTGGTAAATTCAACTTAAAATTATCAGCCTTGCTCCAGTTTTATCTCGAATGAACAACACCATTCAAATAATATGAAAAGTTATCGTCGTAAATTCTCTATAATTTCTATTAGTCACTGATTAAATATAATATGAAAAATTAAGTTGATACATGGATATTTCTCATCTTGTAGACCATGCTTAACAGGACTTCATAACTGTGCCAAGCTTTCAGTAAACTTATCTGCAACATGAAAACCAACCTTGTATTTCTGGGTATTTAATCATATACAGCAAAACCCAGTTCAGTGTAGTTGATGATGTTTCTGTCCCAGCAGCAAACAGGTCCAGAGTGCAGTAACACAAGTTGTCCTCATTGAAACCTGCTTCAGCATCATCTTTCCACTCCAGGGACAAAAAAAAAAAAAAAAAAAGACAAATTATGTTCTGTTCTGTATTGGAACAGATACCAGCAGAACAGATAATTAACTGTATTTCACTTCATGCAAAAAAATTCTGCAATTCAACTGGTTACTTCTCTAATATTACCTTTTCCATCTCAGAAAAGAAGCTGTCAATGTAGTCTCTCGGAGTTGAAGGGTCCCAATCCTCCTTGTGCTCCTTAATTTTCAGCTTTACAAAGTCAATCAAAATTCTCAAGTGGGAAAATATTTTTTTGTGTGGACCAGGTACTCTTCGCATCAGCCATGGAAACATGTTGTACAACTAAAGAACAAAAACAGTAAATTCCTCAGAAAACTTTTATTTCTATAAATTACTTATAAATGAGACAGGATTAAGTGTCAACACAAATAAAATTCCTAAAATCAATGAAAAACTACACACAAGTAAAATGAGGTACTTTACCTGAGCCCAAATGCTTCCCTCCAGATAAACTACTTCATTGATTAATTTCAGCAGTGTTTGGAAGTAGCTGTCGCTGTAGTCAAACCGATCGCCAAACACCACACAGCTGATGATGTTGGCAACAGCATTGTTAACAACGGAAAGAGGTTCAAATGGCTGACCTATGGGAGTTTTTATGACCAAAGTAGAAGCAGTCAGTGATGATCAACAAATTAAAAAATCAAAATTAAAAGAGCAGTACCTGTTTCCAGGTCTTAGTCATACCTTGAGTGTTCCCTATGACTTCATTTAGGAACCTACATTCCACTTGGATCTGTGACTCAAGACTTTTCTTCCCCAGTCCAAAGTTTCTCAGAGTATGGAGGGCAAACCTTCTTTGCTGTTTCCACTGATACCCATTGGTGGCAGCCAAACCTTTAAAACATTTGTATTAATTTAGTGTTTTTCAAGTTAGCATTTCAGTATCATTGTTAAAATCTGGCATCCATTTATAGTCCGTTAGTGGATGGAACAGGTTCAGAGATTTTTAATATTACTGTTCTAGCCTTAGTGGGGGGCGCGGTGGCGCAGTGGGTTGGACCGGGTCCTGCTCTCCAGTGGGTCTGGGGTTCAAGTCCCGCTTGGGGTGCCTTGCGGCAGACTGGCGTCCCGTCCTGGGTGTGTCCCCTCCCCCTCCGGCCTTACGCCCTGTGTTGCCGGGTAGGCTCCGGTTCCCCGCGACCCCGAATGGGACAAGCGGTTCAGAAAGTGTGTGTGTGTGTGTGTGTGTGTGTTCTAGCCTTTTGAATGAAAATGAATGTGAATGACAAATGGCTCAATAAGAGACGCAGTCAGCATTACATATACTAAGTTTCCCAAGCTTTACATAAGAATTGCTTAACTATATGCTTGTTCATATGAGTCAACATCAGGAGAAACAATATTACCTTTGTTCTGGATAATATCAGTAAATATTGGTAATGATGGACGATCAACAAAGTTTTCACCGTGTTCAACCAGGGCTTCCTTCACAGGCTTTAGACCATTTACGAAAACCATCCTTTGTCCCAGTCGAATACTAAAAATATTTCCATATTGCTTGGCAAACTAGAAAAAGCAAAACAAAAACTCAATTAACACAGTAATTACTGATGAACTATATATGTTCGCTGAAAAATTATGTCAGTGAGTTATGTGGGCTTCTTCGAATACACACAATCAGTCTGAAACGGCTTGTCCCAAGCAGGGGTCACGGCGAACCGGAGCCTAACCCGGCATAAGGCTGGAGTGGGAGGGGACACACCCAGGACGGAACGCCAGTCTGGCGCAAGGCACCCCAAGCAGGACTCAAACCCTAGACCCACCAGAGCGCAGGCCCTAGCCAAACCCGCTGCGCCGCCGTGTCCCCCCCTTCATATACAAAAATATTGTAATGTTCATACAAAATCGGAACCAGTGAAAAAGTGTACAAGTGAAAAGGGTAGACAACTGGCAGCTCTGTGTGAATGGTACATGATTCTAAGTTCCAACCTCCTGTCAGGACAACATCCTACAATCACCAAAGTTCACGTGTTCCCTGGTACCTGACTGTGATTTTGCTGTTTCTGTAAGGGATCTAAAGTGGGTGTGCCAGGAATATTCTGCTGGCGGTGTGTAAATTTTGTGACAAATACCCACAATCCAAGAATTCTCATCAAATCTCTGTATTAAGAGAAGCAGAAGGCAGGCACAAAATCCTTTGCTAGTGTGCTACATGAGTCATCTCCAATTTTTTTCAAAGAAAAAAATGTATGAGATGCTTCCCTTGATACGACATCACATTCAACCAAGACTTTTTTTAAAAGCAACTGACAGTCACATCTATTTATTCAGCAGGGTAATTTTACTACAGCAATTTAGGGTAAGTGCATTGCTCAAGGGTACTACAGCTGGGGGTGGGATTCAAACCTGCAACCTTTGGGTTCAAAGGCAACAGCTCCACCCACTTCATTACCAGCTGTCCCTTACATGTAATAAAAATCATTTTACATTCAGTATATTACAGTATCTGCTATTTGTTCACTCTTTTACCAAGTCAAACACAAACCCCTTTCACAATAAAACGTAATGGTACTGATCTTTAAGTCTAATGGTCTGTGATACTATTTATTTAGTTACTTCAAAGTTCAACTCATTTTGACTTAATGCGTCTAGTATTATACATTGTTTCACTGATTTTTATAGGAGTGTTTTATGCCTCTATTTTAAAGTAAAAAATTAATCACATCCAGCATATAGCTGTTAAGAATTAAAGAATAATAAGGAGAAACAATGAAGGCAACAGCTGTTTGCGATCAACATATTCATATTGTACCTGTTTTATTCCACTGATATCTTTCACACTGTAATAATAAAGACATTAACATTTATAATGTTTTACATCGAGGAGGGAATGACACACAGCAAAATGAATATATTTTACTGATAAATAAAAACATGGGTAGGAATACTTCCAAATATATATATATCCACAATTATTAATTTAACTTGTACTTTTCTCCCAGTAAGTTACAATTAATAATTGCAAGTACACACACACACACTTTCAGAACCGCTTGTCCCATATTATGGGGCCGCGGGGAACCGGAGCCTACTCGGTAACACAGGGCGTAAGGCTGGAGGGGGAGGGGACACACCCAGGACGGGACGCCAGTCCGTCGCAAGGCACCCCAAGCGGGACTCGAACCCCAGACCCACCGGGGAGCAGGACTGTGGTCCAACCAACTGCGCTACCGCACCCCCTAATTGTAAGTATTAATAATTGAATTATTTACTCATTTATACATCTAGGTAATTTTACAAAAACACTAATGACAAGTAAGTACTTCGAATGTACAGGCCAGGTGGGATTCGAACCTCAAACCTGTGGGTCTAACTTAGGCAGCAGCTCTAACCTTGAGCCGTTCCTCGTACTAGTCGGACTTTATTATTCTTTTTTACGAAGTTTGAAAAATAGAAATAGCGCAACAGCAGAAATCGAAGGAAAAACAGCAACACGCCGTTTTCGTTCTGTCCTCAGAACTAGAAGGCGAACAGAATCTCACAGCAAAACGACAATCCGCTCAATTCACCTCCTCCTCCTGCCTTGTGAATCTGTTGGTTTTAACGGCTGCATTAAATTCATTTAGAGACAAAACGCACGTACCTCTGCTACCTGGAGATGAATTCTATCTGAATCGATACGGAAAAGATCTCCCACAAAAGGCAGGGACCACGGTGGTCCAGGAGGAAAGTTTTTCGGAGCCTTGTTTTTAATTAGGTCCACAAGTATCAAAAACACAAAGAGAAAGATTAAAACACTGCTGAGGTCTAACCATCCTGAGAAGAAGAGGACGGACATGGTTGCTGTCATTGCTGCGTATTACAGGTGAAACCAGTTCTGCTCCCTCTCTGCCTCCAGAAATGTACCGTATTGAACTTTGAGAAATGTTCCGCAAGACTGGAGCTCGAGTAACGATCCGGCTAATGAGTTAGCCCAGATCCTCACGTGGATTCCAGAGAAAAGCGTATAATTATATAAATCCAGACGGACACGGACAAAAGGAAGCTCTTCTTTTTAATATCTTGTAGACAACTATGGATGACATATTTCACACAGCTGTCCTTACAATAAAATAAACAACATTAAAGTAATCTCCAAAACGTGCGAGGCACAAAATGTGTACACGGCCAAGTATATCAACCTGCGCGCGCGGGAGCGAGGACCAAGGTGGAGGAGCAACCCCTTAGTCTCCATCATGATACGTCATCATTACAACACTTTTGATGGACACTTGAGTGACCAATCAGAGTCTGAGTCCCGCCCACTGGCAGGTCAACTCCACGGCGAGAAAAACTGTGGTTTATGTCAGTTGCGCTTGTTTACGTTCATTCTCGGGTTTGTTTATTAACCTACTTGTAATTACTTTCTGGTTTAATTTAGGTGAATATTTTTTACGGGAGCAATTTAGGGTGATTACTTTGATTGCGGATACTAAAGAGGGCAGCGGTTTTGAACCGCGGTCTCTCTGGCTTGGACTTAGCCGATGCCGATGGTTATAATCATTATGATACTGACTTCGTTCTTGATCTGCTTATATCACAGAAACTGAAATATAGAACGCCCTTTTCATAAAACCAGAGCATTGCCTCCCTGTACAAGCTTGTGTTTTTCCTTTCTCTGTTTATGAGGTTTTTTTTGCCTCGTACAGGTTCTTTTCTCTACCATTGGTTGTATTCCCTGTCGATCATCGTCAGTCCTGCTGCCACTTCCTCCATCTGCACCAATCACCCCCAGGTCCCGCCACTTTAAAACCCTCCTATTTGCCCACTGATGCTCAGATTTATGTTTCAGGGCATAACTTCGCCTTGTTTTCAATGGAAGTGTTACTCATGGCTTCTGTTCAGTTATTGTACCCTGGTTGACTGTGATTAGTTTATCTTGGTGGTGTTGTTGGCAAAAAGAACTGGTAAGAATGTTACGTGCCTTGCATGTCCAACACACAGGTTGTGCCACTGTCTGGTTGGGAAGAGTTAGGTGCCACCCCTTGTACTTTTGGCTGTTGTTGGATACAATACCTTAGTTAGGGTGTCACAGATGCTCAAGAGCCCTTTGTTTTTCTTTCCATAGCTTGGGTAGTATTACTAGATAAAAAATAGTTCTTCTACGTTCTTTGCTTTGTAACTGTTGTTGTTCCTTTCCCCTCTGGAAAGTGTCTTTGTAAATATTGTACAAAGTCACCTGAACATCTGCCTCAGTTTCCACTGTAAAGGAAACTACACTGAGCACTTGGTTCTTATATGTGTCATTTTTCTGGGCCCTTGTTACTACTGGTTACCATTCAGTTGATGTTCCACTCTTGCTACCCCTAGACACCTGGGGTTGTAACATGAAGAATGATGGCAACTGTCAAAATTGTCCAGATTTTTTTTTCTGCAAGCTCATTGTGGAGGAAAGAACTGTTTATTTATTCATAAAGGTTGCATAAATCGGGGGGCGCGGTGGTGCAGTGGGTTGGACCGGATCCTGCTCTCCAGTGGGTCTGAGTTTTGAGTCCCGCTGGGGGTGCCTTGTGACGGACTGGCGTCCCACCTTGGGTGTGTCCCCTCCCCACGCCCTGTGTTGCCAGGTTAGGCTCCAGTTCGCTGCGACCCCGTGTGGGACAAACAGCTTCAGACAGTGTGTGTGTGTGTGTGTGTGTGTGTGTGTGTGTGTGTGTGTGTGTGTGTGTGTGTGTGTGTGTGTGTGTGTGTGTAATTGTCAGTTGATTCCCTTACAATGGGAACCCACCTTACAGGGTGAGTTCATGGAATGTATTAACCTTGTTGTGTGAGGAATGGGTGTTTGCAAATGTAAAATAAATATAGCTCAATAAACTACAGTAAAAGTAGCTGTAGTCTAGAGAACATTCCAAAAATTTGTTTTCACTATTACTGACTTACAAATATGTAATGTTGTAGTTTACATCTTAAACTTAAGCTTTTCCGCAGAATACTGAATTTTTTTTTTTTTTTTCTCAGCAGACACTTCTGAAAAATAGGTTTATTTTTGCAGTTCAAAGCTGAACATGTGCTGACTTCCAGTTGAAAATCTCCAGAAGTTAATCGTTACATTACTATGCTCAGCGGGGTACAGCACATAACTTGTATCCCTTTGGTTGAAGAGTGAATCCAATTTTGAATTCCAGGGTGGGCTCCACACCTGGGGGTGAAAAGAATGTGAACTGCTGGAGAAGGGAGGTGAAGAATAGAAACAACTCCATTCGAGCCAGTGGTTCCCCAAGACACATCCTGCTCCCTGAGGAAACAAAGACACATGGAAGTTTGAAAGCTACAATCACATTCAAATTCCTTGTTATTTTATTAATGTTAACTGAATAAACTATGAATTTTGTTTCCAAATTTCATTAAAAACTTATTATAGAGGTGCAGCTTCTGAATATTAATTTGTGAAGCAACATCAAATAAGTTGAATTTCGGCACAGTGGGACAACTGAAAAGTGGGCTGTTCGTTTCATGCTTTAAATTTCAACAATTGACAAATTTTGTTGTTGGCAACACGTGACAGGTACGATACATATATTTTCAATGTTTGGACAACCCTGGTGAAATGACATTCTGTTGATATTTCTACTTGAATAGAAGGTAACAACTTCTGCAGGGAACTTAAACATAAATATGCAAAAGCTTGAACACCCTGTGAGTCAGTACTTAGTAACACCCCCCAAATGTTTCTTGTAACCAGCTAGCAGTCTTCCTATTCTTGCTTTAGGAATTTCTCCCTGCTTCCTTGATGAATGCTTCTATTTCAGAAATGCAGTGCTCAGGCCATTTTGCATGCAATGCATGTCTGAGGTCTGTCCACAGATTTTTCAATCATTTTAATACTTCAATTCAAGTCGGGGGACCGTGAAAACCATTCCAAAACCTGAAGATTTCACTTCTTTAAGTAGTTGATGATTGATTTTGAGATATATTTTTAATCATTGTCTTACTGTATGATCCAGTCTCTTTTCAAATTCTTCACAATATTCAAGACATTAACCTTCAGGATTTTTTTGATAGTTAGCAGAATCAATTCTTTCCTCTAACTGCTAAATATTTACTATACCACCAGTTGCAACATTACCCAAAACAATAGATCTACACTCATGCTTAAAGATGACAAGGTGTTTTTTCCCAAATGTACCTTTGATGACTGTAGCCAAAGAGTTATTTTCAGTTTTTGTTTCGTCACAGCGGGGGGCATGGTGGCGCAGTGGGTTGGACTGGGTCCTGCTCTCCAGTGGGTCTGGGGTTCGAGTCCCACGTGGGGTGCCTTGCGGCGGACTGGCGTCCCGTCCTGGGTGTGTCCCCTTCCTCTCTGGCCTTCCACCCTGTGTTGCCGGGTGGGCTCCGGTTCCCCGCGACCCCGTATGGGACAAGCGGTTCTGAAAATGTGTGTGTGTTTCATCACACAGCAGAACTTGGGCCCACAATGCTTCTGGGATATCTAAGGGTTTTGTAGCATATTTCAGACACAGACTTTGTGATAACATTGCAGGCAAAGTTTATGCAAGCAATGCTGTACAGTGGACCAGTGCACCACTACTGCTGTACCATCTATGGTTTCCTGCAGGTCATTTGCACTGACAGGGAGTTTTGAGTTGCATACCTGACTGGTCTACATGCAGTTATATCAGAGGTTTTTCTTGGTCTTCCATGTCTTGTCTTGACTTGAGTTCAGTAGTTCCTCTTAACTTCCATTCCTTTAGGACATTTTGCATAGTGACATTTGCAAGTAGGAGGCATTTAGATCTCTTTTTATAGCCCTCCTCTACTTTTTAAGAGTCAGTTTTCTCCATTTTCAGAATCTCAGTCAGCTTGCAGAGGCCCATGGCTGTTGAGCACAGCACCCTGAGAGGTTTGAAGAGTCAGAGCATAAGCTCTTCAATTCCCTTCACTTGACTTGGAATAATGCCTAACGTGTCAATTAATTTCCAAGACCTTAAAAAAACAACACTAATGAATCAACTGGAAAGGTGCCTAAACTTTTGGGGATGCTACATTCATATTTATTTTTTTTCTAATTTAAAAAATTCAGCAAAAAAAATTTGCAAATTAAAATTTGTAGAAACCATGTTAAAGTTTGTTGCCTGAACAGGATGTTTTAACTTCTTTTCTCTTAGAAAAAATAAGAAAACATAATTTCAGCAGGGGTGCCCAAACTTCTGCACAGAATTTTAGATTTAATTGACATAGCATTATACCCGCACACATACCAGCTGAAAAAGGCAAGAAGGCATCTCTTCTTTTGAACTTGCCCTCCTCATCCAGGAAATGGCCAGGATTAAATGTGAAAGGAGCCTCCCACTCAGACTCATCAAACAAAACAGACTGTAAAGTTCCCATCACCATAGTACCCTGCAACAGATATCCGAGGCCTCAATCCTGACATCATCTACAGAGCAAGACAGCTGTTACTATGGAATACCAGGTAAATTCCCTTCATGTGTCAAGTCATATAAAAAAGAAATCAAAGCTGGGACACACTTGTACCTTAAAAAACCTAATATCTTGATAAAAATATCTAATTATGACGAATATCTTAGCATGAAAATCCTCACCTTTGGAATTGTGTATCCTCCAATTGTAGTGTCCTTTACAGCCATACGTGGCACATTCAGTGGTATAATGTTGCCCATCCTCTGTATTTCATGAATAACAGCGTCGGTGTAGGGCATATTGGCTCTGTCTGCCATGGTGGCCGGATGTGAGGGTCCAAGTACTTTGTCTATTTCCGCTTGTACCTTCTCTAGGGGAAGAGTAGGACAGATGGGAATTCACAAAGCTTTCAACATGCATCTCTCCTCTGCCTGTATCAAGATCAAGACTCTGGCTATGACCTACAAGACCATCGACAGATCTGCAGCCCGATACCTACACAACCTGAATGCTCATTATGGTCACAAGTCAGGGTCTGGAAAATAAATAAATAAATAACCCTCCAAAAGCTGGTGGGATGGACAATAGGTGGTCCTTGGCATACAACATGGTTCCATTCCAGTGGCCTCAGGGATACATAGACAATTGAAAAGTATGATTATATGAAAACCTTGTTATATTTGTTTCAATAATATCACACATTTCCATTTCAAATACAGTAAATCATTATAGTTTCATGCTGCATTCAAATTCTTCCAGTTTTCTCCTGCGCGACCAGAATACTCACTGTTTTTGCACACAGACACACACACAATGTCTCCAACTGCTTGACCCGAGCAGGGTCGTGGCAAACCAGAGCCTAGCCCGGCAGCACAGGGTGCAGAGCTGGAGAGGGAGGGGACACACCCTGGACAGGATGCCAGTCCACCGCAAGGCACCCCAAGCAGAACTCAAACCCCAGACTCAACACAGACTAAGCTCCGGCCAAAACCTGCTTCGCCACAGCACCACTCTCCCCCCCATTTTTTTGGTTTACTAGCATTATAAAACAAAATGCAACAAGGGAATCACAGACAAAAAGATTTGTAAATAAAATGCAATTGCTGCAAGACACCAAAACACCCTCAGTCCCAAACAATTACAAGAAGTACCTTGCAGTAGCCAGGCCAACCACAGTTATCATATAGCAGATGCAGTGGTCATCATTGAGTGTCACGACAAAATATCGGGACTCAAAGATAAGTCTGGGTGGTCGTAAGTCACTAGTATCATCAATCGAGAAGTATTTCTATCAGGAAATGGGTTGAATTCCTCAGACACTTACTCCCGAATCCAAGAAGTTTTCCATTTTCGGCATCCTTCCTTGAACCTATATCTCATTCCTCAACCAACCCATGCACCACTCAGAAATTCTGTTTGATACACTGAATGTTGAGTAAGCCTTTTAAACAATCCCACTTTATTACAATAGATCAAAAAAATCTAGGAACAACTATTTACTGACAGTTTTAGCACAGCGTGTGTTTCTCTGAGTTGTACATTCCTTTGGAGGAGCTTCTGTGACTGGGTCCTGGACTTCCTCTCGGGCAGGCCCCAGGTCGTGAGAGTGGGCCAGGCCACGTCCAATGTCATCACTGTGAGTACAGGAGTGCCACAGGGTTGTGTTTTGAGTCCTCTGCTTTACTCTCTCTACACATATGACTGTGTGTCCTTTGCACTTTACCATTGCATATTGCATGTTGCATATCGCATATTCAATATCCGCACATTTTTTTGTTTCCTAAATCTCAATTTTAGTTTTTTTACATTTTAGCTTTAATTCAGTTCCCTGTATATTTTCTAAATTTAACTTTAATTGTATTCTCTTTTGGGGGTGCGGTGGTGCAGTGGGTTGGACCACAGTCCTGCTCTCTGGTGGGTCTGGGGTTCGAGTCCCGCGTGGGGTGCCTTGCGACAGACTGGCGTCCCGTCCTGGGTGTGTCCCCTCCCCCTCTGGCCTTATGCCCTGTGTTACCGGGTAGGCTCCGGTTCCCCGTGACCCTGTATGGGACAAGCGGTTCTGAAAGTGTGTGTGTGTGTGGGTATTCTCTTTCGGGGGTGCAGTGGCGCAGTGGGTTGGACCGGGTCCTCCTCTCCGGTGGGTTTGGGGTTTGAGTCCTGCGTGGGGTGCCTTGCGACGGACTGGCGTCCTGTCCTGGGTGTGTCCCCTCCCCCTCCGGCCTTACGCCCTGTGTTACTGGGTTGGCTCCGGTTCCCTGTGACCCTGTATGGGACAAGCGGTTCTGAAAGTGTGTGTGTGTGTGTGTGTGTGGGTATTCTCTCCTATTTTTAAAATATTTTTTCTCCTTTAACATATTGTCTTGTTTGCAGTCTACAGAGCTGACTAGATTAACATTTCACTGCAGGTTTTATGTGTGTATAACTGTGTATGTGACCAATCTCTGATAAATGAATAAATATAAAATGGACATTTATTCCACTGCAAAAAATTAAACATAATTCAGAAATGAGTGAGTTTTCTGTTAAGTTGAACACTATTTGAATTGTGTGATTTACTAAAAGATTCATTCATCATAAATATCTCCTTATCTATTGCAGGGTCCTGGTAAGCCAGAACCTTTCCCAGGGCAATCTGAGATAAGGCAGGTTACACCTTGGAGAGGGTGCCAGCTTGTTGTGCGGCCATCTCATACACACACTCACATACAGGAAACTCTCACAAACTGAATGAGTTTTCACCCCACAACTAAATCCATAACCAAAGAGCTGGATGGCTCTACCCGCAGCACCATTGTGCCACCTGCATTAAAGGAACACTTAAAACTATTACTTTGACTGGAAGAAAAATATCAAGGGGCTGCAAGAACTAAGACTGGGGACATCATAAGTGTGCCAAACTTTAAAAAGAATCATATGTGCAAAATGAAAACCAACCTTGTATTTCTGGGTATTTAATCATATACAGTAAAGCCCAGTTCAGAGTAGCTGATGTTGTTTCAGTCCCAGCTGCAAACAGGTCCAAAGTGCAAGAACACAAGTTGTCTTCATTGAAACCTGCTTCAGCATCATCTTTCCTCTAAAAAAATAACAAGTGTTGAAACAGACACCAGCGATTCCTTTTCACACCCACTGTGGGTTATAATTGTGTATAATCTTTTATATAGCTGAATAAATAAATGACTATACGACAGTTAGGAACATTTTCTCATATTCCACCTTTTGATTACTTCTCTAATATTACCTTTTCCATCTCAGAAAGGAAGCTGTCAATGTAGTCTCTCGGAGTTGAAGGGTCCCAGTCCTCCTTGTGCTCCTTAATTTTTAGTTTTACAAAGTCGATCACAATTGCCCAGTGGGAAAATATTTTTTTGTGTGGACCAGGTAATCTGCGCATCAGCCACGGAAACATGTTGTACAACTGAAAAACAAAAACAGTAAATTCCTCAGAAAACTTTTATTTCTATAAATTACTTATAAAAGAGACAGGATTAAGTGTCAACACAAGTAAAATCCCTAAAATCAATGAAGAATTACACACAAGTAAAATGAGGTGCTTTACCTGAGCCCAAATGCTTCCCTCCAAATAAATTGCTTCATTCATTAATTTCAGCAGTCTTTGGAAGTAGCTGTTGCTGTAGTCAAACCGATCGCCAAACACCAGACAACTGATGATGTTGGCAACAGCATTGTTAACAACGGAAATAGGTTCAAATGGCTGGCCTACGGGATTTTAATTGAAAAACAACGTGAGCTGAAAGCCTTACTCAGTTGTTATATTAAAGTAAAAGATTATAATTAAGATATGAAGACATGGATATATGCAAACACTCCAGCAGAAACTGATGTTTAAGGGTCAAAGTAGAAGAAATCAGGGGCTTTCAGAAAAATCTAAATCAGGGTAGAATCGTGCCAAGAGCCAGTTTCTGTTGCAAGGGGCCGCGATGCCACGCGCCACCCTGCCTGCTCCTAATGCCTGGTATACATTGCACCCAACCACCTGTTGGACCTTGCGGGTGGTGGGCCCACATGGCCCCCCCACGTCGCCTCTTCCGGCTGAGCTCGGCCGGGTTACGTGGGCTGCCCGGCCACCAGGCGTTCGCCTAGGAACACTACCCCCGGGCCTGGCTCCAGGGGTAGGTCCCGGTGACCCTATTCCAGGCAGGGTAAACATTCTCCTGCTTACTTTTTCCATGGAGGTTTTTGGATTATGTTAGTCTGAATCTTCACTCCAGACCTGTTCACCTTGGGAGACCCTACCAGGAGTATACTGCTCCAGGCAACATAGCTCTGGAGATCCCTAGATCACGCAAGCCCTTCCTCTGGGAAATCTGGCGGGGAGTGACTGGGAAGAACGGCTTGCCAAATCTGAACCCAAGTGGTGAAATGTTATTGGACTTCTGTGCTAGTCATGGTTTGTCCGTAACAAACACCATGTTCGAACACAAGGATGCTCATAAGTGTACTTGATACCAGAGCTCCTTGGGCCAAAGGTCAATGATCGACTTTGTAGTCGTTTCATCTGACTTGAAGCCACATGTTCTGGACACTCGGGTGAAGAGAGGTGCTGAGCTGTCAACCGATCACCATCTGGTGGTGAGTTGGATCAGATGGCAGGGAAAACTGATGGACAGACCCGGTAGGCCCAAGCATATAGTGTGGGTGTGCTGGGAACGACTGTTGGAGGACCCTGTCTGGAATGATTTTAACTTACCTCCGGGAGAGTTTCTCCCACGTCCTAGAGGAGGTAGGGGACATGGAGTCTGAATGGACCCTGTTCAGAACCTCCATTGTGGATGCAGCCAGGCACAGCTGTGACCAAAAGTTTGTTGATGCCAGTCATGGCGGCAACCCGAGAACCCGCTGGTGGACACGGGTGGTGAGGGAAGCCGTCAAGCTGAAGAAGGAGGCCTTTAGGGCCTAATTGGCTCTGGAGACTCCTGACTCAGCAGACAGGTACTGGCAGCAGGCAAAAAAGGTAGCAGCGGCTACAGTTGCAGAAACAAAATCCAGGGCATAGGAGGAGTTTGGAGAGGCTATGGAAAATGACTATCGGTCGGCTTCAAAGAGGTTCTGGAGAACCATCTGGTGGCTCAAGAGGGGTCAGAGGAGCTTCACTCAGGCTGTGCTCAGCAAGGGTGGAGAAACTCTGACTTCTGTGGACATTGTCGGGAGATGGAATGAGCACTTTGAGGAACTCTTAAACCCGAGAGATACGCCTCTGTAGCACGCCAAGGTGGCCCGGGAAGGGGGCGGAAACAGGGGTGGAGACGGGGGCAAAGCAGCCACGGCTGGGGCTAATTACCTTCCCTATTTCTTCCCCAGCACTTGGCAGTAGGGGAGAAAGATGGGGGAGGCAAGCGAATCCCAAGAGACGAACACAAACCCGGAGACGACGCCGGCGTCCGGACCAACCCGAGGCTCCCAGCGACTCTGACCCGCACGAAGTCCCGTCCTACCTGTTCCCTGGCCCCCCTTTTCCATCCCCTTCCTTCTCTCTGCACCGAGAGCAAATAAAACCCCTCACAGACAGGCACTGCACCTGTTGTCTCCTGCCTCGTCTCTTACAACCTCCCTTACAGGAGTCAGGGTCAAAGGCTTCTGGGTTGTCAGAGTCCATTTCCCTGGTGGAAGTCAGTGAGGTAGTTGGTAAGCTCCACAGTGGCAAAACACCAGGGGTGGATGCGATTTTCCTGGAACTGCTTAAAGCCCTGGATGTTGTATGGCTGTTATGGCTGACATGCCTCTGCAATGTTGCATAGACCTCAAGGACAGTGCATTTGGATTGGCAAACTGGGGTGGTGGTCCCTGTCTTTAAGAAAGGGGACCGGAGAGTATGTGCCAACTATCAGGGTATCACACTTTTCAGCCTCCCTGGGAAAGTCTATGCTGGGGTGCTGGAAAGGAGGCTCCAGCTGACAGCTGAACCTCGGATTGAAGAGGAACAATGGGGATTCCGTCCTGGCTGTGGAACAGTGGACAGCTTTTTACCCTCTCACAAATAACTGAAGGGGCATGGGAGTTTGCTAATCTAGTCGACATGTGTTTTGTGGACTTGGAGAGGGCCTATGACCGTGTTCCTCGGGAAATTCTGTGGGAGGTGCTTAGGGAGTATGGGGTACCGGGGCCACTACTGCGGGCCATTCAGTTTCTGCACACACAGAGCAAAAGCTGTGTCGGCATACTCGGCATTAAGTCAAGCCCGTTCAGTATGGGTGTTGGACTCCTCTAAGGTTGTGCCTTGTCTCCACTCCTGTTTGTGGTCTTCATGGACAGGATATCAAGGTGCAGTCGAGGTCAGGCGGGCATTTTGTGTGGGAGTCGGAAGGTAACGCCTCTGCTTTTTGTGGATGATGTTATCCTTTTGGCACTGTCACATAGTTGCCTCCAACACGTACTGGAACAGTTTGCAGCCGAGTGTGAGGCGGTTGGGATGAGGATCAGCACCTCAAAGTCTGAGTCCATGGTTCTCTCACAGAAAAGGATGGCATGCCCCCTCCAGGAAAGGGGAGAGAATTTGCCCCAGGAGGAGGAGTTTAAGCATCTTGGGGTCTTGTTCACGAGTGAGGGGAGAAGGGAGCGTGAGATCGGATGTAGACTGGGAGCACCGGCAGCAATAATGCGGTCACTTTATCAGACTGTAATGGTGAAGGGGGATCTGAGCCATAAGGCAAAGTTCTCCATTTACCGGTTGATCTACGTCCCTACCCTCACCTATGGTCATGAACTTTGGGTAATGACCGAAAGAATAAAATCGCGGATATAAGCGGCTGAAATTAGTTTTCTCCGCAGGGTGTTGAGACTCACTCTCCGTGACAGGGTGAGGAATTTGGACATCCGGAAGGAACTCAAAGTAGAGCTGCTACTCCTTCTCATTGAGAGGAGCCAGCTGAGGTGGTTCGGGCATCTGATAAAGATGCCCCCTGGGCGCCTCCCTTTGGAGGTATACCAGGCATGGCCAACTGGGACGAGGCCCTGAGGTCGGCCCAGGACCCGCTGGAGGAATTATATCTCACAGTTGGCCTGGGAATGATTGGGGATCCCCCAGGCTAAGCTGGAGGAAGTTGCGGGAGACAGGGAGGGCTGGGCCTCTCTCCTCTCCCTGTTGCCACCACGACCCTGCTAGGAAAAGCAGGAAAGAAGATGGATGGATGGATGGATGGATGTATGGAGAGTAGAAGCATTTGTTTCAGTCATACCTTGACTCTTGTCTATAACATCATTTAAGAACCTACACTCCACTTGGATCTGTGACTCAAGACTTTTCTTCCCCAGTCCAAAGTTTCTCAGAGTAGAGAGAGCAAACCTTCTTTGTTGCTTCCATTGATATCCACCGGAGGCAACCAAACCTTTGAAAAACAACGTATAAAAGTATTTCTTACATAATCTATAGTAAGTGACTACCATTTGGTATATATTTCTGCTATTTTACTAATCCATTCTACATTCTGGGTTCAACAACTGATACATGTACTGTTACTTATCCAAAAAGTACCAGAAAATCCTTGTGGCATTAGACACTTTTTAAAGCACACTTATAAGAAAACAGCCTTCTCAGCAACTGTGAATTAACTGAAACTGCTCACTTACATTACTTGAAACTGCAATAACAAAAACCTAATTATGAATTTCCAAACTGTTGTTTTTGGCTTGTCCACATGAATTTAAAAAATTTCAAATTCATGTGGACAAGCCAGAATTAACTATTTTTAATCCTAGCATCATGATACGGTTCGATTATGCAGTCATCAGTAAACCTAAAAAAATGGCTCAATAAGACATGTAGTATTCATGCATACTACGTTCTCCTAGTTTTCTACACTGAAATTAATAAGGATATGGTCTTTCATATGAGTTAATGCCAGGAGAAACACAAATTACCTTTGTCCAACGTAATATCTTCAGAGAGTGGTACTGTTGGACGAACAGCAAAGTTTTCACCATGTTCAACCAGAGCCTCTTTTACAAGCTGTAGACCATTCAGGACAACTATCCTTTGCCCAATTCGAATACTGAAAATATTTCCATATTGTTTGGCAAACTAGAAAAAGCAAAATGAAAAGTCCATTATTAGCACAGATAATTGCTAACACACACACACACACACACACACACACACAACACACATTTTCAGAACCGCTTGTCCCATATGGGGCCGCGGGGAACCGGAGCCTAACCCGGCAACACAGGGCGTAAGGCCGGAGGGGGAGAGGACACACCCAGGACAGGACGCCAGTCCATCGTAAGGCACCCCAAGCAGGACTCGAACCCCAGACCCACTGGAGAGCAGGACCTAGTCTAACCCACTGCGCCACCGCACCCCCCCAATTGCTAACAAACTATGCTAATTATTTGGTGCAGTCTAGACCCTTAACTGTTGCCAATGAAGAGGGCAGTAAGTTACTTCAGATTCACTGCAAACACCCGGCACACCTGTTCCTCCCATAACAAGCTTCATTTGTTTTGAGATATCACTCCAATACACAAATTCTTCCGGAGTTGAATTACTATTATTTATAATAAGACCAGTTTTTTAATGCATAACAATTATAATACCAACATATTTTGCAAAATTTATAACAAACAAATATTAGTGTCTCTTCTACTATTGTTTTTCTTAATTTCATTTCATTTTTAATAACCACGTGTATAATGGAGGACTGCAGAGACCCAGAGTCCATCCAGGAAGCATAAAGAGTGCAAATACGGTATAAAGGGTTGGTGATTTCTTTTATTTTTAAAGGAAAATTGGGGGAAAAAAGATTTTTTTTCCATTTAAATCTGATTTTTTCTTTAAATATTTTTATTTTCACCAAAACTGTGGAAATGTGGAAAGTAGTTAGAAAGAAGCTTCAGTAGAGTTCCCAGCAAGTCAGGAAGTTGTTCCAAGTGAGGTATGACCAGGTCACGACCCCAGCACATTTCCTAGCCAACCTTCTTCATCCCAGTTTACATGTGAAAAACTTGAGCAAAGAAGAAAAAAATGCAGCCATGTAGTTGCACATCAGCAGTGGCAATTCTTGAATTCTCTAATTGAAATTCAGGCAAAATCAAAACCTTTTCAGAGCTTCAAATTTCAGCAAGAGTTTGTTGAAAGGATGACTCCATGTGAATGGTGGCCCTCCAACAGTGATGTCATTGATGCAAAATCCATGGTGCCTGTCAGCCATCTCTCACTGCATCCTCTGCAGGTGTAGAGCATGTCTGAAGTACATATGGACTTGTCCAGTCAATTTAGGAACAGGCTTCGCACAGAAAATGCAGCAATATTTGTTTCTGTCCAAGACCCTAAACAAGAACATTGAACTGGGTGAGCCATAAGTAACAAATACTTCTTGTAAAAATGTTGGTACCTTTGAAAGAAGGGCTATACACACACACATTTTCAGAACCGTTTGTCCCATACGGGGTCACGGAGCCTACCCAGTAACACAGGGTGCAAGGCTGGAGGGGGAGGGGACACACCCAGGACGGGACGCCAATCCATCGCAAGGCACCCCAAGCAGGACTCGAACCCCAGACCCACCGGAGAGCAGGACTGTGGTCCAACCCACTGCACCACCGCACCCCCTCAGAAGGGCTATAATATCAACATTTTCAAAAGTTGCAGTGTAACTTAATTTTTGATGTGTTATTGTATGCCACTTAAAGCTGGCTGGTGTATTAAACACTGGTTTAATTATCTCAGAGTCCTTGTTATTCATTTAAGTATTTCATCTTACTTAAGTACTTTGTGCTGATATCTGGAAGCACTTGGAAACACTTAGCTACATTACTAAATAAACCATCTAAAACATGATGAAAAACAAATATATCAGAAAAAAAAAAATCTGAAAGCAATTTAAATCAATCTTTGTTTAATGATTTGATTTAAACCAATGGAGTATACTCAGCTTCAGCTCATCAACCCAATTCGGACCATTTGTTTGTAAATAAATCCAACCAGACAGCAAGCAGCGTAGTGGTTAGAACTACTGGAAAAGGTTGTAGGTTTAGTTCTCACCTCTGTCTGCAGTACCCTTGATCAAGGTACTTACCCTAAATTGCTCCAGTAAAATTACCCAGCTGTAAAGATGGGTAAATAACTCTAAGTAGCTTAACACTCTAAGTTGCTTTGGAGAAAAGCATCTGCTGAATGAATAAATGTAAATGTCACAATCACACACACACACACAGTCTCAGAACCGCTCATCCCATACGGGGTCACGGGGGAACCGGAGCCTACCCGGTAACACAGGGCGTAAGGCTGGAGGGGCAGGGGACACACCCAGGACGGGACGCCAGTCCGTCGCAAGGCACCCCAAGCGGGACTCGAACCCCAGACCCACCGGAGAGCAGGACTGCGGTCCAACCCACTGCGCCACCGCACCCCCTATGTCACAATCAATAAATGCTAAATTTAACACTCTTCGATCAGCAGAGTGACGTCAAAGAAGGATGAGGGCCCATTCCGTTGGATACAAATGATGTTCTCAAGTGGTAGTCCAAGGGGTGCAGTGATGATCTCTCAAGTGTTCAGGATATCCACCAATATCCACCCAACTACTTCACCAAAAGCACATGGGGAATGCAGACCATGAGGAACACTAAGCTACTATGCTTGCTATGGTGGCCATCCTCTTGGTCCTCTGCAAAGCTTCTACAAAGCGGGAGAGCACACATGCCTGCAGACCCCTCCAGTAACACTCTTCGGTCAGCAGAGTGACGTCAAAGAAGGATGACGGCCTGTTCCGTTGGACACAGATGATGCTCTCAAGTGGTAGTCCAAGGAGTGCAGTGATGATCTCTCGAGTAAAGGGGACCTGTTCAGGATATCCACCCATATCCTCCCAGCTACTTCACCAAAAGCACATGGGGAATGCAGACCCTGAGGAACACCAAGCTACTATGCTTGCTATGGTGGCCATCCTCTTGCCTTCCCGGGGAGCTTTCAGTGTCTTCAAAAGGGACCCTAAGCTGATCTATCCGGAATAAAGCGCTACAAATAAAGTCTCTGCATCGCCCTGCAAGTACAGCCAACCAAATCCGGCACCTTAGGCTTAGCAGGCGATCAAAACAAAATTAAAATCTGCAAGTTCAGTCCACATCCTCTCCAATCCAGGTAAAGATACAGCAATACACTACAAGATAAAATGCAAAATACAAAATCACCAAGCCTAGTGGTGCAGAGCTAAGTCCAATAAAAAAAAAAAGACAAATACAAAAAACAAATAGAAGCAAACCAAATAAATCAGAAGATGACACAGCAACCAGTGTAAAAGGCAGCACCTATGAAGAGCAATGTAGGTTTAAACAGGGGCTTCAGTAGTATCATTTGAACAAAACAAATCAAGGTTCACACCAGGTCAGTTGCCACAAAATTATGGGAAAAAGAAAAGCAACCTAATATATAACTCATCTGGTTAAAAACACTGAAGGACAGATTTATTTAGATTAGGAATAAAATTTCATTGGATTTCAGAGCGTCTCACATTGCAGTAGCAGAGGAAAGAATTCAGTCTTATACTTGCAGGAAATATTAAAACTTAGATCTCAGTCAGTGTGATCAGTGATCGATCGATGGATCGATCGGTGTCAGTGACATGCAGCGTCTCACAGCTCCTTCTTCTTAAACTTCCACACCGTTCCCTTTATGACATTCAATAACTGACGGGTTTCTGACGTACAATGATTGTACGCTACGAGCGGGGCATGAATGACTCTCAGTTCTGTGTGAATATGAAATCTGGTGTTAACGCATGAATACATAGAGAGAGAAAACGCACGTACCTCTGCCATCTGGAGATGAATTCTATTTGAATCGATACGGAAAAGATCTCCCACAAAAGGCAGGGACCACGGTGGTCCAGGAGGAAAGTTTTTCGGAGCCTTGTTTTTAATTAGGTCCACAAGTATCAAAAACACAAAGAGAAAGATTAAAACACTGCTGAGGTCTAACCATCCTGAGAAGAAGAGGACGGACATGGTTGCTGTCATTGCTGCGTATTACAGGTGAAACCAGTTCTGCTCCCTCTCTGCCTCCAGAAATGTACCGTATTGAACTTTGAGAAATGTTCCGCAAGACTGGAGCTCGAGGACACCTTTGATGGACACTTGAGTGACCAATCAGAGTCTGAGTCCCGCCCACTGGCAGCTCAACTCCACAGCGAATAAGACGGTGGTTCATGTCAGTCGCGCTTGTTTACGCTCATTAGGCACAATAACGACAGGAAATGACTGGACGAGACAACATCTTCATTTTTACATTTAAATTCACTTCTTATAAAACAGTGACTTTCCAACATGAAGACCACAAATGCATGTTAATGTGCTATCATTTATAATAAAATTAGAAAATGAATCCTATTATTGTAATTGTAAATGTGTTATTACATCTGATCTGTGGTGTGTCTTTAGGGCAAAACACTGTGGGGCTGTTGCCTCACAGTGCCTTAGCTACTGAGGTACAGATTCAAATCCTGTTGACATTCTCTACCTGTAGCCTGTTCAGAGAATTGCTTTGATATATTGTTTTAAAAGAATTCAATTCCTGGCTTTCATAAGCAGTGTTACATCATGTTGATGTAATGGATAACTCATGTAATATAGATCTCAGTACACCCAGGGGTAAACGTTGTGCATTCTGAAAGTCAGGTTGACCTTGAAGCAGTCATCCTTAACAAAACTGGACAATTCACTCATCTTGCCTACCTCCTTGGCTAAGAGTCCTGGAGTAACGATTGACGCGATTCTGTCTTTCTCTCAGTACATCGAAGCCACAACCCGGTAATAATATTCGTAGGATCTGTCCCTACCTCACAATTGACTCTGCCCAGGCCATGGTGACTTCCCGTCTGGACTACTGCAACTCTCTCCTGTGTGGCCTTCCTGCTACTGCCATCAAACTTCTGCAGCTTCTACAAAATGCTGCTGCACAAGTTGTGTTTGAATTGCCAAAACGTTCCCACATATCTCCTCTTCTCATTTCTCTGCACTGGATTCCTATAGCTACCAGAGTCAAATTCAAGACTCTGGTTATTGTCTACAGATACATCAACAGAACTGCTCCCAGCTATTTACAGGTCTTGATCAATCACTCCACCCCAACTAGATCCTTTCGCTCGTCTATTTCTGCTCTCTTGCTGGTCCCACGCACGAAAGGTAAAGCACGGAGGTTCTCGGTTCTGGCTCCATTGTGGCGGAACGACCTTCCCCTCTCGCTCAGAACTGCAGAAACTCTGTCTACATTCAAGAAGGGTCTGAAAACTCACCTTTTCTGGACACATTTCGCCCAAGATCTCTCCAGCTCATGTACGGTGTAAATGTTCATGCACCGTAACTTCATGAGCATCACCAGATAAAGCCTTTATTCAGTCATTACTCCTGCATTGTTTTTGTTTGCTTGTGTATCTTATAATACACACACACACACATTTTCAGAACCGCTTGTCCCATACGGGGTCACGGGGAACCGGAGCCTAACCCGGCAACTCAGGGCGTAAGGCTGGAGGGGGAGGGGACACACCCAGGACGGGACGCCAGTCCGCCGCAAGGCACCCCAAGCGGGACTCGAACCGCAGACCCACCGGAGAGCAGGACTACGGTCCAACCCACTGCGCCACCGCGCCCCCCTATCTTATAATATTATATTTAAAAAAAAAATTGGTAAGAGGGTATCAGGATTTGTCTATCCTGTATTTTATGCACCTACTTGAACGATGAACCTCGGTGCAGCAAGTGGTAGGCAACAAACTAGGTTTACTTGAGTCACATGACTGCAGCTATGGCTAAGGCTTTAATCATGTCTTTCAGCTTATAGATAGGTATGGCAGTGTGTCCAGCACTGACATGAGACCAGTCCGATGTGTAGTTCTGTCTGGAATCAAAAATTTTAAAGAGCTTTTCATGGAGCAGGCTGAAGCATTTGTAGAACGTCCCTCCTACCCGCTGAGTCAAAGACTTTGCAAAGGTCTGGGTAAGTATCTCTTGTGGCAGATGTCTCATTCATAGAACTTGTAAATTATTACGCTGCTACTGAACTCTGGTTGTATTTTCATGAATTTTATTAAATCCTGATGATTAATATCTAGCAAAACCCTGAAATTAATATTCTGTGCACACTTATGCTTTAACATTGATAGCCTGACTTTCATGTACACTGTAGAGTTACATTTGACCTTTCCTGCTGCATAACAAGGACAATTGCTTCTGAAGATACTGGTGATGAAAATGCACTTTGCTGATGTAGTGATGTTGTCGGAATACGTCTAATTTCATCCAATAGACATACAGACGGTCCCCGACTTACTATGGTGTTACGTTCGGATAAACCCATCGTAAGCCAAAAATATCGTAAGTCGAAAATGTATTTAATACACCTAACCTATACCAAACATTATCGCCTCTTATCTTTTTCGATGGTCGACATTGTTGAACGCGAAAGTTCAAGTTCACGTCCAATGGCCATTACGGGCTTGCCACCTTCATGCTGGGCAATTATCTTGAGTTTCTCCTCAAGAGTAACTGCCTTCCTCTTCTTCTTGTCGCCAGTAGCAGGAGACACAGGTGGGCGTTTCACAGACATGATGGATGCACAAAACAGAATGCAGATACGAGGGGTATCAAAAAAAAATGCTAGCAACACAGACCAATGTAGAGAATCGGTTGTATAAACTAGAGACTGTGTGGCAGACTGGGAGATGCAGATCGCTGCTGCTGCTCAGCATGACGAGATAGTATCGTACCGCATATCTCTTGTCCAGGAAAAAAATCAAAATTCAAAATTCAAAGTGCAGTTGAATGTCTATTGAATATCTATCACTAGCGCACCATCATAAATTGGAAAAATCTAAGTCGAACCATCGTAAGTTGAGGAGAAGAAGAAACTTACTATTGGCTCAAAGAGAATTGATCAAACCAGATTAGACATGCTTCGTACAGAACTGGTACTCAGTATTACATGGAAGGTGTTTCTTTTTCTGTTGCAGGGAAACAGATGTGCCCAGGTGAAAAACTGGCTCTCGTGGAATTGTTCCTCTTTTTCACCTCCCTGTTACAGAGGTTTACCTTCCGTGTATCTGAAGGAGAGGATCCAAGTTTGCATCACTTGTGGCCCAAAGCCATTTAAAATCTGTGCTGTATCTCGCATTTAACAAATAATGACTTCTGTATAATTCAATTTTGTCAGTAGTCGAATATTGTGGAGAATTAGCCAATACAGTTGAAATCTGTCAATAAATGGCAGGTCCTAACATGCTTCCATTTTTTTATCCTACTTGTTTTGATCAACAACAACTGATCTACTTTCAGCCTTATACATTGTAATTCATAAAATGTAGTTTTATGAAGGCTTATTTTAATTACTTTAAACACATAACACTCACTCACAGCCCAATTCTATAGGCACACTGATACACAATTGCAAGAAACAATACCTGTACAATTCTGAAGTTCAATTTCTGTCACTGACGTTTTTCAAAACTGGACACATGGAGGCTGCAGAACGTCTTTGTCACAACAGTGAGTATCATTTCAGTAACCCCATGTTTTTATTTTAGTTATTTTGATTTATTTTCTTTTTTATTATCACAAAAAAACAAAAATTTCTAGTATATAGACACTTTCACAAACTGAGCTCAGAAAGTGATTGTTGAATGATGCTGTCATGCTGGTGGTCGGGAATGAGCGACACCCTCAGATGTGGGCTTGTCTTTTTATTTCAGAAGGGCAAGCCAAAAGAGGGGTTACACTTCAGGCGAGGGTCAATCACTCAGCAAGTGTTATCCAGGAGAGAAACACAAGAATTATGGTCAGACTGATAACACAGAGACCAAACCGGGAAATCTACAACACTGGGGCAAGGAAGCAATGAAGAGACAAGCGCTGCAGTTTCTCTTCAGAGATTCTGCACTGACAACCTTTCATGCCATGTCCCATCGCTTTGCTGCACGTGTTGTCAATCGGCCAGTGGATGAAGGCATGACAGATGTTTCTTGCTGGTCTTTTTTCCCCCCATGTGTTTCTTGACCAGATGTGCATTTGTACCCTTATTTAGTAGTGCAGTCTGATTTAACCACCCTGGTAACATGAATATTTGATGTTGTTGGATAAGGAAGAGCAACAGACTTAAGAACAGTACTCAAAAGTATTGGACAAAAGAGTAACCAGTGGGCAGGCAAGGGACAAACATAATCAATAGGAGTAATCAAAACCCTAGTCAGGAAAGCCAGGCAAGAGAGCAAGAAACCAGAAAAACAAACAGTCCACAAAGTGCCACAGAGGACAACAGATGCTCTGGAAGAGGTTCCACATGGAAGGGCTTTTGGGGCACCGTTTTATCCTGTGATCCCTTTATGAGCCACAGGTGGCGCTGATGGACCAGCGGGCGTGACAGATATGTAGATTAATGAACGTAACTGCACAGCATTTATTGAAACGAGTGTTACTTTTTTCTCAGTACTGTGTTAGTGAGTCAAAGTTCAAATTGATTCAGACACCTTTATGCAAACGATAGATCTACTCTGTGACCCAGAGCATAATTGGGCATATCTTGTTCATATTCTCATGGGTTTGGAATCATACAAGTTATTTTTGTATCTGTGGGTGTTGTTTTCTAAAGCCATTTAATGCTGACAAAGAGTACATTTAACAAAGCTAATTGCACATGACTGAGATAATACTTGTAATTTTTAAAAAAATTCTTTGAATTAGCTTTAACTGCTGATGGAATACATTAAAACCTATATACTTGTCACGCCCCTGGGAATGAGCTTGCGGCAACACCTGCGCTCAGTATACAAGACACGAATAAAAGGAGATCCATGTCCATCTGTTGGTGTGGATTCTTACAAACACCTTCATGGTTTTGCAGTCTCAGTCTCAGTGGCTTGCTTGTTTCTGGGTTCTGACTCTTGACTGTTCTGCTTGACTACTGACTCTGGATTGCCTGTGCTGTGCTGTGATGTTCATGCCTTGAAAGACCTTTGCCTGTCCCTGACTTTGATTGTGTCCAGTCCTATGAACCTCTTTGAAAGATTGAAACCAACCTGCAATTGGGTCCATTACTTACCTGTTTCCAGCCTATCTGTCCCCAACATGACAATACTGCTGTTCAGTTTTCCTTGATACACTTCAGGAATGTTTACACATGAATTAGAAAGAAGATTAATTTTTCTATTACATTGCAATTTGGAAATTGCTGAAAGATTGTCATAACATGTATGCTCATAAGGTACAGTACTGTGCAAAAGTCTTAGACTCAAAATCCAGACCAGGACCCGACCAAGCCCGCCGTGACCCCACTCAAGAGAAGCGATTGTTGGTGATGGATGGGTACGAAGCTTTGTAGGAAGTTTATTAAGAGCATTATTTATGGAAGCATTCTTACTTTAGAGCTTTTTTCCTCAAGTGACTAAAACTTTTGTACAGTATTGTATGTGTATAAAATGTATGGGTTTCTTGGAGAATACATTGGACTTGATTTTTTTTTAAATAAAATTGTCTACTAGAAGCATTTTTAACAGTATCTAATCTCACTATTTGTGGTAAATGTGACCTGTTCATTGCGCTTCCATGAACCGCACCTGTCTGACTATGTGAGAGTGCAAGCGATAAGCATTTCACGTTTACCTATAATCGTTCCAGCCAGTTGACTCTGTGTAACAGAAAATTACTTTGTCCCTCCCCAGTTATCGTGAGTGGTTGGTTTGCAGCTGTACCGATTTAAAGAGAATATCGCTGACAAGACATCAAACACACTGGGCAACAGTATGACTGTGCAGTTTTGGAACTTTGCATTTTGAGATTGGGATCAATAATACAACTGTATGTTAAAGTTACACACACACACACACACACACACACTCACACACACTCACACACACACATTGTCTGAAACCACCTGTCCTGAGTGGAGTCGCGGCAAACCGGAGCCTAACCCAGCAACACAGGGTGCAGGGCTGGAGGGGGAAAGGACACACCCAGGGCGGGACGCCAGTCTGTCGCAAGGCACCCCAAGCAGGACTTGGACCTCAGACCCACCAGAGAGCGGGACCCGGTCAAATCCGCTGCTCCATAACGCTCCCCCACTGAAAAAACTAAAGTCTTTTAACTAAATACATCTAGCCTAAGTGATGAGAATATCTACACCGAATACAAGTTCGGGCCTAGTTTCACTGCTTCACATCATTACATACTGGAGATTTACAGCTTCATAGACTGTTCCACCGGTCAGGAAAAAATAGCATTTCCACTTAGTCAGTTAATGGTCAAGTAAGTTTAAAACAAAATCTTCATAGAGAACATCAGGCACAGGAAGTTCAAAACTAAATCTTTCAATCATGAGTTAAATGGATTCATCCTATTTTTTCATCAGTATTCAGTGCAAGGACATAATATTGATAGGAATCTTCTGGTGCTGTGAACTGCTGTATTTTCACACACATTGTGTGCACCGCTCATCCCCTACAGGGTCGCAGGGAGCCAGAGCCTGGCCCGGCAACACAGGGTATAAGGCCAGAGGGGGAGGGGACACACCCAGGAAGGGACGCCAGTCCATCACATGGCACCTCAAGCAGGACTTGAACCCCAGGACTACTGGAGAGCAGGATCCGGTCCAACCCACTCCACTACCACACCACTGTGCCCCCCTGTCTGCTGTACTTTCCACTGTTCAAAGTTTCCCATTAATAAGCAACAGAAACAGCAGTTCAGAATGACTCATAAAACAGCTGAACCACAATAACTAGGAAGGTAAGAAAGAATTAAACAGTTAGATTTAAAACCCTGCCGTGAAAATTACAATTACAAACGGTAGGTGCCTTTAGCTTTCTGCATCTCTTCAATTCTGAGGGAAAAAACTTTTCAATACACCAAAATGCAAGTGTCAGATAAAGATAAACATTACATATTTACTAATGTACACAATCTTATAATGGTATGTTTTTCATTTTAAATCTGCCACAGCATAAATTAATCTCAAGTGCAGAATAACTGATACGGTTTGGGTTATTTATTTCATGCTTTGCATCTCAGCACTTTTTTCATCTATGGGAAGTACGTTAAAGAAAAGAAGGAACAAATGGCATGATTTCATAGTCGTTGTTAGGTCCAATGGGTGTCCATTTAGTGTTCTTGTTTTGCTTTCCCTTCCTCTGACTTGGATTACAGTCACAAGTGTCCAGCAGTATCTGTCAAGGAGAGGTGGGCCTGATTCGCTGGACCAAGAAAGGCAGGACTTCCCAAATATTGAAAAAACACTTCCTGAAAGCCATTGGGGAGCTCATTCATGGATTAACAAACTCTTCTAGTGTGATTTTCATAGTGCTCCTGGTCTTTCTGTTTTCCTTCATGACGGCATTTTGATATTTCTGCTTCTTTCTTTGTATCACCTCTATACTGCTTGTACACTTGTCTGGTTGTTTGCTCGTTTTCTTTCTTTAGACAGTGTAAAAGTAGTGTAGTTAGAAAGGTGGCAGAAAACTTTGTTTTGCATTTTGTTGACCCCTTTTTGTTTCCAGGTTGGAGTTTGAAAGTGGCTTGTCTACAAGGGTAGTGGGTTGGGCATATTTCTTTGCTTGTTGATTACCCTTTACATTCTGTCTATGTTTATGAAGTTTGCCTGTTAGCTCTTCAATGTTGTAATTTGATTAACTGCCCTTTCACAAAAAAATTAAACACACATCCCTGTTTGTGCACTCTATTTATTGTCAGTTCATAACTTCATACAAAACCTCTATGTTACAGCCTTACACAACCGTGGGGTCATAACAGACTAAGGAAGAAAGGCTAAGAGGCTAATGCTAAAACTAAAGAAGAAAGATGAGGCATGAAAAATCATTTTCTACATTCAGCCTTAACTATTGTATGCTGTATACTTAAGATTTCTTAGACACTGAAACAACTTAAAGACTAAACAATGTCAGTGATTAATGGGTCATTTTACTCATTTCTGTTAGCCTGCCTGCATGTATCTCACTCACACAAATACTTTTCCTGCTACTTTATTAGAGAAAAATGCTACAAAAATCTGCAGCTTCAACACAAACACATCTCATGGGGTTGTGGTGGTGCAGCGGGTTTGGCTGGGTCCTGCTCTGTGGCAGGTCTGGGGTTCGAGTTCTGCTTAGGGTGCCTTGCAATGGAGTGGTGTCCCATCCTGGGTGTGTTCCCTCCCCCTCCAGCCTTATGCCCTGTGTTGCTGAGTTAGACTCCAGTTCATTTCAACCCGTTACTGAAGCAGCTTTGAAGGCATGTACACCCATCTCAGAGATTTCAGTAGTAATACTGAAGACTGTTTATAAACAACAAGATGTAGACAACTGACTCCACCACATAAACAATTTTTTATTTTCATTGTAATTTTAAATCAACATCGTAACATAACCTATGTGCAACTCAACTTTATGTCCTATGAGTGCATTATGTTTTCAGACACGAATGTACTCAGCAAACTGCCAGATTTTATAATTCTGTTCCACCTGTGTGGTAATTTCAAAACTCAGGTGGTTACTCGGGCATTTAACAGTATCGCCTTAAATCCAAAGCAGTTTCATAAATTAGAATAGAGGAATACAGTTTCCCTCATACGACTGAAGCTCCATTTACAAGAATTCTGGGTTAGTAGCAAATGTAATTTGTGCCTAAAAATTTGCATAACAAGCTGTCAACTCACACTGATGAGGTATCTCCCAGACCAATGAGAAGATTTGTTAAAATGTGTTCAGTTTTTGTCTTTGTGATAATAGCAACTTTATTTTTGCACTCTCACCTCCAGAGAGAAAAGCAAACGTCCAAAACACCCATAATTGAAGTGGGTAACATGACATTGTAACTTAAGTTACAACTCCACCTTATGCACTTCCATGGGATACATATGCCTACACCACTCTATTCCTTTTTTATCGTACACTTTCGGGAAATTAGTTCACTGTGGCATCTGAACATTTTCAAATTTCCAGCAAAAAAATCTTCCTTATGACATTGCTGTGTTCAGCGGGGTACAGCACACAACTTATATGGCTTAGGGCTGTGGGTAGCTCCCACTTTGGACTCCAGGGTGGGCTCCACACCAGGGGGTGGAGAGAATGTGAACCGCTGGAGAAGGGAGGTAAAGAACAGGAACAACTCCATTCGTGCCAGCTGCTCCCCAAGACACACCCTCTTGCCTGAGGGAACAAAGACAACATGACATTTGAGAACTATACTTCTATTTCCATGTCAAGTAATTTTTACTGTTTACTGAGCAAGTATATTGAACAATATTATAAAAACTGAGTTTCAAAATTTTATTAAATTGTGCTGTCACAAGGACATAGATCCTTCTGAATGTACTTTCCATTTGTGAAGCCAAGTCATCATCATTGATGTCGTTTTCAAGCATAGCAGGCCATCTGAGAATTGAGTTGTATACAGTATTTCTAACTTTCTCACAGTAAAATATAGAACAGGAAAGACAGATTTCATCAGTAAGGCATTGCACATGTAATATGCTACCAGCTGAGAAAGGCAAGAAGGCATCTCGTCTTCTGAACTTCCCCTCTGCATCCAGGAAATGGCCAGGATTAAATGTGAAAGGAGTCTCCCACTCAGTCTCATCAAAAAGCACAGAGTGTAATGTTGCCATCACCATAGTACCCTGGAAAAAATAAAAGGTCTCTGAAGCCTCAATTATGACATCATCTAGAGAGCAAGAAACCTCGCAGACTTACTACTGCTGAATACGTTAAATCTTCTACACTTATCCATTTAGCTGACGCTGTTCTCCAAAGCAACTTACAGTGTTAAGCTAATTACAATTATCACCCATTTCAGCAGCTGGGTAATTTACACAGGAGCAATTTAGGGTAAGACATTGCTTAAAGGTACTACAACTAAAGGTGGGATTTGAACCTGCAACCATTCATTAAGTGTTTCACTGACATATCAATGAGTGACCCATTCTAAGTAGTGTATCTAACAGTGTAAATCACCTTAGTGAATAAGGTGTGTGGGCAAGTAACACTACGTAGAATCCATTATAAGTCGCTTTGGAGAAAAGGGTCTGGAAAGTGAATAAATGTAAATATAAATGTAAATGTAAGTGAAAAGCAGTAGTGGTAACCACTACTTTAGCAGCTGCCCCAAACCCATTGAAATTAAAGTGTCCATTTAGATTTAAAATAAAAAAAAATTAACACTGCTCTAACATTGTTTATGATGTGCAGGATATAAAGTCCGAAAAATATCTTGACATGTGGGAGGGGAAAAAAAAAAAAAAAAAAAAAAAAAACTTACCTTTGGAATTGTGTATCCTCTCAGTGTGGTTTCTTTTGTCGTCAAACGCATCCCATTCAGTGGTACAATGTTACCCATCCTCTGTATCTCATGAATAACAGCATCAGTGTAGGGCATATTGGCTCTGTCTGCCATGGTTGCCAGACGTGAGGGTCCAAGTACTTGGTCTATTTCTGCTTGTACCTTCTCTAAATGTGTAGCAGAGTAAATAGGATTTTAATAAGGAAACTGAAAAGGTACCTATATCTTGAGAGTATAAACTTTACAGCTGGGACATCTTGATCATTTGTTCGTATTACAGCATAACATTAATGAGTTTTAAAACCCATTCTTTGACACCACTTGTATATGTCTGGTAAATTAAACTTAAAATTATCAGCCTTGATCCAGTTTTATCTCGAATGAACAACACCATTCAAATAATATGAAAAGTTAAGGTCGTAAATTCTCTATAATTTCTATTAGTCACTGATTAAATATAATATGAAAAATTAAGTTGATACATGGATATTTCTTGTCTTGTAGACCATGCTCAACTGAGAACTTTATAACTGTGCCAAGCTTTCAGTAAACTTATCTGCAACATGAAAACCAACCTTGTATTTCTGGGTATTTAATCATATACAGCAAAGCCCAGATCAGTGTAGTTGATGTTGTTTCTGTCCCAGCAGCAAACAGGTCCAGAGTGCAGTAACACAAGTTTTCCTCATCGAAACCTGCTTCAGCATCATCTTTCCACTTCAGGGACAAAAAAAAGACTAAAATTATGTTCTGTTCTATATTGGAACAGATACCAGCAGAACAGATAAGTAACTGCATTTTACGTCATGCAAAAAAATTCTGCAATTCAGCTGGTTACTTCTCTAATATTACCTTTTCCATCTCAGAAAGGAAGCTGTCAATGTAGTCTCTCGGAGTTGAAGGGTCCCAGTCCTCCTTGTGCTCCTTAATTTTCAGCTTTACAAAGTCAGCCAAAATTCTCAAGTGGGAAAATATTTTTTTGTGTGGACCAGGTAATCTGCGCATCAGCCATGGGAACATGTTGTACAACTGAAGAACAAAAACAGTAAATTCCTCAGAAAACTTTTATTTCTATAAATTACTTATAAATGAGACAGGATTAAGTGTCAACACAAATAAAATCCCTAAAATCAATGAAAAATTACACGCAAGTAAAATGAGGTACTTTACCTGAGCCCAAATGCTCCCCTCCAAATAAACTGTTTCATTGATTATTTTTAGCAGCGTTTGGAAGTAGCTGTCGCTGTAGTCAAACCGGTCGCCAAACACCAGACAACTGATGATGTTGGCAGCAGCATTGTTGATAACAAAAATAGGTTCAAATGGCTGGCCTACGGGATTTTAATTGAAAAACAACATAAGCTGGAAGCCTTACTCAGTTTTTATATTAAAGTAAATGCTTATAATGGCACTGAAAACAAGGTTCTGAAAACCAGTGCAGCAGTTTTTATGATCAAAGTAGAAGCAGTCAGTGATAATCAACAACAAATTAAAAAAATCTAAATTAAAAGAGCAGTACCTGTTTCCAGGTCTTAGTCATACCTTGAGTGTTCCCTATAACTTCACTTAGGAACCTACATTCCACTTGGATCTGCGACTCAAGACTTTTCTTCCCCAGTCCAAAGTTTCTCAGAGTATGGAGAGCAAACCTTCTTTGCTGTTTCCACTGATACCCATTGGAGACAGCCAAACCTTTAAAACATTTGTATTAAATTAGTGGTTTTCAAGTTAGCATTTCAGTATCATTGTTAAAATCTGGCATCCATTTATAGTCTGTTAGTGGATGGAACAGGTTAAAAAATTTTTAATCTTATTATTCGAGCCTTTTGAATGAAGATGAATGTGAATAAAAATGAATGTGAATGAAAAATGGACCAATTAGAGACACAGTTAGAGTTACTTATACTAGGATTCCCAAGCTTTTGCATTAAAATTGCTTAAGGATATGCTTGTTCATATGAGTCAACATCAGGAGAAACAATATTACCTTTGTTCTGAAAAATATCAGTAAATAGTGGTAATGATGGACGATCAACAAAGTTTTCACCGTGTTCAACCAGGGCTTCCTTCACAGGCTTCAGACCATTTACAAAAACCATCCTTTGTCCCAGTCGAATACTAAAAATATTTCCATATTGCTTGGCAAACTAGAAAAGGCAAAACAAAAACTCAATTAACACAGTAATTACTGATGAACTATATACGTTACGTTCGCTGAAAAATTATGTCAGTGAGTTATGTGGGCTTCTTCGAATACACACAATCAGTCTGAAACGGCTTGTCCCAAGCAGGGGTCACGGCGAACCGGAGCCTAACCCGGCATAAGGCTGGAGTGGGAGGGGACACACCCAGGACGGAACGCCAGTCTGGCGCAAGGCACCCCAAGCAGGACTCAAACCCTAGACCCACCAGAGCGCAGGCCCTAGCCAAACCCGCTGCGCCGCCGTGTCCCCCCCTTCATATACAAAAATATTGTAATGTTCATACAAAATCGGAACCAGTGAAAAAGTGTACAAGTGAAAAGGGTAGACAATTGGCAGCTTTGTGTGAATGGTACATGATTCTAAGTTCCAACCTCCTGTCAGGACAACATCCTACAATCACCAAAGTTCACATGTTCCCTGGTACCTGACTGTGAGTGTGGTTTTGCTGTTTCTGTAAGGGATCGAAAGTGGGTGTGGCAGGAATATTCTGCTGGCGGTGTGTAAATTTTGTGACAAATACCCACAATCCAAGAATTCTCATTGAATCTCTGTATTAAGAGAAGCAGAAGGCAGGCACAAAATCCTCTGCTAGTGTGCTACATGAGTCATCTCCAATTTTTTTCAAAGAAAAAAATGTATGAGATGCTTCCCTTGATATGACATCACATTCAACCAAGACTTTTTTGAAAGCAACTGACAGTCACATCTATTTATTCAGCGGGGTAATTTTACTACAGCAATTTAGGGTAAGTGCATTGCTCAAGGGTACTACAGCTGGGGGTGGGATTCAAACCTGCAACCTTTGGGTTCAAAGGCAGCAGCTCTACCCACTTCGTCATCAGCTGTCCCTTACATGTAATAAAAATCATTTTACATTCAGTATATTACAGTAACGGGGGGTGCGGTGGCGCAGTGGGTTGGACCGGGTCCTGCTCTCCGGTGGGTCTGGGGTTCGAGTCCCGGTTGCGGTGCCTTGCGACGGACTGGCGTCCCGTCCTGGGTGTGTCCCCTCCAATTCTGGCCTTACGTCCTGTGTTGCCGGGTTAGGCTCCAGTTCCCCGCGACCCCGTATGGGATAAGTAGTTCAGAAAATGTGTGTGTATATATTACAGTATCTGCTATTTGTTCACTCTTTTACCAAGTCAAGCACAAACCCCTTTCACAATAAAACGTAATGGTACTCATCTTTAAGGTCTATGATACTATTTATTTAGTTACTTCAAAGTTCAACTCATTTTGACTTAATGTGTCTAGTATTATACATTGTTTCACTGATTTTTATACAGTCCTATGTTTTATGCCTGTATTTAAAGTAAAAAATTAATCACATCCAGCATATAGCTGTTAAAAATTAAAGAATAATAAGAAGAAACAATGAAGGCAACAGCTGTTTGCAATCAACATATTGTACCTGTTTTATTCCACTGATATCTTTGACACACTGTAATAATAAAGACATTCAAGTGTTGTGCAGGCCAGGAGGTGGGATTCGAACCTCAAACCTGTGGGTCTAACTTAGGCAGCAGCTCTAACCTTGAGCCGTTCTTCGTACTAGTCGTACTTTATTATTCTTTTTACGAAGTTTGACAACGAAATAGCGCATTAAAAGTATAAATCGAAGGAAAAACAGCAACAACACGCCGTTCGTGTTCGTTCTGTCCTCAGAACTAGAAGCGAAAGGAGCCGCAACAGAATGAGAATCTCACAGCAAAACGACGATCCGCTCAATTCACCTCCTCCTCCTGCCTTGTGAATCTGTTGGTTTTAACGGCTGCATTAATTCATTTAGAGACAAAACGCACGTACCTCTGCTACCTGGAGATGAATTCTATTTGAATCGATACGGAAAAGATCTCCCACAAAAGGCAGGGACCACGGTGGTCCAGGAGGAAAGTTTTTCGGAGCCTTGTTTTTAATTAGGTCCACAAGTATCAAAAGCACAAAGAGAAAGATTAAAACACTGCTGAGGTCTAACCATCCTGACAAGGAGAGGACGGACATGGTTGCTGTTATTGCTGCGTATTTACAGGTCAAACCAGTTCTGCTCCCTCTCTGCCTCCAGAACCGTACTGTAATTGAACTTTGAGAAATGTTCCGCAAGACTGGAGCTCGAGGACACGTTTGATGGACACTTGAGTGACCAATCAGAGTCTGAGTCCCGCCCACTGGCAAAAGTGGTTTATGTCAGTTGCGCTTGTCTACGTTCAAGCTCGGGTTTGTTTATTAACCTACTCGTAATTACTTTCCGGTTTAATTAGGTGAATATTTTTTACGGGAGCAATTTAGGGTGATTACTTTGATTGCGGATACTAGGGCAGCGGTTTTGAACCGCGGTCTCTTTCGGCTTGGACTTTAGCCGATGCCGATGGTTATAATCATTATGATACTGACTTCGTTCTTGATCTGCTTATATCACAGAAACTGAAATATAGAACGCCCTTTTTCCATAAAACCAGAGCATTGCCTCCCTGTACAAGCTTGTGTTTTTCCTTTCTCTGTTTATGAGGTTTTTTTGCCTCGTACAGGTTCTTTTCTCTACCATTGGTTGTATTCCCTGTCGATCATCGTCAGTCCTGCTGCCACTTCCTCCATCTGCACCAATCACCTCCAGGTCCCGCCACTTTAAAACCCTCCTATTTGCCCACTGATGCTCAGATTTATGTCTCAGAGCGTGACTTTGCCTTGTTTTCAGTGGCAGTGTTGCTTATGGCTTCTGTTCACTTATTGTACCCCAGACCCTGCTTGACTTCAATTACTTTATCTTGGTGTTGTTGCCTTGGGGAAGAAGAACTTGTGAGAATCTGTCACGTGCCTTGCATGTCCAACACAGGTTGTGCTACTGTCTGGTTGGGAAGAGTTAGGTGCCACCCGTTGTATCCAACAACAGCCAAAAATACAATACCTTAGTTAGGGTGTCACAGATGCTCAAGAGCCCTTTGTTTTTCTTTCCATAGCTTGGGTAGTATTACTAGATAAATAGTTTTTCTACGTTCGTTGCTTTCTAACTGTTGTAATTCCGTTTCCCTCTGGAAAGTGTCTTTGTAAATATTGTACAAAGTCACTTGAACATCTGCCTCAGTTTCTACTGTAAAGGAAACTACACTGAGCACTTGGTTCTTATATGTGTCATTTTGCTGGGCCCTTGTTACTACTGGTTACCATTCAGTTGATGTTCCACTCTTGCTACCCCTAGACACCTGGTGTTGTAACATGGAGGATGATGGTGACTGTCAAAATTATCCACATTTTTTCTGTGAGATCATTGTGGATGACGGAACTGTGTATTTTTCATAAATGTTACATAAACCCTATTTGAGTATTTTTATCTTGTATTCTTCTACAGACTAAAACCCCATGGGTTGTGTATTTCCCCCAAAAAAAACATTCCCAAGAAGAATCTACCTGGCTAAACATAATTTTATATGTAGTCATTAATCTGAATTTAAAAGCTATAAATCTCAATTAAGAATTAGCAGGAATTGCTGTCAGTAAGGACATAGGCTGTTCATTTTATCTCTCATAAATGTTTTGAATTGTATAGTAAAACAATTCCACATAAATATTATAGCAGTCTGTGTTTTGTTCCATGTATTCATATTACTGATGAAACACCATATTAGATCAGGTACTCTGGGTTGTCACAGCCACCAGGTTAGGTTAATCTTTGTCAAATGTCGAGTTCAATGTCCAGACTACAAAATGGCATATTACTGAGAGTTGCTGCTAGGTTATTTCTTTTAAACATTCCACTGGAAGTGTATTGTTCATACATGTTTATTTGTGACATAATCATACTCTTTTCACTTTTGTCATTTTATACAAAGATTAATGCAGCCAGTGGAAAATCAAATGTACAATAAATATTCTAGAAGTCTGTGTTTTGTTCCATGTATTCATATTACAGATGAAACACCATATTATGGTGACTGTCAAAATTATCCACATTTTTTTCTGTGAGATCATTGTGGAGGAAAGAACTGTATAGTTTTCATAAATGTTACATAAACCCTATTTGAGGATTTTTATCTTATATTCTTCTACAGACTTAAACATCATGGGTTGTATATTTCCCAACAACAAATGTTCGCAAGAAGAATCTACCTGGCTAAACATACATTTTATATGTAGTCATTAATTTGAATTTAAAAGCTAGAAATGTGAATTAAGAATTAGCAGGAATTGCTGTCAGTAAGGACACAGGCTGTTCATTTTATCTCCGATAAATGTTTTGAATTGTATAGTAAAACAATTCCACATAAATATTATAGCAGTCTGTGTTTTCACATTTTACAAACCCCATTTCCAGAAAAGTTGGGACACTTTCTAAAAATGCAACAAAAACTGTAATCTGTTCATTCACTTGAACCTTTGTTTAACAGACAAAAGGACAAAGAAAATATTTTCAGTGTTTTCACTGATGAACTTAATTCAGTTTGTTAAATATAAACAAATGTAGAAATTGATGCCTGCAACACACTCAAAAGTTGGGACAGAGGCATGTTTACCACTGGGTCACATCACCTTTTCTTTTAATTACGCTTTGTAATCGTTTGGGAACTGAAGAAATCAATTGTTGCATTTTTCAGGTGGAATTTTGCCCATTCTTGCTGTATGCAAGACTTGAGCTGCTCAACAGTTAGTGGTGTGCCACACATTTTCAATAGGAGACAGATCTGGACTGCAGGCAGGCCAGTCAAGCACACGCACTCTATGCCTCCAAAGCCACGCTGTTGTAACTCATGCAGAGTGAGGCCTAGCATTGTCCTCCTGCAATAGACATGGAGTTCCTGGGAAATGACGTCATCTTGACCGCAGCATACGTCTCTCCAAAACTCCAATATAAGCCTCCAAATCAATGTTATCTTCACGTATAGGCAGATCACCCATGCCATCACAGAGGCTGGTTTTTGCACTTTTTGTTGGTAACAGTCTGGATGGTCTTTTTCCATCTTTGGCACGTAGAATCTGATATCTGTTCTTCCCAAAAACAAGCTGAAACGGAGACTCATCTGACCACATAACACGTTTCCACAGTCTTTCGGTCCATCTCGGATGACTTCGGGCCCAGAGAACTCGGCGGCGTTTGTGCGCAAAATTACTAAATGGCTTCCTCTTTGCATAATACAATTTCAAGTTGCATTTCTTGATGCAGCAGCAGACTGTGATGAGTGACAATGATTTTTCAAAGTACTCCCGAGCCCATAGGGCTGTGTCCATCACGGTAGCATGACTGTTTCTCAAACAATACCACCTGACTGCTCGATGGTCACACGCATTCTTTTATAGTCAATCTTGATAACCTCACCTGTTACTGGTTAAACTGCTAATTGTGGAACCTTCCAGAACAGTGTTACCTGTAACCTTTTCAGTCTTATTTTGGCTCTGTCCCAACTTTTTTGAGTGTTGCAGGCATAACATTTTTTTGTTTTTTTTTATATTTACAAAATATAATTAGTGTTGTAAGTGAAAACACTGAAAATGTCTTCTCTATACTTTTATCAGTTACATAAAAACTCAAGTGATCGAACAAATCACAGTTTTTGAGTTTCTGTTGCAGTTTTAGAAAGTGTCCCAACTTTCCTGGAAATGGGGTTTGTATAACTGAAGCTCCATTTACAAGAGTTCTGAGTTAGTAGCAAATGTAATTTGTGCCTGAAAATTTGCATAAGTTATCAACTCACACTGATGAGATATGTTATCATACATCTCCTAGAAAAATTAGAACATTTGTTAAAATGTATTCAGTTTTGGTCCTTGTGATAATAGCAACTTAATTTTCACACCCCTGCCCCCAATGAGAAAAGCAAACACCCAAAACACCTGTTACTGAAGTAGGTAACATGACATTGTAACTTAAGTTACAACTCCACCTTATGCACTTCCATGGGATACATATGCCTACACCACTCTATTCCTTTTTTTATCGTACACTTTCGGGAAATTAGTTCAATGTGGCATCGGAACATTTTCAAATTTCCAGCAAAAACCCTTCCTTAGGCCATTGCTGTGTTCAACGGGGTACAGCACACAACTTGTATGGTATAGGGCTGTGGGTGACTCCCACTTTGGACTCCAGGGTGGGCTCCACACCAGGGGGTGGAGAGAATGTGAACCGCTGAAGAAGGGAGGTGAAGAACAGGAACAACTCCATTCGTGCCAGCTGCTCCCCAAGACACACCCTCTTGCCTAAGGAAACAAAGACAACATGACATTTGAGAACTATACTCCTATTTCCATGCCACGTAATTTTTACTGTTTACTGAGCAAGTATATTGAACAATACTATAAAAACTGAGTTTTAAAATTTTATTAAATTGTGCTGTCACAGGGACATAGATTCTTCTGAATGTACTTTCCATTTGTGAAGCCAAGTCATCATCACTGATGTTGTTTTCAAGCACAGTAGGACATCTGAGAAGTGAGTTGTATAAAGTCATGCGCCACTAAACGACGTTTCACTGAATGGCTGACCGCATTTACGACAGTGGTCCCAATAGATTATAATGGAACTGAAAATTGTTGACTAGCGACGTCGTAGCGCAATGTGTTACTCACGTGTTCGTGGTGCTGCTGGTGCAAACAAATCTGCTGCGCTGCCAGTTGTATAAAAGTATAGCACATACAATTATGTACAGTGATAATGATAATAAACATCTATGTTACTGGTTTATGTATTTACTATACTGTACTTCTTCGTTATTTAACAGTGTACTCTTCCTACTTAGAAAAAGTTTCCTGTAAAACACTATGCTGTGTTACGCTGGAAGCAGCGTCACAAATCTTGTGTTTACCGCCTCTCTTGACTGCATCGAGGATATGCCATTGAGGCTTCTATAAGTAAACTCTATGATCGAGGCTATACTACCTAGGCTCGTGTAAGTACACTCTATGATGATCGCACAATGACGAAATCTCCTAACAACGCATTTCTCAGAACTTATCCCCGTCGATAAGCGGCCCATGTCTGTATTTCAAACTTTCTCACAGTAAAATATAGAACAGGAAAGGCAGATTTCATCAGTAAGGCATTGCACATGTAATATACTACCAGCTGAGAAAGGCAAGAAGGCATCTCGTCTTCTGAACTTCCCCTCTGAATCCAGGAAATGGCCAGGATTAAATGTGAAAGGAGTCTCCCACTCAGTCTCATCAAAAAGCACAGAGTGTAATGTTGCCGCCACCATAGTACCCTGGAAAAAATAAAAGGTCTCTCAAGCCTCAATTATGACATTATATAGAGTGCAAGAAACCTCACACATTTACTACTGCTGCTCTACATTTATCCATTTAGCTGACGCGGTTCACCAAAGGAACTTATAGTGTTAAGGTAATTACAGTTATCACCCATTTCTGCAGCTGGGTAATTTTACCGGACCAATTTAGGGTAAAACCTTGCTCAAAGGTACTACAACGAAAGATAGGATTTGAACCAGCAACCATTCATTAGGTGAAAAGCAGTAGTGATAACCACTACTTTAGCAGCTGCCCCAAACCCATTAAAGTATCAATTTAGATTTAAAATTTAAAAAAAAATTAACACTGTTCTAACATTGTTTATAATGTACAGGATATAAAGTCTGAAAAAGATCTTGACATGTAAGAAACAAAAAAAAAAAAAAAACCTTACCTTTGGAATTGTGTATCCTCTCAGTGTGGTGTCTTTTGTCGTCAAACGCACCACATTCAGTGGTAAAATGTTACCCATCCTCTGTATCTCATGAATAACAGCATCAGTGTAGGGCATATTGGCTCTGTCTGCCATGGTTGCCAGACGTGAGGGTCCAAGTACTTGGTCTATTTCTGCTTGTACCTTCTCTAAATGTGTAGCAGAGTAAATAGAATTTTAATAAGGAAACTGAAAAGGTACCTGTATCTTGAGAGTATAAACTTCACAGCTGGGACATCTTGATCATTTGTTCGTATTACAGCATAACATTAATGAGTTTTAAAACCCATTCTTTGACACCACTTGTATATGTCTGGTAAATTAAACTTAAAATTATCAGCCTTGATCCAGTTTTATCTCGAATGAACAACACCATTCAAATAATATGAAAAGTTATCGTCGTAAATTCTCTATAATTTCTATTAGTCACTGATTAAATATAATATGAAAAAGTAGGTTAATACATGGATATTTCTCATCTTGTAGACCATGCTTAACAGAACTTTATAACTGTGCCAAGCTTTCAGTAGACTTATCTGCAACATGAAAACCAACCTTGTATTTCTGGGTATTTAATCATATACAGCAAAGCCCAGTTCAGTGTAGTTGATGTTGTTTCTGTCCCAGCAGCAAACAGGTCCAGAGTGCAGTAACACAAGTTGTCCTCATTGAAACCTGCTTCAGCATCATCTTTCCACTTCAGGGACAAAAAAAAAAAAAAAAAAAAAAGACAAATTATGTTCTGTTCTGTTCTGTATTAGAACAGATACCAGCAGAACAGATAAGTAACTGTATTTCACTTCATGCAAAAAAATTCTGCAATTCAACTGGTTACTTCTCTAATATTACCTTTTCCATCTCAGAAAAGAAGCTGTCAATGTAGTCTCTCGGAGTTGAAGGGTCCCAGTCCTCCTTGTGCTCCTTAATTTTTAGCTTTACAAAGTCAGTCAAAATTCTCAAGTGGGAAAATATTTTTTTGTGTGGACCAGGTACTCTTCGCATCAGCCATGGAAACATGTTGTACAACTAAAGAACAAAAACAGTAAATTCCTCAGAAAACTTTTATTTCTATAAATTACTTATAAATGAGACAGGATTAAGTGTCAACACAAATAAAATTCCTAAAATCAATGAAAAACTACACACAAGTAAAATGAGGTACTTTACCTGAGCCCAAATGCTTCCCTCCAGATAAACTACTTCATTGATTAATTTCAGCAGTGTTTGGAAGTAGCTGTCGCTGTAGTCAAACCGATCGCCAAACACCACACAGCTGATGATGTTGGCAACAGCATTGTTAACAACGGAAAGAGGTTCAAATGGCTGACCTATGGGAGTTTTTATGATCAAAGTATAAGCAGTCAGTGATAACAACAAATTAAAAAAATCTAAATTAAAAGAGCAGTACCTGTTTCCAGGTCTTAGTCATACCTTGAGTGTTCCCTATGACTTCATTTAGGAACCTACATTCCACTTGGATCTGTGACTCAAGACTTTTCTTCCCCAGTCCAAAGTTTCTCAGAGTATGGAGAGCAAACCTTCTTTGCTGTTTCCACTGATACCCATTGGTGGCAGCCAAACCTTTAAAACATTTGTATTAATTTAGTGTTTTTCAAGTTAGCATTTCAGTATCATTGTTAAAATCTGGCATCCATTTATAGTCCGTTAGTGGATGGAACAGGTTCAGAGATTTTTAATATTACTGTTCTAGCCTTAGTGGGGGGCGCGGTGGCGCAGTGGGTTGGACCGGGTCCTGCTCTCCAGTGGGTCTGGGGTTCAAGTCCCGCTTGGGGTGCCTTGCGGCAGACTGGCGTCCCGTCCTGGGTGTGTCCCCTCCCCCTCCGGCCTTACGCGCTGTGTTGCCGGGTAGGCTCTGGTTCCCCGCGACCCCGAATGGGACAAGCGGTTCAGAAAGTGTGTGTGTGTGTGTGTGTGTGTGTGTGTGTGTGTGTGTGTGTTCTAGCCTTTTGAATGAAAATGAATGTGAATGACAAATGGCTCAATAAGAGACGCAGTCAGCATTACATATACTAAGTTTCCCAAGCTTTACATAAGAATTGCTTAACTATATGCTTGTTCATATGAGTCAACATCAGGAGAAACAATATTACCTTTGTTCTGGATAATATCAGTAAATATTGGTAATGATGGACGATCAACAAAGTTTTCACCGTGTTCAACCAGGGCTTCCTTCACAGGCTTCAGACCATTTACGAAAACCATCCTTTGTCCCAGTCGAATACTAAAAATATTTCCATATTGCTTGGCAAACTAGAAAAAGCAAAACAAAAACTCAACACAGTAATTACTGATGAACTATATATGTTTACTGAAAAATTATGTCAGTGAGTTATGTGGGCTTCTTCGAATACATACACACAGTCTGAAACCACTTGTTCCAAGCGGGGGTCACGGCGAACCAGAGCACAACCCGGCAACACTGGGCATAAGGCTGGAGTGGGAGGGGACACACCCAGGACGGAACGCCAGTCTGGCGCAAGGCACCCCAAGCAGGACTCAAACCCTAGACCCACCAGAGCGCAGGCCCTAGCCAAACCCGCTGCGCTGCCGTGTCCCCCCCTTCATATACAGAAATATTGTAATGTTCATACAAAATCGGAACAAGTGAAAAAGTGTACAAGTGAAAAGGGTAGACAATTGGCAGCTCTGTGTGAATGGTACATGATTCTAAGTTCCAACCTCCTGTCAGGACAACATCCTACAATCACCAAAGTTCACGTGTTCCCTGGTACCTGACTGTGAGTGTGGTTTTGCTGTTTCTGTAAGGGATCGAAAGTGGGTGTGCCAGGAATATTCTGCTGGCGGTGTGTAAATTTTGTGACAAATACCCACAATCTGGTAATTCTCATCAAATCTCTGTATTAAGACAAGCAGAAGGCAGGCACAAAATCCTTTGCTAGTGTGCTACATGAGTCATCTCCAATTTTTTCAAAGAAAAAATGTATGAGATGCTTCCCTTGATATGACATCACATTCAACCAAGACTTTTTTGAAAGCAACTGACAGTCACATCTATTTATTCAGCGGGGTAATTATACTACAGCAATTTAGGGTAAGTGCATTGCTCAAGGGTACTACAGCTGGGGGTGGGATTCAAACCTGCAACCTTTGGGTTCAAAGGCAACAGCTCCACCCACTTCATTACCAGCTGTCCCTTACATGTAATAAAAATCATTTTACATTCAGTATATTACAGTATCTGCTATTTGTTCCCTCTTTTAACAAGTCGAGCACAAACCCCTTTCACAATAAAACGTAATGGTACTCATCTTTAAATCTAATGGTCTGTGATATTATTTATTTAGTTACTTCAAAGTTCAACTCATTTTGACTTAATGTGTCCAGTATTATACATTGTTTCACTGATTTTTATACAGTCCTATGTTTTATACCTCTATTTTAAAGTAAAAAATTAATCACATCCAGCATATAGCTGTTAAAAATTAAAGAATAATAAGGAGAAACAATGAAGGCAACAGCTGTTTGCGATCAACATATATTGTACCTGTTTTATTCCACTGATATCTTTGTAATAATAAAGACATTAACATTTATAATGCCTTTTTACATCGAGGAGGGAATGAGTGACACACAGCAAAATGAATATATTTTACTGATAAATAAAAACATGGGTAGGATACTTTCCAATAGCCACAATTATTAATTAAACTTGTACTTTTCTCCCAGTAAGTTACAATTAATAATTGCAAGTACACACACACAGACTTTCAGAACCGCTTGTCCCATATTATGGGGCCGCGGGGAACCGGAGCCTACTCGGTAACACAGGGCGTAAGGCTGGAGGGGGAGGGGACACACCCAGGACGGGACGCCAGTGCGTCGCAAGGCACCCCAAGCGGGACTCGAACCCCAGACCCACCGGGGAGCAGGACTGTGGTCCAACCAACTGCGCCACCGCACCCCCTAATTGTAAGTATTAATAATTGATTTATTTACTCATTTATACATCTAGGTAATTTTACAAAAACACTAATGACAAGTAAGTACTTCGAATGTACAGGCCAGGTGGGATTCGAACCTCAAACCTGTGGGTCTAACTTAGGCAGCAGCTCTAACCTTGAGCCGTTCCTCGTACTAGTCGGACTTTATTATTCTTTTTACGAAGTTTGAAAAATAGAAATAGCGCAACAGCAGAAATCGAAGGAAAAACAGCAACACGCCGTGTTCGTTCTGTCCTCAGAACTAGAAGCGAAAGGAGCCGCAACAGAATCTCACAGCAAAACGACGATCCGCTCAATTCACCTCCTCCTCCTGCCTTGTGAATCTGTTGGTTTTAACGGCTGCATTAATTCATTTAGAGACAAAACGCACGTACCTCTGCTACCTGGAGATGAATTCTATTTGAATCGATACGGAAAAGATCTCCCACAAAAGGCAGGGACCACGGTGGTCCAGGAGGAAAGTTTTTCGGAGCCTTGTTTTTAATTAGGTCCACAAGTATCAAAAGCACAAAGAGAAAGATTAAAACACTGCTGAGGTCTAACCATCCTGACAAGGAGAGGACGGACATGGTTGCTGTTATTGCTGCGTATTTACAGGTCAAACCAGTTCTGCTCCCTCTCTGCCTCCAGAACCGCACTGTAATTTAACTTTGAGAAATGTTCCGCAAGACTGGAGCTCGAGGACACCTTTGATGGACACTTGAGTGACCAATCAGAGTCTGAGTCCCGCCCACTGGCAGGTCAACTCCACGGCGAGAAAAACTGTGGTTTATGTCAGTTGCGCTTATTTACGTTCATTCTCGGGTTTGTTTATTAACCTACTCGTAATTACTTTCCGGTTTAATTAGGTGAATATTTTTACGGGAGCAATTTAGGGTGATTACTTTGATTGCGGATACTAGGGCAGCGAATTTGAACCGCGGTCTCTTTCGGCTTGGACTTTAGCCGATGCCGATGGTTATAATCATTATGATACTGACTTCGTTCTTGATCTGCTTATATCACAGAAACTGAAATATAGAACGCCCTTTTCATAAGACCAGAGCATTGCCTCCCTGTACAAGCTTGTGTTTTTCCTTTCTCTGTTTATGAGGTTTTTTTTTGCCTCGTACAGGTTCTTTTCTCTACCATTGGTTGTATTCCCTGTCGATCATCGTCAGTCCTGCTGCCACTTCCTCCATCTGCACCAATCACCTCCAGGTCCCGCCACTTTAAAACCCTCCTATTTGCCCACTGATGCTCAGATTTATGTTTCAGGGCATAACTTCGCCTTGTTTTCAATGGAAGTGTTACTCATGGCTTCTGTTCAGTTATTGTACCCTGGTTGACTGTGATTAGTTTATCTTGGTGGTGTTGTTGGCAAAAAGAACTGGTAAGAATGTTACGTGCCTTGCATGTCCAACACACAGGTTGTGCCACTGTCTGGTTGGGAAGAGTTAGGTGCCACCCCTTGTACTTTTGGCTGTTGTTGGATACAATACCTTAGTTAGGGTGTCACAGATGCTCAAGAGCCCTTTGTTTTTCTTTCCATAGCTTGGGTAGTATTACTAGATAAAAAATAGTTTTTCTACGTTCTTTGCTTTGTAACTGTTGTAGTTCCTTTTCCCTCTGGAAAGGGTCTTTTGTAAATATTGTACAAAGTCACTTGAACATCTGCCTCAGTTTCTACTGTAAAGGAAACTACACTGAGCACTTGGTTCTTATATGTGTCATTTTGCTGGGCCCTTGTTACTACTGGTTACCATTCAGTTGATGTTCCACTCTTGCTACCCCTAGACACCTGGGGTTGTAACATGAAGAATGATGGCAACTGTCAAAATTGTCCAGATTTTTTTTTCTGCAAGCTCATTGTGGAGGAAAGAACTGTTTATTTTTTCATAAAGGTTGCGTAAATCGGGGGGCGCGGTGGTGCAGTGGGTTGGACCGGATCCTGCTCTCCAGTGGGTCGGGGGTTCGAGTCCCGCTTGGGGTGCCTTGCGGCAGACTGGTGTCCCGTCCTGGGTGTGTCCCCTCCCCCTCTGGCCTTATGCCCTGTGTTGTCAGGTGGGCTCTGGCTCCCCGCAACCCCGTATGGGACAAGCGGTTCAGAAAGTGTGTGTGTGTGTGTGTGTGTGTGTGTGTGTGATTTTAAATAATAGTGGGGGGTGCGGTGGCGCAGTGGGTTGGACCAGGTCCTGCTTTCCGGTGGGCCTAGGGTTCGAGTCCTGCTTGGGTCTCAGACTGGTGTCCCGCCCTAGGTGTGTCCCCTCCAGCCCTACGCCCTGTGCTGCTGGGTTAGGCTCTGGCTCCCTGCAACCCCAAATGGGACAAGAGGTTCAGACAGTTGATACTTATAATCTAGAGTAAAACGCTCTACAGCCCCATTACACAGTGCTTCTAATGGCATTACCCAAATGTTTTGTTGAGTGACAGATGTAGGTTGTAATGCACTGAACTTTAATTCTTAGGAGCATCCCTATCTCAAGTTATCAAAATGTCTCCTGAAAAGATTGAGAAAGAGTAAAAAGCACTTATAAAAGAAGAGAAACAAAAACTGACTAGAAAAAATAAAAGTTGAAAATGTAATTTTTTTTCATCCAGGATGTGATTTATTTATTTTTTAATTGTCAGGTGGTGCAGTCAGTTTGACTGGGTCCTGCTCTCCGGTGGGTCTGAGTTTTGAGTCCCGCTGGGGGTGCCTTGTGACGGACTGGCGTCCCACCTTGGGTGTGTCCCCTCCCCACGCCCTGTGTTGCCAGGTTAGGCTCCAGTTCGCTGCGACCCCGTGTGGGACAAACAGCTTCAGACAGTGTGTGTGTGTGTCTGTGTGTGTGTGTGTGTCTGTGTGTGTGTAATTGTCAGTTGATTCCCTTACAATGGGAACCCACCTTACAGGGTGAGTTCATGGAATGTATTGTATGTATGGAATGTATGTGTGAGGAATGGGTGTTTGCAAATGTAAAATAAATATAGCTCAATAAACTACAGTAAAAGTAGCTGTAGTCTAGAGAACATTCCAAAAATTTGTTTTCACTATTACTGACTTACAAATATGTAATGTTGTAGCTTACATCTTAAACTTAAGCTTTTTCGCAGAATACTGATTTTTTTTTCAGCAGACACTTCCGAAAAATAGGTTTATTTTTGCAGTTCAGAGCTGAACATGTGCTGACTTCCAGTTGAAAATCTCCAGAAGTTAATCGTTACATTACTATGCTCAGCGGGGTACAGCACATAACTTGTATCCCTTTGGTTGAAGAGTGAATCCAATTTTGAATTCCAGGGTGGGCTCCACACCTGGGGGTGAAGAGAATGTGAACTGCTGGAGAAGGGAGGTGAAGAATAGAAACAACTCCATTCGAGCCAGTGGTTCCCCAAGACCCATCCTGCTCCCTGAGGAAACAAAGACACATGGAAGTTTGAAAGCTACAATCACATTCAAATTCCTTGTTATTTTATTAATGTTAACTGAATAAACTATGAATTTTGTTTCCAAATTTCATTAAAAACTTATTACAGAGGTGCATGCAAACCATGTTAAAGTTTGTTGCCTGAACAGGATGTTTTAACTTCTTTTCTCTTAGAAAAAAACAAGAAAACATAATTTCAGCAGCGGTGCCCAAACTTTTGCATAGAACTATAGATTTAATTGACATAGCATTATACCCGCACACATACCAGCTGAGAAAGGCAAGAAGGCATCTCTTCTTTTGAACTTGCCCTCCTCATCCAGGAAATGGCCAGGATTAAATGTGAAAGGAGCCTCCCACTCAGACTCATCAAACAAACAGACTGTAAAGTTCCCATCACCATAGTACCCTGCAACAGATATCCGAGGCCTCAATCCTGACATCATCTACAGAGCAAGACAGCTGTTACTATGGAATAACGGGTAGGTTCCCTTCATGTGTCAAGTCAAATAAAAAGAAATCAAAGCTGGGACACACTTGTACCTTAAAAAATCTAATATCTTGACAAAAATATCTAATTATGACAAATATCTTAGCATGAAAAGCCTCACCTTTGGAATTGTGTATCCTCCAATTGTAGTGTCCTTTACAGCCATACGTGGCACATTCAGTGGTATAATGTTGCCCATCCTCTGTATTTCATGAATAACAGCGTCGGTGTAGGGCATATTGGCTCTGTCTGCCATGGTGGCTGGATGTGAGGGTCCAAGTACTTTGTCTATTTCCGCTTGTACCTTCTCTAGGGGAAGAGCAGGACAGATGGGAATTCACAAAGCTTTCAACATGCATCTCTCCTCTGCCTGTATCAAGATCAAGACTCTGGCTATGACCTACAAGACCATTGACAGATCTTGAACCCGATACCTACACAACCTGAATGCTCACTTTAGTCACAAGTCAGGGTCTGGAAAATAAATAAGTAAAAAAAATTACCCCCCAAAAGCTGATGGGATGGACAATAGGTGGTCCTTGGCATACAACATGATTCAATTCCAGTGGCCTCAGGGATACATAGACAATTGAAAAGTATGAATATAGGAAGACCTTGTTATATTTTTCTCACTAATATCACACATTTCCATTTCAAATAGAGTAAATAATTATAGTTTCATGCTGAATTCAAATATTACCTTTCATTAATTCTTCCACTCTTCTCCTGCACAACCAAAACACTCACTTTTTTTGCACACAGACAATGTCTCCAACTGCTTGACCCGAGCAGGGTCGTGGCAAACCAGAGCCTAGCCCAGCACCACAGGGTGCAGAGCTGAAGAGGGAGGGGACACACCCTGGACGGGACACCACTCCACCGCAAGGCACCCCAAGCAGGACTCGAACCCCAGACCCAGCGGAGAGCAGGACCTGTGCCAATCCACTGAGCCACCGCGCCCCTCTCTGCTTTATTACGATACAGCAAAAAAATCTATGAATAGCTATTTACTGACAGTTTTAGCACAGTGTGTGTTTCTCTGAGTTGTATATTCCTTTGGAGGAGCTTCTGATAAACAAAGAAATATAAAATGGACATTAATTCAACTGCAAAAAATTAAACATAATTCAGAAATGAGTGAGTTTTCTGTTAAGTTGAACACAATCTGAATTGTGTGACTTACTAAAAGATTCATTCATCATAAATATCTCCTTAGCCCGGATGTCTACTACAGTCCTCACCACTTTCTACAGGTGTGCTGCGGAGTCTGTCCTCACAGGGTGTTTTACATTCTGGGGTGGCAGCTGCTCCATACAGGACAAGAAAGCCCTACAGAGGGTGGTCAAAACAGCTCAGGAAATCATCGGCACACAGCTACCAGCAGCTGAGGACACCTACACCACATGCTGCCTCAGAAAGACGATGCGCATCATAAAAGATCACAGTCACCCCGCACAGGCACTTTTCTCTTCTCTGCCATCTGCAAAGCGGTTCAGGTCTATCCGAACCCGCACTGCTAGGTACAGGAACAGCTTTTACCCCACTGCTGTAAGAGTATACAACACTAACCAATGTGCCACCTTTAGTTACTAGAATTAGACTGCTCCTCTCAAGCACATTGGTAAATTACATAGCCACTTCAAGCATTCTCATTCTCTTGTTCTGAGTTCTCTGGCTGTCAACTGGTATTATGGTTATTACTGTTAGCATTATTTATTGCTATTGCTGTTGCACTACTCACTGTCATTGTCATTGTTTTGTTTGTGCAGTATTTCTATTGTCTCTGTCGTTATCCATAGCCTGTGAAGAAGCATTCAGGAAGAATTTCATGATAGTTGTACGTGGTTCTTGTACCTATGACAATAAACTAAACTTGAACTTGATCTGTCGCAGGGTCCTGGTAAGCCAGAGCCTTTCCCAGGGAAACCTGAGATAAGGCAGGTTACACCTTGGAGAGGGTGCCAGCTTATTGTGGGGCCATCTCATACACACACTCACATACAGGAAACTCTCACAAACTGAATGAGTTTTCACCCCACAACTAAATCCATAACCAAAGAGCTGGATGGCACTACCCGCAGCACCATTGTGCCACCTGCATTAAAGAAACACTTAAAACTGTTACTTTGATTGGAAGAAAAATATCAAGGGGCTGCAAGAACTAAGACTGGGAATGTCATAAGTGTGCCTAGCTTTAAAAAAGATTTATATGTGCAAAATGAAAACCAACCTTGTATTTCTGGGTATTTAATCATATACAGTAAAGCCCAGTTCAGAGTAGCTGAAGTTGTTTCAGTCCCAGCTAAAAACAGGTCCAGAGTGCAAGAACACAAGTTGTCTTCATTGAAACCTGCTTCAGCATCATCTTTCCTCTGAAAACAATAGCAAGTGTTGAAACAGACACCAGCGATTCCTTTTCACACCCACTGTGGCTATAATTGGGTATCATCTTCCATATAGCTGAATAAATAAATGACTATACGACACTTAGGAACATTTTCTCAAATTCAACCTTTTGATTACTTCTCTAATATTACCTTTTCCATCTCAGAAAGGAAGCTGTCAATGTAATCTCTCGGAGTTGAAGGATCCCAATCCTCCTTGTGCTCCTTAATTTTTAGTTTTTCAAAGTCGATTACAATTGCCCAGTGAAATAATATTTTTTTGTGTGGACCAGGTAATCTGCGCATCAGCCATGGGAACATGTTGTACAACTGAAGAGCAAGAACAGTAAATTCCTCAGAAAACTCTTATTTCTATAATTACTTATAAATGAGACAGGATTAAGTGTCAACACAAGTAAAATCCCTAAAATCAATGAAGAATTACACACAAGTAAAATGAGGTGCTTTACCTGAGCCCAAATGCTTCCCTCCAAATAAACTGCTTCATTGATTATTTTTAGCAGTGTTTGGAAGTAGCTGTCGCTGTAGTCAAACTGGTCACCAAACACCACAAAACTGATAATGTTGGCAACAGCATTGTTAACAACGGAAATAGGTTCAAATGGCTGGCCTACGGGATTTTAATTGAAAAAAGAACGTGAACTGGAAGCCTGACTCAGTTTTTATATTAAAGTAAAGGCTTATAATTAAGATATGAAGACATGGATATGTGCAAACATTCTGGCAAAAACTGATGCTTAAGGGTCAAAGTAGAAGAAATCAGAGACTGTAAGAAAAATCTAAATCAGGGTAGAAGTTTCTTTGAGTCACACCTTGACTCTTGTCTATGATGTCATTTAGGAACCTACACTCCACTTGGATCTGTGACTCAAGACTTCTCTTCCCCAGTCCAAAGTTTCTCAGAGTAGAGAGAGCAAACCTTCTTTGTTGCTTCCATTGATATCCGTTGGAGACAAACAAACCTTTGAAAAGCAATGTGTAAAAGTATTTCTTGCAGGGTCGTTAGTAATATTATTACCATTTGGTATGCATTTTTGTTATTTTACTAATCCATTCAACATTCTGGGTTCAGCAACTGATACATGTAATTTTACTTGTCCAAAAAGGATCAGAAAATCCTTGTGGCATTACAGACTTTATAAAGTATACATATAAGGAAATAGTCTTCTCAGCCACTGTGAATTAACCCAGACTGCTCATTTACATTACTTGAAACTGCAAAAACAAAAACCTAATTATGAATTTCCAAACTGATGTATTTTGGCTTGTCCACATGAATTTTAAGTTTTTTAAATTCATGTGGACAAGCCAGAATTAACTATTAATCCTAGCTTCATGCTACAGTTCTATTAAGCAGTCATCAGGAAACATAAAACATGGATCAATAAGACATGTAGTATTCATGCATACTACATTCTCCTCGTTTTCTGCACTGAAATTAATAAGGATATGGTCTTCCATATGAGTCAATGCCAGGACAAACACAAATTACCCTTGTTCAACATAATATCTTCAGATAGTGGTACTGCTGGACGAACAGCAAAATTTTCACCATGTTCAAGCAGAGCCTCTTTCACAAGCTGTAGACCATTCGTCGATGCAGATTCTCACAAACACCTTTGAGGTTTTGCAGTTTCAGCGGCTGCGTCTTGCTTGTTCCCTTGTTCCTGGTTTTTGATTCTCGCCCATTCTCCTTGACTACTGACTCTAGATTGCCTGTGCTGCAACGTTCATGCCTTGAAAGACCTTCGCCTGTCCCTGACTTCGATTGTGTCCAGTCCTACGAACCTTGTTGAAAGATTAAAACCAACCTGCAACTGGGTCCGCTACTTACCTGTTTCCAGCCTGCCAGTCCCCAGCATGACAGAAAAATCTCCCTTTACCGTGGACCCAGCGAAGTTGGAGTCCCTGCAGGAAGCGATCTCCGCACAAGAAGCCGTGTTAAACACGCACGAGCTGTTCCTGCAGCAGATACTAGAGGACCTCCGAAAGGTGGTATGAAGGCCGCCGGTCTCTGTACCCGCAGTGACGCTGGAACCGGCCACCAGGAGAATGCCAGTGGTCACTTCCGCCACACCGCCTGTCATTTTACAGTCGCCCCGCTCCCGCCTGCGACAGACCCCCCCCGACTGGCCACGCCTGAAAGGTATGATGGGCTGCCCGAAAAATGCCGGGGATTTATGTTGCAGTGCGAGCTAGTGTTCGCGAGCCAACCTCAGATACATCGGTCTGAAATGAGCCGATCACTTATACGATTTCCCTGCTGATAGGACCCGCGCTAGACTGGGCTACGGCATTGTGATATAAGAGGGATAGCACCACATATGCGTGCTTCCTCGAGCAGTTTCGAGCTGTGTTCAACCACCCGCTGTTGGCGCCCGCAGCCAGCAACTGCTTGATGGTTATCCAGCAAGGGAACCGGACCGTAGCCGCCTACTCCCTCGAGCTCCAGACCCTGGCCGAGTGGCTGGAACCAGGCTGCTCTCTTGGCCTCCTTCCACCACGGGCTGCACCCTCGTATTCAGACCAAGTTGGCGTATCGCAGGGAGAACTTGACCCTGGACCGCTTCGTATAAAGCGGCATTGTCATGGATAACCTCGCTCGGAAGCATCTACCCCATTCCTGGCCACCCCCGCTGGAGACAGCGACACCGTCGGAGGCCCAGGAACCGAGGAGCGACATCGCCGACTTCGGGGCCAGCTATGCTTGTACTGTGTAGGGCTGGGGCATTACCGAACTGACTGCCCAGTGAAAGCACTCAGCAAGACCCAATACGGGAAACGAGGTGAGTCCCGCCCTCTGCACCGAATCACAGCTGATGATACCACTGGAGGTGTGCTGGGGTCCTCCCGGATACAGACTCGCACACTGCTCGATTTGCGGGCTGCAAGCTGTTTTATGGACATGTTCATCGCGCAGCAACACGACGTCTCGATACGCGAAGTGCGCGGTCATCCGCCGGATTAAGGTCCTAGACTGGCAGCCGCTGGCCACGGGGGTTAATAGAGAAAAACACAGTGCTATTGCGGGTCCAGGTCGGGGTGTGCCACACAGAGGACCTTGCATTTTATATCATCCGCTCCCTGGAGATGTCGGCGATATTGGGGTTCACATGGCTGACTAAGCATAAACCCGGTGTTTTCATGGAGCAAAGTGGAATTAGTGGCATGGGGGGGGGGGGGGCACAGTGTACCACCACATGTTTGGCCTTACCCTGTCGAGCCACCTCGGTAGAGAGCCCGGACGTGCCTGAGGCCTTCATCATCCCCAGAGAGCATCAGGGCCTAGCAGAGAGTGTGTTCAGTAAGAGCAGGGCAGCGGACCTGCTTCCACCACAGACCCTGGGTTTGCGCCGTAGATTTAGTGCTGGGTGCATCTCCATCTCGGGGTCAGATATATCCCTTGTCTCGACCCGAACAACAGGCGCTTCAGGAGTACATCAAAGAGGCCTTAGCCTCCGGGATCATTTGGCCGTCCACCTCACCGGCATCCGCCGGGTTCTTCTTCATAGCGAAGAAAGACGGGGAACTCTGACCATGTATCGACTAGCTAGGGCTAAATACAGTCACAGTAAATACCCCCATCCCTTGCCACTCATCACCTTGGTGCTGGAGCAGGTCCATGGGGTTTCTCATGTTTACTAAACTGGGCCTGCGCAGCGCACACAATCTCATTCGGATCCGGGAGGGGAATGAGTGGAAGACCGCGTTTAGCACCTCATTGGGCCATTATGAATACGTAGTCATGCCATTCGGCCTGGTAAATGCTCCGTGCGTGTTTCAGGCCTTTGTAAACCATGTCTCAGAGATCTGGTGACCAAGGGAGTCATCGTTTACCTCAACAATATCTTGATCTATTCGCAAGCTGTCAGCCTGGTACGGCAATTTTTTGGGGGGCCTGCGAGAGAACCGACTGTATGTCACGGATGAGAAATGTTTATTCCACCAGACACAGATCTCCTTCCTTGGCTTTATCCTGAGCGCTGATGGGGTGGCTATGGACCCGAAGAAGGTGCAGGCAGTGTTAGACTGGCCCCGGCCCACGTCAGTCAAGGCCCTGCAGAGGTTTCTGGGTTTTGCAAACTTTTACCAGAGATTCATAAGAGGTTTCAGCTCGGTGGAGGCTCCCCTTACAGCCCTCTTGCAGGGTGAGGGGAAGAAGTTGGAGTGGACCGAGAAGGCCCAGACAGCGTTTTCAGACCCTTAAGGACAGATTCACCACAAACACCCCCGACCACTTGTTACCTTTCATTGTAGAGGTGGATGCCTTGGAGGTCAGGGTCAGTGCAGTCCCGTCCCAGAGACAGGGCACTCCCCCAAAGCTCCACCCTTGCATGTTCTTTCACGAAACCTAACACCTGCTGAGCGGAATTACGATATTGGGAAGCGAGCACTTCTGGCAATCAAAACTAGCTTTAGAGGAATGGTGACATTGGCTGGAGGGAGCTGCGGACCTGTTCCTGGTTCTAACTGACCATCGAAATCTAGAAAATCTGCAGAAAGCGTGGCGTCTGAACCCTCGGCAGGCTATGCTGGGCCTTGTTTTTCACCAGGTTCAGATTCACGGTGACCTACCAGCCAAGGTCAAAGAACACCAAGGCCGACGCCCTGTCGAAGATGTGTGGCAGGGAACCGGGCCCGGCGGAGCCCGCCCTCATCTTGCTGGAACAATGGGTCGTGGCTCCGATCAGGTGGCGCTTCCAGCAGGAGCTCCAGGCAGCCAAGGAAGAGGATCCTGGCTGTCTAGACTGCCCAGAAGGTAAGGAATACGTGCCAGTCAGACTCCGACCTTCCCTCCTGCAGTGGGCTCACGACTCCCCGACGGATGGACCCTCGGGCCACTGACGGACCCTGTCCCTTTTCCAAACACCGTTATTAGTGGCCATCCATGAGGGAAGATGTGCAAGAGTACATAGAGGCCTGTGAGACATGTGCCCAGGCCTGGACCCCAACTCAAAAGCCTGCAGGTCTGTTAGAGCCTCTCTCTGTCCCAGCTCGGCCCTGGTCGCACGTGTCCATAGACTTCTTGGTGTCTGTCGACATCTGGTACAGGAATAGTGTGGAGATCTGGAGAACAGCCACCGCCTGGCTACACCGCAGCGTGCAACAGTACAAGTGCCAGGCAGATCGTCACCGGCGGCCCGTCTCCTTTCGTCCCAGCCAGTGGTCTGGCTGTCCACCAGAGATGTGTCTCCCATCCTGAAAACTCAGCCCCCGCTTTATAGGCCATACCAGATCATCCGCCATGTCACTCTGGTCACTTACCGCTTGCATCTGAACCCCTCTCTCAGGTCCATCCGTCATTGTATGTCTCCCTTCCGAAGCCGTATCGAGTGTCGCACCTCCAGGTCCCGCGGGCTTCAGAGCCGCCCTCGCCGGTACAGGTGGATGGATCCCCAGCGTACCTGGTTCAGGAGCTCCTGGATTCCCGACGGCATCGCAACCGACTGCAGTATCTGGTTGACTGCGAAGGATACGTTCCGAAGGAGCGCAGCTGGATGTCGGTGAAGGATATCCTGGATCTGGACCCGATTGCCTCCTTCCACAGGGACCACCCAGATTGCCTGGCGCCTCAGCCTAAGGGACATCCTCCTCGGCCTCGGAGGGTGGCAAGTGCCTCCCGTGGAAGGGGGAGTACTGGTTGTGCCCCCGGGAACGAACGGAGTGGCAAAACCTGCGCTCAATTAACAGGACATGAATAAAAGGAGATCCCTGTCCACCCGTCGACACGGATTCTCGCAGACACCTTCATGGTTTTGCAGTCTCAGCGTCTTCGTCTTGCTTGTTCCCTTGTTCCTGGTTTTTGACTCTCGCCCGTTCTCCTCAACTACTGACTCTGGATTGCCTGTGCTGCAATGTTAACGCCTTGAAAGGCCTTCACTTGTCCCTGACTGCAATTGTGTCCAGTCCTACGAACCTCGTTGATAGATTAAACCAACCCGCGATTGGATCCACTACTTACCTGTCTCCAGCCTGCCTGTCCCCAGCATGACAATACTGTTGTTCAATTTTCCTTGATACACTTCAGGAACGTTTACACATGAATTTGGAAGAAGATAAATTTTTCTATTACATTGCAATTTGGAAATTGCTGAAAGATTGTCACAACATGTATGCTCATAATGTACAGTACTGTTGTCACGTCCCTCGCAGCCTGCACATAGGCGACACCTGCCATTTCCTAATGGGAACGGCAATAAAGAGGGAAGCCGAGGAAGGCCAGACGCGGAACCTTGTTTTGCCTCCTTGTTTCCCTGCGAGCCGTGTTTCAGAGAACTCTACTCCAACTACGACCTTTTGCCTGTGTATTCCTGACCACGTCTTTTGCCTAGCCCTCTGTACTATGTTTGCTGATCGCCTGACCCACGCCTGCCCCCTCGACTTTGCTTTTTGGATTCTGATTCGACTTCATTAAACATCGGTGTACGGGAACTCTGCACTTGAGTCCGTCCTTGCTACGCGCAACCATGACAACTGTGCAAAAGTCTCAGGCATGAGATGTTTTCACAAAAATATTTGTTTAGACAGTTATTGAATGTCATCTGCATAGTGACAATGGGAAAGAGCATATATTTAGACCTCCAAACATTTCTTTTCCAAAGAGTTACAGTTTTACTGTAAAGGTTTTGTATGTCGTTAAAGAAAGAAATTATACACACACACACACACACACACACACACAGTGTGAAACCGCCTATCCCAAACGGAGTCACGGCAAACCAGAGCCTAACCCTGTAACACAGGGCGCAAGGCTGGAGGGAGAGGGGACAAACCCAGGATGGGACGCCAGTCCATCGCAAGGCACCCCAAGCAGGACTCGAACCCTAGACCTGCCAGAGAGCAGGACCCGGCCAACCCCGCCGTGACCCTGCTCGGGACAAGTGGTTGTTGACGATGGATGGTTTACTAAACTTTGTAGGAAGTTTATTAATTAAGAGAATTATTTTTGGAAGCATTCTCGCTTCACAGCTTTTTTCCTCAAGTGACTAAAACTTTTGCACAGTATTGTACGTGTATAAATGTATGGGTTTCTTGGAGAATACATTGGACTGATATTTTTTTTAAATAAAATTGTCTACTAGAAGCATTTTTAACACTACTATCTAATCTCACTATGTGTGGTAATGTGACCTGTTCATTGCACTTCCGTGAACCACACCTGTCTGATTATGTGAGAGTGCAAGCGATAAGCATTTCATGTTTACCTCGCAGTTGACTCTGTGTAACAGAAAATTAATTTGTCCTTCCCCAGTCATCTGAGTGGTTGGTTAGCAACTGTACTGATTTAAAGAGAATATTGCTGGACAAGACATTGAACACTCTTGGCAACAGGATGACCGTGCAGGTTACAGACATTTGCATTTTGAGATTGGGATCAATAATACAACTTATGTTGAAGTCACACACACACATTGTCTGAAACCATCCTGTCCTGAGCAGAGTTGCGGTGAACGGAGCCTAACCCGGCAACACAGGGTGCAGGGCTGGAGGGGGAAAGGACACACCCAGGGCGGGACGCCAGTCCGTCACAAGGCACCCAAGCAGCACTCGACCTCAGACCCACCAGAGAGCGGGACCCGGTCAAATCTGCTGCGGCACCACGCCCCCCCCCCCCCCCCCCCCACTGAAAAGACTAATTCTTTTAACTAAATACATCTAGTCGAAGTGGTGAGACTATCTACACTGAATACAAGTTCAGGCCTAGTTTCACTGCTTCACAGCATTACATAGGAGAGATTTACAGCTTTACAGACTGCTCCACGGGTCAGGAAAAAAATAGCATTTCCACTTGGTCAGTTAATGGTCAAGTGAGTTTAAAACAAATCTTCTTAGAGAACGTCAGGCACAGGAAGTTCAAAACTAAATCTTTCAATCATGAGTTAAATGGATTCATCCTATTTTTTCATCAGTATTCAGTGCAAGGACATAATGTTGATAGGAATCTTCTGGTGCTGGTGAACTGCTGTACTTTGTACTGTTCAAAGTTTCCCATTAATAAGCAACAGAAACAGCAGTTCAGAATGACTCATAAAACAGCTGAACCACAATAACTAGGAAGGTAAGAAAGAATGGCGGGTAAGAAAGAATTAAAAAGTTAGATTTAAAACCCTGCTGTGAAACTTACAATAACAAACAGTAGGTGCCTTTAGCTTTCTGCATCTCTTCAATTCTGAGGAAAAAACTTTTCAATACAGTACACCAAAGTGCAAGTGTCATATGAAGATAAACATTACATATTTACTAATGTACACAATCTTATAATGGTATGTTTTTCATTTTAAATCTGCCACAGCATAAATTAATCTCAGGTGCAGAATAACTGATACGGTTTGGGTTATTATTTCATGCTTTGCATTCTCAGCACTTTTTTCATCTATGGGGAGTACATTAAGAAAAGAAGGGAACAAACTGGCATGATTTCATAGTCGTTGTTAGGTCCAATGGGTGTCCATTTAGTTTCCTTGTTTTGTTTCCCTTCCTCTGACTTGGATTTACAGTCACAAGTGTCCAGCAGTATCTGTCCAAGAAGAGGTGGGCCCTGATTTGCTGGACCAAGAAAGGCAGGACTTCCCAAATATTGAAAAAACACTTCCTGAAAGCCATTGGGGAGCTCATTCATGGATTAACAACTCTTCTAGTGTGATTTTCATAGTGCTCCTGGTCTTTCTGTTTTCCTTCATGACGGCAATTTGATATTCTTGCTCCTTCCTTTTGTATCACCTCTATACTGCTTGTACACTTGTCTGGTTGTTTGCTCGTTTTTCTTTCTTTAGACAGTGTAAAAGTAGTGTAGGTAGAAAGGTGGCAGAAAACTTTGTTTTGCATTTTGACCCATTTTTGTTTCCCAGGTTGGAGTTTGAAGTGGCTTTGTCTACAAGGGTAGTGGGTTGGGCATATTTCTTTGCTTGTTGATTACCCTTTACATTCTGTCTATGTTGTGAAGTTTGCCTGTTAGCTCTTCAATGTTGTAATTTGATTAACTGCCCTTTCACAAAAAAATTAACACACATCCCTGTTTGTGCACTCTATTACTGTCAATTCATAACTTCATACAAAACCTCTATGTTACAGCCTTACACAACCGTGGGGTCATAACAGACTAAGGAAGAAAGGCTAAGAGCCTAATGCTAAGACTAAAGAAAAAAGATGTGCCATGAAAAATAATTTTCTACATTCAGCCATAACTACTGTATGCTGTATACTTAAGATTTCTTAGATACTGAAACAACTTTAAAGACTAAACAATGTCGGTGATTAATGGGTCATTTTACTCATTTCTGTTAGCCTGCCTGCATGTATCTCGCTCACACAACTACTTTTCTGCTACTTTATTAGAGAAAAATGCTACAGAAATCTGTAGCTTCAACACAAACACATCTCCACATCTTTGAAGGCATGCACACCCATCTCAGAGATGTCAGTACTAACACTGAGTACTGTTTATAAACTACAAGATGTAGACAACTGACTCCACCACATAAACAATTTTTTATTTTCATTATAATTTTAAATCAACATCGTAACATAACCTGTGTGCAACTCAACTTGATGTCCTATGACTGCATTATGTTTTCAGACACGAATGTACTCAGTAAATTGCCAAATTTTATAATTCTGTTCCACCTGTGTGGTAATTTCAAAATTCAAGTGGTTACTCAGCCATTTAAAAGTATCGCCTTGAGTCCAAAGCAGTTCCATAAATTAGAATAGAGGAATACAGTTTCCTTCATACAACTGAAGCTCCATTTACAAGAGTTCTGTGTTAGTAGCAAATGTAATTTGTGCCTAAAAATTTGCATGATAAGTTATCAACTCACACTTATGAGATATGTTGTTATCATACATCTCCAAGAAAAATTAGATGATTCGTTAAAATGTGTTCAGTTTTGGTTCTTGTGATAATAGCAACTTAAATTTTCACACCCCCTCCCCCAATGAGAAAAGCTAACGCCCGAAACACCCGTTATAGAAGTGGGTAACATGACATTGTAACTTAAGTTACAACTCCACCTTATGCACCTCCATGGGATACATATGCCTACACCATTCTATTCTTTATCGTACACTGTCAGGAAATTAGTTCAATGTGGCATCTGAACATTTTTCAAATTTCCAGCAAAAACCCTTCCTTAGGCCATTGCTGTGTTCAGCGGGGTACAGCACACAACTTATATGGCTTAGGGCTGTGGGTGACCTCCCCACTTTGGACTCCAGGGTGGGCTCCACACCAGGGGGTGGAGAGAATGTGAACCGCTGGAGAAGGGAGGTGAAGAACAGGAACAACTCCATCCGTGCCAGCTGCTCCCCAAGACACACCCTCTTGCCTGAGGAAACAAAGACAACATGACATTTGAGAACTATACTTCTATTTCCATGTCACGTAATTTTTAGTGTTTACGGAGCAAGTACACACACACACACACACACACACACACACACATCTTCTGACCCGCTTGTCCCATATGGGTTGCGGGGAACCGGAGCCTAACCCGGCAGCTCAGGGTGTAAGGCTGGAGGGGGAGGGGACACACCCAGGACGGGACACCAGTCCGTCGCAAGGCACCCCAAGCGGGACTCGAACCTAGACCCACTGGAGAGCAGGACCCAGCACAACCCACTGCGCCACCGCACCCCCCACTGAGCAAGTATATTGAACAATATTAATATTAATGTATTTGTGAAGCCAAGTCATCATCATTGATGTCGTTTTCAAGCATAGCAGGACATCTGAGAATTGAAGTTGTATACAGTATTTCGAACTTTCTCACAGTAAAATATAGAAAAGGAAAGGCAGATTTCATCAGTAAGGCATTGCACATGTAATATGCTACCAGCTGAGAAAGGCAAGAAGGCATCTCGTCTTCTGAACTTCCCCTCTGCATCCAGGAAATGGCCAGGATTAACTGTGAAAGGAGTCTCCCACTCAGTCTCATCAAAAAGCACAGAGTGTAATGTTGCCGCCATCATAGTACCTGGAAAAAAATAAATGGAAGTGTCTAAATAGATTTAAAATTAAAAAATAACACTGTTCTATAACTTGTTTATAATGTACAGGATATAAAGTCTGAAAAATATCTTGATATGTTAAAAAAAAAAAACCTTACCTTTGAATTGTGTATCCTCTCAGTGTGGTGTCTTTTGTCGTCAGACGCACCACATTCAGGGTACGATGTTACCCATCCTCTGTATCTCATGAATAACAGCATCCGTGTAGGGCATATTGGCTCTGTCTGCCATGGTTGCCAGACGTGAGGGTCCAAGTACTTGGTCTATTTCTGCTTGTACCTTCTCTAAATGTGTAGCAGAGTAAATAGGATTTTAATAAGGAAACTTAAAAGGTACCTGTATCTTGAGAGTGTAAACTTCACAGCTGGGACATCTTGATCATTTGCTTGTACAACATCATAACATTAATGAGTTTTAAAACCCATTCATGACACCACTTGTATATGTCTTTGGTAAATTAAACTTAAAATTTATCAGCCTTGATCCAGTTTTATCTCGAATGAACAACACGATTCAATAATATGAAAAGTTATGGTTGTAAATTCTCTATAATTTCTATTAGTCACTGATTAAATATAATATGAAAAAGTAAGTTAATACATGCATATTCTTGTCTTGTAGACCATGCTTAACAGAACTTTATAACTGCCAAGCTTTCAGTAAACTTATCTGCAACATGAAAACCAACCTTGTATTTCTGGGTATTTAATCATATACAGCAAACCCAGATCAGTGTAGTTGATGTTGTTTCTGTCCCAGCAGCAAACAGGTCCAGAGTGCAGTAACACAAGTTTTCCTCATCGAAACCTGCTTCAGCATCATCTTTCCACTCCAGGGACAAAAAAAAGACTAAAATTATGTTCTGTTTCTATATTGGAACAGATACCAGCAGAACAGATAAGTAACTGCATTTCACTTCATGCAAAAAAATTTGCAATTCAACTGGGTACTTCTCTAATATTACCTTTTCCATCTCAGAAAAGAAGCTGTCAATGTAGTCTCTCGGAGTTGAAGGGTCCCAATCCTCCTTGTGCTCCTTAATTTTTAGCTTTATAAAGTCGATCACAGTTGCCCAGTGGGATAATATTTTTTTGTGTGGACCAGGTAATCTGCGCATCAGCCATGGAAACATGTTGTACAACTGAAAACAAAAACAATGAATTCCTCAGAAAATTTTTATTTCTATAAATTACTTGAAACAGGATTAAGAGTCAACAAGTAAAATCTTTAAAATCAAATGAAAAATTACACACAAATAAAGTAAGGTGTGTTACCTTAGCCAGATACTTCCTCCAAATAAACTGCTTCATTCATTAATTCAGCAGTGTTTGGAAGTAGCTGTCGTTGTAGTCAAACCGGTCGCCAAACACCAGACAACTGATTATGTTGGCAACAGCATTGTTAACAACGGAAAGAGGTTCAAATGGCTGGCCTACAGAATTTTAATTGAAAAACAACATAAGCTGGAAGCCTTACTCAGTTTTTATATTAAAGTAAATGCTTATAATGGCACTGAAAACAAGGTTCTGAAAACCAGTGCAGCAGTTTTTATGATCAAAGTAGAAGCAGTCAGTGATAATCGACAACAATTAAAAAAATCAAATTAAAAGAGCAGTACCTGTTTCCAGGTCTTAGTCATACCTTGAGTGTTCCCTATGACTTCATTTAGGAACCTACATTCCACTTGGATCTGCGACTCAAGACTTTTCTTCCCAGTCCAAAGTTTCTCAGAGTATGGAGGGCAAACCTTCTTTGTTGTTTCCACTGATACCCACTGGAGACAATCAAACCTTTAAAACATTTGTATTAAATTCGTGGTTTCAAGTTAGCATTTCAGTATCATTGTTAAAATCTGGCATCCATTTATAGTCCGGTTAGTGGATGGAACAGGTTTAAAAATTTTTAATCTTATTATTCGAGCCTTTGAATGGAAAACGAATGTGAATAAAAATGAATGTGAATGAAAAAATGGACCAATTAGAGACGCAGTTAGCGTTACTTATACAAAGATCCCAAGCTTTTACATTAAATTGCTTAAGGATATGCTTGTTCATATGAGTCAACATCAGGAGAAACAATATTACCTTTTTCTGGATAATATCAGTAAATATTGGTAATGGGGACGGTCAACAAAGTTTTCACCGTGTTCAACCAGGGCCTTCCTTCACAGGCTTTAGACCATTTACAAAAACCATCCTTTGTCCCAGTCGAATACTAAAAATATTTCCATATTGCTTGGCAAACTAGAAAAAGCAAAACAAAAACTCAATTAACACAGTAATTACTGATGAACTATATGTTCACTGAAAAATGTCAGTGAGTTATATGGGCTTCTTCGAATACATACACACAGTCTGAAACCGCTTGTTCCAAGCTGGGGTCACGGCGAACCAGAGCACAACCCGGCAACACTGGGCATAAGGCTGGAGTGGGAGGGGACACACCCAGGACGGAACGCCAGTCTGCCTCAAGGCACCCCAAGCAGGACTCAAACCCTAGACCCACCAGAGCGCAGGCCCTAGCCAAACCCGCTGCGCCGCCGTGTCCCCCCCTTCATATACAGAAATATTGTAATGTTCATACAAAATCGGAACAAGTGAAAAAGTGTACAAGTGAAAAGGGTAGACAACTGGCAGCTCTGTGTGAATGGTACATGATTCTAAGTTCCAACCTCCTGTCAGGACAACATCCTACAATCACCAAAGTTCACGTGTTCCCTGGTACCTGACTGTGAGTGTGGTTTTGCTGTTTCTGTAAGGGATCGAAAGTGGGTGTGCCAGGAATATTCTGCTGGCAGTGTGCAAATTTTGTGACAAATACCCACAATCTGGTAATTCTCATCAAATCTCTGTATTAAGACAAGC